>NC_053491.1:393046814-393360564 GCF_905171775.1 Rana temporaria
GTGGCACCTCCGGGATACAGAAAGGGCCCCCCCCCATGTCTGTGTGGCACCTCCGGGATACAGAAAGAGCCCCCCCGTCTGTATGGCACCTCCAGGATACAGAAAGGACCCCCCCCCCCATGTCTGTGTGGCACCTCCGGGATACAGAAAGGCCCCCCCCCCCCCATGTCTGTGTGGCACCTCCGGGATACAGAAAGGGCCCCCCCCCCATGTCTGTATGGCACCTCCAGGATACAGACATGGGGGGTATCTCGGAAGTGCCACACAGACGTAGGGAGGGGGGGACCTTTCTGTATCGCAGAGGTGCCATACAGAACTGGGGGGGGGGGGCTTTCGCTATGGCACCACCAGGATACAGAACACCCCCTCCGTCAGTAGGGCACCTTTCGTATAAAGGATAAGGGCACCATCCTAGCACCTCTACTACAGGAGAGGGCATCGTCAGTAGGGCACCTTTTGTATACAGGATAAGGGCACCATCCTAGCACCTCTACTACAGGAGAGGGCATCGTCAGTAGGGCACATTTTGTATACAGGATAAGGGCACCATCCTAGCACCACTACTACAGGAGGGGGCACCGTCAGTAGGGCACCTTTTGTATACAGGATATGGGCACCATCCTAGCACCTCTACTACAGGAAGGGGCACCGTCTGTATGGTACCCCTAGTATACAGGGGGGGTACTCTCCACTATACATGAAGGGGGTAACTAGGACTTCAGCAGGGGCAAACACTGCCTACAGAGAGAATATGCTCTACTTGTGGACTACTGTCAACTAAAAAAAAAAGGGGGGGGGTAGGTGTACTGTCCATTATACAAAAGGGGTTGGTGGTTGTTCATTAAACAAAACAGGAAGACTGTCCACTGTATTGAAGGGGGTGCACTGTCCCTAGCTGGAAGGATACTCTCTCCAGCATGAAGGGTACTCTCCATTACACAGGATGGTGCACAGTCTGTATGGGACCATTACAAGCAGAGATTCTGAATTGTATATAGAAGGATGTACATTTAGGGTGGCTGGGGGGGGGGGGGGGACACAGTCTGCATGTCATATCCAGTATGTGGGACACAGCATGAGCTAGTATTGGGGGGGGCATTGCCTACATGTCAACTCTAGCATCAGGGGGCACGGTCTGCATGTCAGATCCAGCGTGGGGGGGGGGGGACTGTCTGTCAGATCCAGTATGGGGGAGACACAGCATGCATGAGCTAGTATTGGGGGGGGGCATTGCCTTCATGTCAGCACTAGTATTGGGGGGGGGGCACTGTCTGCAGTATGGGGGACACAGCCTGCATGATCTAGTATTGGGGGGGCAAATTGCTTACAGGTCAGCTCTAGTATTAGGGGGCACTGTCTGTGTCAGATCCAGTATTAGGGGGGCAGCATTCATGAGCTAGTATTGGGGGGGCATTGCCTTCATGTCAGCTCTAGTATTGGGGGGCACAGTCTCCAGTATGGGGGAGACAGCCTGCATGATCTAGTATTGGGTGGGGGCTCTGTCTGTAGGTCAGATCCAGTAGGGGGGACACCCACAACCTGCATGATCTAGTATTGGGGGGGGGGGGGCACAGTCTGTAGATCAGATCCAGTATGGGGGGGGGGGCTGTGGGTCAGATCCAGTATGGGTGACATACAACCTGTATGATCTTCTAGTATGGAGGGGGGGGGGGGGCACTGTCTGTAGGTCAGATCCAGTAGGGGGGACACACACAACCTGCATGATCTAGTATTGGGTGGGGGCTCTGTCTGTAGGTCAGTTTCAGTAGGGCACACACACAACCTGCATGATCTAGTATTGGGGGGGGGGGGCACAGTCTGTAGATCAGATCCAGTATGGGGGGGGGGCTGTGGGTCAGATCCAGTATGGGTGACATACAACCTGTATGATCTTCTAGTATGGGGGGGGGCACTGTCTGTAGGTCAGATCCAGTAGGGGGACACACACAACCTGCATGATCTAGTATTGGGGGGGGGGGCACAGTCTGTAGATCAGATCCAGTATGGGGGGGGGGGGGCTGTGGGTCAGATCCAGTATGGGTGACATACAACCTGTATGATCTTCTAGTATGGAGGGGGGGGCACTGTCTGTAGGTCAGATCCAGTAGGGGGGACACACACAACCTGCATGATCTAGTATTGGGTGGGGGCTCTGTCTGTAGGTCAGTTTCAGTAGGGCACACACACACACACACACCCTGCATGATCTAGTATTGGGGGGGGGGCACAGTCTGTAGATCAGATCCAGTATGGGGGGGGCTGTGGGTCAGATCCAGTATGGGTGACATACAACCTGTATGATCTTCTAGTATGGGGGGGGGGGGGCACTGTCTGTAGGTCAGATCCAGTAGGGGACACACACACACAACCTGCATGATCTAGTATTGGGGGGGGGGGGGGGCACAGTCTGTAGATCAGATCCAGTATGGGGGGGGGGTTGTGGGTCAGATCCAGTATGGGTGACATACAACCTGTATGATCTTCTAGTATGGGGGGGGGGGCACTGTCTGTAGGTCAGATCCAGTAGGGGACACACACACACAGCCTGCATGATCTAGTATTGGGGGGGGGGGGGGGCACAGTCTGTAGATCAGATCCAGTATGGGGGGGGGGGGGCTGTGGGTCAGATCCAGTATGGGTGACATACAACCTGTATGATCTTCTAGTATGGGGGGGGGGGCACTGTCTGTAGGTCAGATCCAGTAGGGGACACACACACACACAGCCTGCATGATCTAGTATTGGGGGGGGGGGGGGGCACAGTCTGTAGATCAGATCCAGTATGGGGGGGGGGGGCTGTGGGTCAGATCCAGTATGGGTGACATACAACCTGTATGATCTTCTAGTATGGGGGGGGGGGGGGCACTGTCTGTAGGTCAGATCCAGTAGGGGACACACACACACAGCCTGCATGATCTAGTATTGGGGGGGGGGGGGCACAGTCTGTAGATCAGATCCAGTATGGGGGGGGGGGGCTGTGGGTCAGATCCAGTATGGGTGACATACAACCTGTATGATCTTCTAGTATGGGGGGGGGGGCACTGTCTGTAGGTCAGATCCAGTAGGGGACACACACACACACAGCCTGCATGATCTAGTATTGGGGGGGGGGCACAGTCTGTAGATCAGATCCAGTATGGGGGGGGGGGGGGCTGTGGGTCAGATCCAGTATGGATGACATACAACCTGTATGATCTTCTAGTATGGGGGGGGGGGGGGGGCACTGTCTGGCACCACTAGAGCACACAGTACTACCTCCCTCTCTCTGTCTCTCCATAGGACTCACCCAGGCAGCACTGGCACACCAGGGCGGCAGCATTGAGAGCCCCGGCGGACGCCCCATAGATCTTGGTGGCCTCGGTGATGAGATAGGGCGCTCTCTCCTGCAGGCAGCTGGACACCCCGACATGGTAGACCCCGAGGAAGCCGCAGCCGGCGAAGGACAGGTTCCATCCCCTCTCCCGATCGAACATGATGTCTGTACACGGCACACACAGCTCCGATCAATGGGATGACATTACTAGGAAGAGCCGTCCGCTCCGATCGTTCAATATTTAAAGGACCGGACACAGAGACAACCGAGCCCCGCCCCCTGGAGGCGTTACATTGAGAGGCAGCAGCAAATCAGAGCACCGAACAGGAGACCGGCCCCCTGCCCTGCGCGTAAGGATCCTCCGAGTGACGTCACCCAGCGCTGGTCTGGAAGGAGAGCATTAGAGGGATGACGTAATGCAGGCTGGAGTTATCATTCAGGGAGCTTATGCCACAGAATCAGACTTACCTAATAATGATCAATCCAATTACATCACAGACAGTGCACAGTATTGGGATCATATATTTCAAATATTTCCATTGATCCCCCATATATTCCCAGTCACAGTGTGATCATAGATGACCCCACATAGGAGACCCCCCACCCTGCACAGCCAATCACCACACACTCCCAGAGTCACACAACAGTCCACTACTTTGTGTTTATTGAGGGGATAAAACTTGGATGGGGGTGAGGAGTATTATGGGATGCCCAGTCTTTATACAGTCTATATACACAGGCCTGGTGCCAGGATCTTTGGGTACATAGGCAAAGGTGCATTTTGGTGCCCCCACCATCCTTCAAACCCTCCGACCTCAGACAGCAGCTCTGCCAGAAGGACTAAAAAAACAAAGAAAAAACATCCATCATATAAGTGTGAACCACAATAAAGTGCAATGTGATAGATAGCAAGAATAATTAGTACATGTACATTCCGAAGTGCCAGTGCAATAAATAATATGCATAAAACATACAGTTCATATAAAAAGTCCAATAAAATTGTGTCATGATAACACAGAGAACACACCATCTGCTTACCAAATATATATATATATATATATATATATATATATATATATATATATATATATATATATATAATATAGAGACATCTTTCATGCGGAGTGATTTGGTGACTAAGGCTCCATGCACACTGTTCTGACTCCGATTGTTGTGATAGCGATATATCCCTTGCTGAGACCTCTATGCCTGGCCTGTATAAGCAGATATACTCACTGCGGACAATCCTTGTCAGACAGCTGAACTCGTCAATACCGATTCATTCAAAAGAGGTGTTTATTCCTTAACTTCAGAGGTTACAGCAGATAACAGGAACAGCAGATGAATGGTGATAGTATTGTGCGGTCAAAAGATGATGCCTTTCCTACCTTGGGCAGAGTACATGAGTGTCCTTCTACATGTGGCTTGCTGGCTGAAGAGATGACACAGGAAGTACTCCACACAGGAAGCAGGGAGGGGCATACATACAGTGAAAATATGTGGTAACTCAAAGAATCACATAAACATGTGCATTGCAACAAAGGCCACTAGATGGCAGCATAGGATAACACATAGATTTAGCTATGAGAAAATAGTAGGCAAACCACACTATATAGACTCTAATCTATATAACAATGCTAATATTAACTGAGGCTATGCATCTCATATTATATGCCCCTATTGGGGCAGCACACTCCCCGTCTGGCATGATAATGCCACTATTTACATAATACAACGGTAGTTATGCAAATAAACAACAGCGCAATTTGCTTGATGTCTTGAAAACCTGAAAGACATAATGGAGAACATGCATATAATGCAACAACATCTATAATATAAGGCTTCAAGTTGTGACAACTAAAGTTCCAGATACTTCCTTCTCGAAGTCACAGGTAGGATCCAACAGCATACCCAAGTAAGTTCAGTCTCCAAATGGCAAGAGCAAAATGAGTTCCGTGATAGGTCTGATGAAAGTCTTTACAGTCCCTATAATCCAAAGGCCTGCAACTCTTATGCTCCCTCTGTGAAGTGTCTACCTTGGTGTTTCACCCTTTCATGGTAGTGCCGTATGAGCAAAGTGGTGATGTGATGGCGAGCAGGTATAATGAGAGGATTCTGTTCTTGCTCACTGAACTTAGCCTTGTTTAGGCGTCCACCAACCCTTAACGTGCCATCATTGTCAATGAATGGGTTCAGGTTAGCAATTGGACTGTTTTTTGGAATGTCCCCCTTGTCACGGATACGTCTGATTTCTGAGCCAAAGACATCCTGTTGTACACTGCGTATTATGATCAGTTCAGCTTCAGCAATGTCTTTTGCAGAAAGAAGCTTTTGGCACATGTGCCAACCTTGACAGTGAGCATCTGTGAGCTTCGTGTGAAAGCAGTGTGCAATATGAACTAACCTTGCGGTGGTGCGTACCAGCCTTGTCCACTTGGAGAAACGTTCAAAGCGTTGACAGCCCAAGGCACATCTTTGTTCAGTTCTGGTGACAAGGGTTTTAACTTCAGGACGAACCTCTGGATCTTTGTCGGGTTCTAGAAGACTGAAGACGTCAGCCGTGGTTTCTTCTGGATCAGCCAACAAGAATTCAGGACCTGTTAACCAAGAAGAATTTACGAAGGCACTCGCAGACGCTGGCCTGGTGCCATGATCTGCAGGATTAATTTCAGATGGAACATAATGCCATTGTTCAGGTTTAGATGATTTTCTTATTCTTTCTACACGGTTGCTGACATAGACATAGAAACGTTTAGTCTGGTTGTATATGTAGCCCAGAACAACCTTGCTGTCTGTGTAGAATTTGATGTCATCTATCTGAATGTCTAGCTCACGCAGTATGAAATCTGCAATCTCTACAGCTAGCACAGTCCCACAAAGTTCAAGCCTAGGAATTGTGTGTTCAGGTTTGGGTGCTAACTTAGCCTTCCCAAACAGAAACCCTACATGGGTTAGATTAGCTGAATCCCTTACCTTGAGGTAGGCAACAGCCGCTATGGCCTCAGTAGATGCATCTGAGAAGATGTGCAGCTCTTTCCTCCGACTGGTGGCAAGGGAAGTCGGAGTGTAGCAGCGTGGTATAAGGATTCCATCTAAGGCATGTAACGACTGTTTCCAGGACTCCCACCTTGAAAGTTTGTCTATTGGTAGTGGGGCATCCCAATCTTTGATAGTCTCTGAGAGCTGTCTAAGTATGGATTTACCTTGTATGGTGATGGGAGCCACAAATCCCATTGGATCGTATAGGCTGTTCACCACTGACAGAACTCCACGCCTGGTAAATGGTTTGTCTGCAGAGCTGACTTGAAAGCCGAAGCTGTCCTTTAATAAGTCCCACCGTAGGCCCAGACTTCTCTGCACAGGTGGCATGTCCATCCCCAGATTTAAGTCTTTAAACCCTGTGGCATGATCGCCAGGTTGAAAGGCTTTCATAACAGCAACACTGTTTGAGGCAATCTTGTGTAGTCTGAGGTTAGCCTCAGAAAGCATAACTTGTGTCCTTTGGAGCAGGTCTATGGCTTCTTCCGCTGTAGGTAAAGATTTAAGTCCATCGTCCACATAGAAATCTCTCTCGACGAAATGTCGAGCATCTGCACCATACTCCTGTTCTCCGTCAAGAGCAGTCCTTCGTAAACCGTATGTTGCGACGGCAGGTGAGGGGCTATTTCCGAAAACATGAACCTTCATGCGGTATTCAATCATCTCATTGTTCATGTTGTTGTCACGGTGCCACAGAAACCTTAGGAAGTTCCTATGGTCTTCTCGTACAATAAAGCAATGAAACATTTGTTCAATGTCCGCAGTTATGGCAACTGGCTCTCTTCTGAACCTCATGAGTACACCTACAAGGTTGTTGGTAAGGTTAGGACCAGTGAGAAGAATATCGTTCAGGGATACGCCCTGATGTTTGGCACTGGAGTCGAACACTACCCTAATTTGTTTTGGCTTACGTGGATGGTACACTCCAAAGAAGGGTAGGTACCAGCACTCATCGTGTATTTGAAGAGGTGGAGCTGGCTCAGCATGCTCATTGTCAAAGATCCTCTTCATAAAGGTAATGAAATGGTCCTTCATTTCAGGCCTGTTCTTTAGTGTTCGTTGAAGTGAGTTGAATCTGGATAAAGCCTGTTCCCGATTGTTTGGCAGTTTGACCTTTGCAGCACGAAGAGGCAATGGTGCAACCCAGCTGTTAGACTCATCCTTGAAGAATTCTTTGTCCATTATTTTGATGAACTCTCTGTCTTCAACTGACAAGGCTATTTTGTTGTCGTCACTTGTGGTACAAAACACTGTGGTACCTAGGTTGTCATCACAAAGGATAGGAGTGACATCAGGTACTTGGATGATGTCAAGAGGCTTCTCCTTTATTTCATAATGGTGAGGGCACTCTTTGAAGTGGGATGCGCGTCCATTTCCTAACATGTAAGTTTTGAAGGAGTGGATCTCAGATGATGTACACATTCTATCCAAGCATACATCGCCCACTATTACCCAGCCTAGATCAAGTCTTTGTGCATAAGGGGCATCCTCAGGTCCATCACACTGCTCACGTACCTTATGTACTCTAAGAATGTCTCTTCCTAGCAAGACTAAGATTTCAGCATTCATGTCCATTGCGGGAATCTCATCAGCAAGGTGCCTTAAGTGAGGATGGTGATATGCAACCTCTGGAGTAGGAATCTCTTCTCTTTCGTCTGGTATCTGGTCACACTCGACTAATGTTGGTAGGAGTATGCCCTCTTTCCCTTCGATATGAGACACCATGAACCCATCGACCCTTCTGCCGAAAGTCTCTACGCGACCAGAACAGGTTCTGAGAGTATACGGTGTGGCATGACCCTCAATGCCAAAGATCTCAAAGAATTTAGGCTTGACCAGGGATCTGTTGCTCTGTTCATCTATTATGGCATACATCCTGGCAGCTTTTTCAGGTTGACCCTCTGGGTATACCTTAACAAGGCATATCTTGGCACAGCACTTGTGATCTAAACCTTCTCCACAGACTTCTGTGCATGAAGAAGAAACATTCTCCTGGGCTAGAGCGTGGCTTCGTTGCTCCCCGCCATGATTTGAGAGAGGGGTGGAGGTAGGTAGCTGCTGTGGGCTGTCTGTAAGTGGAGTAGGATGCATAGCTGTCACATGTCTTTCGCTGCTGCATTCTGTGCACTTGATGACAACTTTACAGTCCTTGGCAAAATGACTATAAGAAGCACAGCACCTGTAGCATACTCCAAGTTTCTGGAGAATCTCCCTGCGCTCTTGTAAAGTCTTTGCTCTCAGCTCTCGGCATTTCTTAAGAGGGTGAGGCTTCTTGTGAATAGGGCACTGACGATTAGGATCTTTATCTTTATCACCCGAATCACTCTGGTATGCATGAGAGGATACGGGTGGTGAGATGTCTGTCCTTTTAACAGATATTGCTCTATGAAAGTCTCTGTGTTTAGCTGCTGTGTTGTCATACCTTGGAGATGGTGATGAAGCAGGCAAGTTGGGTTCACTGAAGCTGAAGCTGGGATCATTTCTCATCCAGGCTTGTTCACTGATGAACCAGCAAAAATATGAGAATGGAGGAAAGGATACGTTATAGTCTCTTTTGTACCTTGAGCCCTGCTGCGCCCATCTCTCCTGCAGGCCGTATGGCAGTTAAGACACCACTGGATTGACACCATGAGCAGTGTCCAGGAAGCTTAGACCAGGTAGACGTGGGTCTGTCTTTGCCAACTCTAACTCCATGAGGAGGTCACTTAGATCTTGGAGCTTGCGATAGTCTTTGTTCCCTATTTTTGGGAAGTTTTGCAGTCTCTTGAATAGAGCGCTTTCTATGGCTTCTGAGCTACCATAGGCTTGCTCAAGTCTTGCCCATGTGGCAACAAGACCTGCATCTGGGTGGTCAACATGTACTGTCCTCAGTCTTTTAACACGATTTGCAGATTCTGGCCCCAGCCACCTTATGAGCAAATCAAGTTCGTCCTTGCTATTAAGGTTGAAATTAGCAATAGCAGCCTTGAAGGTTGATCTCCAGGCCCTGTAGCTCTCTGGACAGTCATCAAACCTTGAGAGGCTGGTGATAATGAGCTCACGGCGTGCCATATAGCTGGCTAAGTCATTCAAGTCTGATCTCTCACTCTTTGGTGCCAAAGTAATCTGTGGAACCCCTTGGGTGTGAAAGTTCTCTGGTGAAGAAAGGTGAGGTTTACCAGGATGAAATGATGTTGCATGAGCGCTTAACTTTGGTGTAGTCTTTAAGGCTTCTGCTGGCTGTGGCTGGAGCTGCGGCTTGTCGCTGGAAGTCACCTTGTTGATGGCAGGAGTTGATATGGTTTGCTGCGTAGATGCTCTGGCGTTGTGGACTTGAGGAGACTCAGGCATTTTGAGCTGGGAGGTCCCTGAGTTGAGAGTCAGAACAGTGTTGTTAGTAGGAGGTACAGGAAATGACTCTGTATCTTTGTAAACATTATGCTTTAGCACATAATCACTGGTGCGATCAATTGGATCTTCCAGTTCTGCTGGGATAAGACAGTCTGAATTAGTACTTTGACCCATTGCTTGTTCAAGGACTTTCAGCCTTGCTAGCGCACCTGCTTCCTCTTTCTCTATTTGCAGAATCTTTATTTGGGATTCCATTTCTGCTTGGCGAGTTTTGCTCTGGGCTTCCATCTCTGCTTGGCGAGCTTTGCTTTGGGCTTCAAGAGCTTTGCTTTGGGCTTTCATCTCTGCTTCTTTCTTAGCAATGGAGCTTTGCGCTTTTTTGGATTCAGCATCAGCGCGGGCCTCTATTAGCTTGTCGCTTAATGTTGAACTTCTGGAGCGAGAGGATCTAGAAGAACGTGCAGTGTGCTTGGTTGATGTTGATCTGTGAGATCTGGTCTCTTGCAGTTGAGCAATGCGGAGTTCTGCCTTACACTGAGCATTTTTCACTAAGAGATCCCTTTGTTGGTTCAATGCATCATTCTTGGTCAGTTCTGCTGAAGAGTCCTCTATATTACAGTCTTGCAAGAAAGCAGTGTATTTTGCAGACAGCCGTTGGTAATGTTCATACGCAGCAGACAGGCGAACTATAGAATCTCCTAGTTCAGCCGGTTGATCATTAAAGTGTGGCAAAACTGACATGCAGTGTGAAGTTCTGTCCCAGAAGTCCGATAGCTTGCTGGAGAACTTATCTCTAGTGTATTCATAGTTTTCTCTGAGTTTCTGTATTGGTTTTATTGTACGCTTGGGTCTTACACTCTGTTCAGCAATATCTGCAGAGTCTGCTCCCTGTACGTCTGTGGGTTCAGAGGCATGATGAATCTGCGTTGGTTCAGCCGTAAAAGAGTGTTCAGAGCCTTGTCTAGACATTTCTCACGGTTTTGTAAAAAATGGTACTGTCTCTTTAAGAAGACGAACAGCAGCTTAGACAGGTGGGGTAACACAGTTCAATTAGAGAAACAGCTTTCAACATTCACATGAAGAGCAGTAAGCTTGTGCGACCATGTGCTTTCACAAGATGGCGGCTGGCACTGAGCTTGATTGCAGATTAGGCACACGCATATACACAGCATGCTGTAAGAATTCTATGCATCTTTTGACTGTTCTGACTCCGATTGTTGTGATAGCGATATATCCCTTGCTGAGACCTCTATGCCTGGCCTGTATAAGCAGATATACTCACTGCGGACAATCCTTGTCAGACAGCTGAACTCGTCAATACCGATTCATTCAAAAGAGGTGTTTATTCCTTAACTTCAGAGGTTACAGCAGATAACAGGAACAGCAGATGAATGGTGATAGTATTGTGCGGTCAAAAGATGATGCCTTTCCTACCTTGGGCAGAGTACATGAGTGTCCTTCTACATGTGGCTTGCTGGCTGAAGAGATGACACAGGAAGTACTCCACACAGGAAGCAGGGAGGGGCATACATACAGTGAAAATATGTGGTAACTCAAAGAATCACATAAACATGTGCATTGCAACAAAGGCCACTAGATGGCAGCATAGGATAACACATAGATTTAGCTATGAGAAAATAGTAGGCAAACCACACTATATAGACTCTAATCTATATAACAATGCTAATACTAGACAATGCATTTCCTGAGGAAAATGCGAGTGGGAATGCTGAATAGCTGAATTGCTGAGCCCGCACAAAAGCCATTCACCATAACCACTACACTATCTTTAGGACATACAAGCAGTGTTCCTTCAGTACTTATAAAGCCTAATATCACACAGCTCCTTTCTCTATCTGCAATATAGAGAGTGTCCTGACTTGACTGGTCGCCCCTCCCCCTCAAGAGGCTTTCTCCACATGAGGTGGGGGAGGAGGACTGCACTGAGGTAAAGAAAGCTATTTAGGGAATCAAAATACCATTAGAAACGCTTTCATCCACACACAAAATCAGTTATCGAAGCCTTCAAACAAAACGTAATAAATCCACAACCGTACATGCGATCGATACAGCGACTTCACCGTTTGAAAGACACGGCCCTTGTGAACGCATCGATATGAAATTTATGTTGATAAACTCAAAAATGTGGCCATGTCAGCGATTTAGAAAAGAGCGTCTTTGTGTGTTTTGCAGAAACATTTTTTAGACTTTTTAACATGACTCTTGTCCTTTAGAAGCTCCTGGAACTAAAACTAAAATACGTATCACAAAACTGATCACATTGCCTGAAACCAGACAAGCATACCTACGTTTTGATATATAAATTGTGTATGACAAGTAGATCTTGTGGGCGTGAGAGCAATTTGTTCCCCCTTTTTTTAAAGATAATATTTTTTGTGGATGATCTGCACTCTAAAGGTCACATGACACACTCTAAACCTGCTCCATAGGATTACATTATAACCGATAAAATATCACTAAACGTAAATTGCGTTTTCACAAAAACCGTAAAAGATATCAATCTAAAAAGTCATGTTTGGATAGCTGAATATTTTGTGACCGCTTTAAAGTTTGTTTGGTGTCTGTAAGTGAAAGTATGAAGGAGCTGAAACTTTTGGCAGAACGTGTGTTTTGAAGCGGTAAAAAGCATGTTCTCATTGACTTCAATGTTAAAAAAAAGTGTCTAAAAGCTTAATATTTTAAAAAGTATAAATAGTACAAAAAAACTTGAAGAAGTCCCATCGTTAGCTGAACGAGACGAACATTTTAATAGTTGAATGGTCTCAATAGCTGAAAGTATGCAGGAGTTACGCAGAGCCAAAAAACGTACGGAATAAAATTAAAATTAAAACTAGAAAATGCATTCCCTGAGGAAAATGCGAGTGGGAATGCTGAATTGCTGAGCCCGCACCAAAGCCATTCACCATAACCACTACACTATCTTTAGGACACACAGCTCCTTTCTCTATCTGCAAAGTAGAGAGTATGCTGACTTCCTGGTCGCCCCTCCCCCCTCAAGAGGTTTCCCCTCCCCCCAGGTCAGTGAGGAGGAATATTGCACTGAGGTAGAAAGCTATTTATGGAAAGAAATTCCATTACAAACGCCTTTTAATTCACAGACCAATACATTAATTATGCCTCCAAACAAAACGTAATAAATCCACAACCGTACATGCGATCGATACAGCGACTTCACCGTTTGAAAGACACGGCCCTTGTGAACGCATCGATATGAAATTTATGTTGATAAACTTAAAATTGTGGCCATGCCAGCGATTTAGAAAAGAGCGTCTTTGTGTGTTTTGCAGGAAAATTTTAAATTTTTTTAACATGGACGGTCAATGAGAGTGGTTTTGTCGCTCTTGTCCTTTAGAAGCTCCTGGAACTAAAACTAAAATACGTATCACAAAACTGATCACATTGCCTGAAACCAGACAAGCATACCTACGTTTTGATATATAAATTGTGTATGACAAGTAGATCTTGTGGGCGTGAGAGCAATTTGTTCGCCCTTTTTTTAAAGATAATTTTTGTTTTCAAAGATCTCCACTCTAAAGGTCACATGACACACTCTAAATCCCTTCCATAGGGTTACATTATAACCGATTCCATTTTCTGAAAAAATCGCTAAACGTAAATTGCGTTTTCACAAAAACCGTAAAAGATATCAATCTGAAAAGTCATGTTTGGATAGCTGAATATTTTGTGACCGCTTTAAAGTTTGTTTGGTGTCTGTAAGTGAAAGTATGAAGGAGCTGAAACTTTTGGCAGAACGTGTGTTTTGAAGCAGGAAAAAGGATGTTCTCATTGACTTCAATGTTAAAAAAAGTGTCTAAAAGCTTAATATTTTAAAAAGTATAAATAGTACAAAAAAACTTGAAGAAGTCCCATCGTTAGCTGAATGAGACGAACATTTTAAAAGTTAAATGGTCTCAATAGCTGAAAGTATGCAGAAGTTACGCAGAGCCAAAAAACGTACGGAATAAAATTAAGAAGAAGAATAATAAAAAACGAATATCAATACTGGGAATGCTTATTAAAGCATTCCCACTAATTAAGAATAATAAAAAACGAATATCAATACTGGGAATGCTTATGAAAGCATTCCCACTAATAATAAAAAACGAATATCAATACTGGGAATGCTTATGAAAGCATTCCCACTAATTAACTGAGGCTATGCATCTCATATTATATGCCCCTATTGGGGCAGCACACACACTGAAGCTGATAAACTGCAGTTTATTGGCGTTTTGGCTTTTTTTTTTTTTTAAAGCCCATAAACTGAACTCTCTGTTAGCCTATGTGCCCATGCACACCTGGGCGTTTTTTAGTGTTAATGAGCTTTGGAGTTTATTGGCTTTTTTCTGAACGCCCGAAATTTGCATTCAAAGTGCAGTTTTTTGGCGGGAAAAAACGCTGAAAAACGCAAAACGCTGAAAAACGCAGAAAAACGCTTAAAAACGCCAACGTTTTTAGCGTTTTTAATCCATTAAAAATAAGTAATAAAAAGCTACACTGAAAAACGCTGATTAAAGCTATTGTAAAAACGCTAAAAAACGTTGAAAGGCTCCCTGCTAAGCTATTGGCGGTTTTTATAGCTTTTATCAGCTTCAGTGTGCATGGAGCCTTAATCAGCGTTTTTCAGTGTATTTTTTTTTTACTTTTTATTTTTTTTCAATGGATTAAAAAACGCTGGCACCAGCGGTTTTGAGCGGTTTAAGCGGTTTTCTGCGTTTTCCATCGTTGTTCCCCGCCAAAAAACGGCACTTTGAACGCAAATTTCGGGCGTTCTGAAAAAAGCCAATAAACTCCAAAGCTCATTAACACTAAAAAACGCCCAGGTGTGCATGGGCACATAGGCTAACATAGAGTTCAGTTTATGGGCTTTAAAAAAAAAGACAAAACGCCAATAAACTTCAGTTTATCAGCTTCAGTGTGCTTGAGCCTTATCGTTGTCACTTATCATTGTTATGGATTATCATTGTAATTATTATTGTCTCTGTATGTACAAAGTACAGCAGTAACTACCTAAAAATAAACAAAACACTCTTTAATTGCTCAATCCTGGGGAGGGTTTATCATCTGTAGGTGACCCAGAAGATAGACAGGTCATGGCACCACCCTAACTTGACGCCAGTCAAGGATGATTTCCCCCTATTTGTGGGATTTTTTCGTTCTCCCCATGCTTGCTGGAATTTTACTTCTACAATCTAAAATGCTAATAATAGGTAAAGTGGTGTTACACCCAAAAGCAAACAATTGTTACATTGCAGCTTACCGTTTCTTAGATGTGATGGCTGTATTAGTTTCCTTTTTTTAGGCTTTCTTTCTTCTATTTTCATCTGGGGATCTGGCCAGTATGTCTGTTTTTCAACAGAAAAGCTCTCTTGCCGTTTCAGGGATAAGCAGGGCCGATCCTAGGCAGGGTACACAGGGTGCTTTGCACCCAGGCGCCTGCAGAGGTGGGGGCGCCAAAGTGGCAGAGTTCTCCCCTCCCTCCTTCTCTCCTTGTTTGTGTCCGTCCAGAACTAGTGTTCTGAGCAAAGGTATATGTCTGTCCAGAACTGATGTGTCTCTGACCATCTCCTGTACTATGTCTGTAGTCTCTGACCATCTCCTTTACTATGTCTGCAGTCTCTGACCATCTAATGTATTATGTCTGCAGTCTCTGACCATCTCCTGTACTATGTCTGCAGTCTCTGACCATCTCCTGTACTATGTCTGCAGTCTCTGACCATCTCCTGTACTATGTCTGCAGTCTCTGACCATCTCCTGTACTGTGTCTGCAGTCTCTGATCATCTCCTGTATTATGTCTGCAGTCTCTGACCATCTCCTGTACTATGTCTGCAGTCTCTTACCATCTCCTGTACTATGTCTGCAGTCTCTGACCATCTCCTGTACTATGTCTGCAGTCTCTGACCATCTCCTGCACTGTGTCTGCAATCTCTGACCATCTCCTTTATGGTGTCTGCAGTCTCTGACCATCTCCTGTACTATGTCTGCTGTCTCTGACCATCTCCTGTACTATGTCTGCTGTCTCTGCCCATCTCCTGTACTATGTCTGCAGTCTCTGACCATCTCCTGCACTATGTCTGCAGTCTCTAAACATCTCCTGGATCATGTCTGTAGTATGTCTGGGGGCTCTTTCTAACAGACTCTCTAACAGAAGCCCTCTCTGTGTCCATCACAGAGGCCCCCCTCCAGGTCCCAAGAAAGTACTTTGCTTCTCTTCCTGTATTTTGTTTATTATTAAGAGATCATGTAAGGATCCCAGTGTAATGAAGACTTCATGGGGGAGCATCTCTGCAGTTGAGTCATTGTAGAAAGATTTGTACAGGGGAGGGGTTAGTAAAATAGCCACGCCCATGTGGGGGGCGCCAGAAATATTTCTGCACCCAGGAGCCTGTGACCCTAGGATCGGCCCTGGGGATAAGACAAACTATTTACCACTGATGGTTGCTTACAATGATCAGCTTTTATCTATGTACAGTATGTAAAACCTTTATCCCAAAAGAAAACAACTGTTTGCTGTATCTGAATATAAATTGTAAGTTGGAGTTCAGCATCAATTTGTTATTGCATTTAAATCTGCTAAAACCTCTAACACTCCCCTCCCCCAAGACTGACAAAGGTGCCCCCTGTGCTCCTTTATCAAGAGTAGGGGCGCTCTAATACAGGAGGTGTGTTACTGGCCAGATCACCAGGTGAAAACAGAGGGGGAAAAGCCTAATAGCTAAATTCAGAGAGGGCGTCCTAACTTTGCGGCGGCGTAGCGTATCGTGTTTACACTACGCCACCGTAAGTTAGCGAGGCAAGTACATGATTCACAAAGTACTTGCCTGCTAAGTTACGGCGGCGTAGCGTAAATCGGGCGGGCGTAATGGCGCCTAATTCAAATTTAGCTGAGGGGGCGTGTTTTATGTTAATTGGGCTAGACCTGACGTGATTGACGTATTTTACGAACGGCGCATGTGCCGTCCGCCTACATATCTCAGTGTGCATTGCGGCAAAGTACGCCGCACGGTCCTATTAATTTCGACGTGGACGTAAATGACGTAAAACCCTATTCACGGACGACTTACGCAAACGACGTAAAATTTTCAAATTTAGACGCGGGAACGGCGGCCATACTTAACATTACTATTCCAGGTATTTGATGGAATAACTTTAGGCCTGATAATGCGTTACGTAAACGGCGTATCTGTACTGCGTCGGCCGGGCGTACGTTCGTGAATAGGCGTATCTAGTGATTTACATATTCTACGCCGACCACAATGGAAGCGCCACCTAGCGGTCAGCCTAAAAATTACACTTTAGGATACGACGGTGTAAGACACTTACGCCGCTCGTATCTGAGCCTAATTTAAGCATATCTGGTTACCAGAATACGCTTAAATTAGCGCTGACGCAAATTCAGACTTAGGCTGGCGTATCTACTGATACGCCAGCCTAAGTCTCTCTGAATCTAGCAATAAAAAGGAAAACGAATCCAGCCACCACATCTAAGGATTGGTGAGCTGCAATATATTACCATAGCGCCCAACTATCCCTGATTTCAAGGGCCCGTCCCTTATTTGGAGCACAGTCCCTCTGTCCCTCTTCATTTGTCCCTCAATTTGGTCTGATCTATATAAAAAAAATGTAAACAGTATGATGCGCCTTGATTGGCGCATCAGTACCGCTGTCATCCTACAGCACACCTGTCCCTGCGTTCTAGCCCAGCTTCTGGTGTGAATGGGGCCTTATACAGAAAAGTAACCCTTAACCTTTAAGCGGAGCTCCAGTCCCCCCGCCAAAAAGTTAAAAGTCAGCCGCTTCAAATACTGTAGCTGCTGACTTTTTATATTAGGACACTTACCTGTCCTGGGATCCCGCAATGTCGGCACCTCAGCCCATTTTTCAGTTGGCTCTCGGGTGCTGCCGCCGCAATCTCTTGTAAGGTAAACTGGCAGAGAAAGCCTTGTGGCTCCACAGCCAGTTCCCTACTACGAATGCGCGAAAGTGCGCCACACTTTGTAAATGGCTTGGCGGCGGGGGGAAGGAGGAAGGGGTCCAAACTTCTGAGTGACTTTGCTGTGGCGAAGTCACTCGGAAGTGGGAGCGGGTACTTGTCAAAAACAGGTACCTGCTCCCCCCACGAAAGGTGGCAAATGTGGCAGCGGAGGGAGGGAGGAAGAAAACAAGCTCTGCTTTAGCCCCCATTCACACCTAGGCGTTTTGTCGCCTGTAGTGTGACGCCGCAGCAGCCCCGAGACGCTGGAGAGATGAAAACACATTGCCCTCTATGGAGATGGTTCACATCTAAACGCCGTACGCCTGCCGCCTGGAAAAAAGTCCCGGACCTTTTTTTCAGGCGGCTTTCGGCGTTCGGCATAGGAGATGTGAACCATCTCCATAGAGGGGGTGAGGCTGCATTCACAATCGCGGCGTTTTGTCGCCGCAAATCGTGGTACAAAACGCCGCAATTTGTCGCCGCAATTCGCGGGACAAAACGCAGCGATTTTGTACGCCTAGGTGTGAATGCAGCCTGAAGGCTGCATTCACACCTGAGCGTAGGTCGTTCGGGCATTTTGTCGCGGGTATTCATGCTTATTTGCGCGTTTGCATACAGCGTCGTCCGACGTTTTTGTACTTCGACGTTTTTTATTTTAGCCAATAGGAAAAATTATCATCTTTTCATCACTTGTTGCTATGTTGGTAGATTTTTTTTATCTTCTGCCTGGGTGAAATGTTCTATTGATTAAAGTGACAAAACGCCCGTAGCAAATGCTCGTTGTCGCGCTAGTCGCTTGAATCGAGCGTTTCCATTACTTTCTATGGGAAATACAAACGCTCAAAAACGCCCAAACCGCCCCGATTCGCGCGACAAAAAAGGGTCCGGAACTTGTTTGAGCTTCAGGCGTTCGGCATCAGGCGTTTTGGAGTGGAGATGTGAACCATCTCCATAGGGAATAATGTATTTTTTTCCCCTCTAGCGTTTTTGAGCGTCGCGCTTCAGGCGACAAAACGCTCAGGTGTGAATGCAGCCTAATAGGCAAAGGGACTTGGAGCCCCTAGTGTGTTCTTAATGAATGCAAGGGGGGAGGGGATCCCACTGTGCACACATTGGGAAGAGCTTCTCCCAGGACATTGTCCTTTCATCTGGAGCCACACCTGTCACTTTAAATTAAGGTCTGCGGGGATAAAGAGCACAGGTATTTATAGGGCACAGATCAATGGGCGCATACACACTGCTTAGTGTGGCCCTTGCACACAGGCCCACTTCCTGCCTGGAGCACTCCTTTTCCTTTTTATTAGTAATCTAGATTATGAATCCTGCCAGAAGTGATTTGAAATGAGCCAATAGATAATATGTGGATCTTGGTTTGGCATGGTAAGCTATCTTACCTCCAACAAGTCCAGTTGGCAGATTGGCTAAAGTCCACAAAACCTGAAATTACTGGTTGCCTAATTATACAGTCCTAGAAAATGTGTGCCTCTGCTTATACAGGGTATGTGTAAGCAGCAGTGCCCATGCCAAGGGATCTCTGTATATACTGTGGTCCTAACTCTAAATTTCCAGAGCCTCCATAGTAGGAGCAAGTATAAAAATGTATAGGCAGGTATGCCTGGAGGGAGCCCACCGCTCCTTAAAGGCACATGTACGCATGCGACGCCCAGCAAGAGCACAATGGCAGCGCATCCCTGCGCCCAATTCTTCCAACTGTACAAAAAAGTGGTAACCACCCAAACATATAACTGGCCTTTGTAGTAAGGTACACATGGAAGGGCAATGCCAATCACTAACAAACAAAAGATTTCCTAACACACTTACCGACCAGCTTGCCCTTAATCTTCCTGGGCCATATTCTGAGTAAATTTACGATGGAGCATCTAAGGATACTCCATCGTATCTCTCTTTTTTGGCCAGTGTATCTATGCGAGTGATTCTTAAAATCATTTTCGCATAGATACACTGAAGATCCGACATGTGTAAGTCACTTACACTGTCGGATCTTAAATGTAATTATTCCGCCGGCCGCTAGGTGGCGTTTACGTTCAGGTCTCATTTGTTTATGCAAATGAGCCTGATACGCCGATTCCCGAACGAATTCACGTTGCGTAACCGTCGCTTACGTCGTTTGCGTAAGCGTAAACTTACCCCTGCTATATGAGGGGTAAGTTTACGCAAGTCCCACGTAGGCCATGTTAAGTATGGCGTCGGGTCCGCGTCGTGTTTTCCCGTCGGGTACGTCGTTTTACTAAGTCGTTCTTGAATACGACTTTACGTCAATGATGCACACGTTGGCGTCATTGACGTTTTACGCCGAGAACTGGAGCATGCGCACTGGGCTATTTTAAGCCCGGCGCAAGCGCAGTTCGTTAGAATCGGGGGCGCGCTTAATTTAAATACAAGCCGCCCTCTTGGATATACGCGTGGATACGCCGGGCCATTTACACTCCGCCGCCCCAAACTACGGAGCAAGTGTTTGGGGAATACAGCACTTGCTCCTGTAGGTTGGGGCGGCGGAGTGTAAATGGCTTACGCGCCGCCCGCCTAGAATCTTAGAGAATATGGCCCCCTATTCTTACATGTGCTCCTACAATGGAGGCTCTGGAAACATAGGGCCAGATCCACGAAGCGCGGCGCTTCTATCCGTCCGGCGTAGCATATCTCTGATACACTACGCCGCCGTAACTTACAGCTTTTTTTTTGTATCCTGAAAGAATTTGCGCCGTAAGTTACGGCGGCGTAGTGTAACTTTGGTGGCGTAAGGGCGCGCAATTCAAATGTATGTGATGGGGGCGTGTTTTATGTTAATACGTCTTGACCCGACGTAAATGACGTTGTTTTTTTAACTGCGCATGCGCCGTCCGTGGGGGTATCCCAGTGCGCATGCTCGAAATTAACCCGCAACAAGCCAATGCTTACGACGTGAACGTCATTCTACGCAAAGCCCTATTCGCGAACGACTTACGCAAATGACGTAAAATTTTCAAATTTCGACGCGGCAACGACGGCCATACTTAACATAGGATACGCCTCATTTAGCAGGGGTAACTATACGCCGGAAAAAGCCTTACGGAAACAACGTAAAAAAATGCGCCAGCCGAACGTACGTTTGTGGATTCGCATATCTAGCTAATTTGCATACTCGACGTGGAAATCGACGGAAACGCCACCTAGCGGCCAGCGTAAAAATGCACTTTAGATCAGACGGCGTACTAAGACCTAGCACAGCTTCAGGCGTATCTTGTTTTGTGGATACAAAACAAAGATACGCTGGAGCAAAATAGAAGTTACACGGCGTATCAGGATTGCAGTATATACGAGGTCCCTTGTGTAGTCCCTGCAGAAAATGTGTTCAAATAAAACCCTCTGGCCCAGATTCAGGTAGAATTTGCCCCTTTTTTACGGAGGCACAGGGCAGCGTTTTTGCCCTGCGCCCCCGCAAATTTACTGCGCCATGCGCGATTCACGGAGCAGCAGCTCCGTAAATTGCGTGTGCGCTCTTTAAAATTGCCCTGCGTAAGGGCGCCTAATGTAAATGATCCCGTAGGGGGCGGGAATCATTTAAATTAGGCGCGCTCCCGCGCCGAGCGTAGAGCGCATGCTCCGTCGGGAAACTTTCCCGACGTGCATTGCGGCAAATGACGTCGCAAGGACGTCATTTGCTTCAAAGTGAACGTGAATGGCGTCCAGCGCCATTCACGAATCACTTACGCAAACTACGTGAAATTCAAATTTCACGACGCGGGAACGGCGGGTATACTTTAGCATTGGCTTCCCCTACTATTAGAAGGGGCAGCCTTTTACGCTAAAGACGCCGTACGGAAACTCCGTAACTTGCGTACGCAGGGCCCGCGCAACATTGTGAATCGGTGTTAGTATGCAATTTGCATACTATACACTGAGCACAATGGGAGCGCCCCCTAGCGGTCATCGCAAGAATGCAGCCTAAAATCTGCGTGGCATAAGAGCCTTATGCCACGCAGATTTTAGGCTGCAGTCGGCGTTACGATGTTCCTGAATCAGGAGCATTCGTAACGTCGGAGCAAGTCAGCAATTGCGCTGCGTAACTATGGTTACGCAGGCGCAATTGCTCTCTGAATCCGGGCCTCTGTTTTTAACCTAACCTAACCTCCCCTGTGACGCACATTGGCTGTGATCTGTGATCAGGGTAAAGAGCCAATCACAGAGGCTCTTTACCATGTCACCAGCTGTGTCCAAACACAGCTGATCACAGTGTAAACAGGATTTGCCAGTTATCGGCAGTCCTGTTTACGCTGACAGTGCATGAGGAGGGGAGAGCGGATAAGTGGCAATCCACACAGTGTCCTGATTATCAGTGCAACCCCAACAGTGCCCACCAGTGCTGCCAATCTGTGCTTATCAGTGCTGCCTGACAATCCCCATCAGTGTTGCCTATTAGTGCCGCCTATCATTGCGGCCTGTCAGTGTCGCCTATCAGTGCCCAACACTGCCGCCCATCAGTGCAGCCTATTAGTGCCCATCAGTGCAGCATATCAGTGCCCATCAGTGAAGGAGAAAAATTACTAATTAACAAACTTGTATATAGGTTTGGTCTTTTTTGGTTTGTTTAGCAAAAAATAGGAAAAACAATGGTGATTAAGTAACACCAACAAAAGGCTCTAGCTATCTCCAAAAAATTATAAAAATGTTGTTTGGGTACAGTGCTGCATGACGACGCAATTGTCATTCAAAGTGCGACAGCGCTAAAAGCTGAAAATTGGCCCTTGCAGGAAGGGGGTGAAAGTGCCCAGTAGGCAAGTTGTTTTGCTGGCTGGCTGGCTGGTAAGTGTGCTGGGAAATCTTTTGTTTGCAGGTGCAGGACAACCTGGGCTCAAAGGAAGGGGGTTTCCTAATACTGCCCATCAGACTGAAGACATCTAGAGGCAAAAAAAAAGATTCTGTGGGTGAAATCTGTGCAATTTCCTGTTAATACTGGTTATATTTACAAGTACCGTATTTTCCGGCGTATAAGATGACTTTTTGCATCTAAAAACATGCCCCAAAAGTCAGGGGTCGCCTTATATGCCGGGTACCTGTTTGTCAGACGGCGGCCATCCATTATTCAAAAGCCGCGCCTCCTCCTCAGATTGTTCCGTGATAGGCGGAACACAAATTTTCCCAGCAGAGCCTCTGTTCAGTGTTCCGCCTATCTCGGCCTCGGACGAGAGGACATCCATGATAGGCGGAACACTGCTGGGAAAATTAGTGTTCCGCCTATCACGGAACAGTCTGAGGAGGAGGCGCGGCTTTTGAATAATGGACGCCCGCAGCCTGAGAAACTTTGCAAACAGGAGAAGGTAGGAAGATCGTCCAGGCAGGCATACTGGCACAGTGAGGTAGGCATACTGGCACAGTGAGGTAGGCATAATGGCATAGTGAGGCAGGCATACTGTCACAGTGAGGCAGGCATACTGGCACAGTGAGGCCGGCATACTGGCACAGTGAGGCAGGCATACTGGCACAGTGAGGCAGGCATACTGGCACAGTGAGGCCGGCATACTGGCACAGTGAGGCAGGCATACTGGCACAGTGAGGCAGGCATACTGGCACAGTGAGGCATGTATAATGGCACAGTGAGGGGTCGTCTTATACGGTGAGTATATCCCAAAACCAGCATTTTAGCTGGAAAATTAGGGGGTCGTCTTATACGCCGGCAAATACGGTACAATGTGACTGTCAGTTTCCAGCTGCATTTATGTAAATCAGGCCTCAGCAAAGTGAAACGAAATCAGAGAGGGGCACAGAAGGTACTTTTCCTCCTAATAAGGCTGGCAAGAAATGCTGAGTCTGAGACGCTGACTATCATTTTCTGAGCCATGATAGGATAGTGAACTTGGATCCCGAATCTTTTATTGCGGTTACAACATTTAAGTTGATATTGCATATTTCAAGAGATTGCACTGTACATGAGCAAACAAAATAACCTTGATAAATAACAGTTCTAGTTCTGAAGCAATAAAACCCCTTGCTGGAAAACGTCACCCTTCCCATAGTCACATCTCAGGATGTTCCTCAGTAAAATGTTCCTCCTACATTTCGGGGTGTTCCACAGACTGTACTACCCCTGAGAAGCATTTAGATCTGGTGATAACGCAATTTCTGATATATGTAGTTATTATGCTCACAGCTGATCATTCACCTACCCTACCTCTCTGCTACCCCCTCTTACCTCTCTGCTACCCCCTCTTACCTCTCTGCTACCCCCTCTTACCTCTCTGCTACCCCCTCTTACCTCTCTGCTACCCCCTCTTACTTCTCTGCTACCCCCTCTTACCTCTCTGCTACCCCCTCTTACCTCTCTGCTACCCTCTCTTACCTCTCTGCTACCCCCTCTTACCTCTCTGCTACCCTCTCTTACCTCTCTGCTACCCCCTCTTACCTCTCTGCTACCCCCTCTTACCTCTCTGCTACTACCTCTTACCTCTCTGCTACCCTCTCTTACCTCTCTGCTACCCCCTCTTACCTCTCTGCTACCCCCTCTTACCTCTCTGCTACCCCCTCTTACCTCTCTGCTACTACCTCTTACCTCTCTGCTACCCCCTCTTACCTCTCTGCTACCCCCTCTTACCTCTCTGCTACTACCTCTTACCTCTCTGCTACCCCCTCTTACCTCTCTGCTACCCCCTCTTACCTCTCTGCTACCCCCTCTTTCCTCTCTGCTACCCCCTCTTACCTCTCTGCTACCCCCTCTTACCTCTCTGCTACCCCCTCTTACCTCTCTGCTACCCCCTCTTACCTCTCTGCTACCCCCTCTTACCTCTCTGCTACCCCCTCTTTCCTCTCTGCTACCCCCTCTTACCTCTCTGCTACCCCCTCTTACCTCTCTGCTACCCTCTCTTACCTCTCTGCTACCCCCTCTTACCTCTATGCTACCCCCTCTTACCTCTCTGCTACCCCCTCTTACTTCTCTGTTACCCCCTCTTACCTCTCTGCTACCCCCTCTTACCTCTCTGCTACCCCCTCTTACCTCTCTGCTACCCCCTCTTACTTCTCTGCTACCCCCTCTTACCTCTCTGCTACCCCCTCTTACCTCTCTGCTACCCCCTCTTACTTCTCTGTTACCCCCTCTTACCTCTCTGCTACCCCCTCTTACTTCTCTGCTACTCCCTCTTACCTCTCTGCTCTCCACAAACAGCACGGCCTGGATTCTCAGTTAGACCGAGACGCAGAGGTGTAACTAAAACCTTCAGGGCCCCCGTGCAAAAAACATGAAGGACCCCCCCTGGCCCCTTCCCACTGACCCTCAGGCCCTTTACGCCCATCGTGGGAACCTTTATTATGGTGCGGCAGTGGGCCGCCTTTCTTGCCCGTCTTGGGGTCCCCCATGGTGGGAGAGTCCAGTCGCAACCTTTGCGACCTTTGTGACCCTGGTAGTTCCCTGGTAGTTCCACCACCGGTGTAAGTAGTTTTTTATTTTTGTAAGTACGGACCTTGAGAGGTCTCAGAATCTGTTAAAGCCTAGTACACACAATAGGTTAACCAGAGGACAACGGTCTGAAGGACAGTTGTCCTAGGTTAACTGATGAAGCTGACTGATGGTCCGTTGTGCGTACACACCATCAGTTAAAAAAACGATTGTGTCAGAACGCGGTGACTGTGACTGGGAGGTGCAGTTCTGGGAGGACATCTATGGACACCCTCCCAGAACCTGAGTGCTGCACTGTAGCCGCCTTTTTGCTATAGCGCAGTTGGGAAGGGGTTAAAGTGGACCAATCTTCAGATATTTTTTCCGGTAGCTGCATGCATGTTAAAGCGGAGCTCCATCCTAAAGTGCAACTCCCGCTGATCGGAACACTCCCCCCCTCCGGTGTCACATTTGACACCTTTCAGGGGGGTGCAGATACCTTGGGCAGACTGCGGGCATGATGTTAAACCCCCCCCCCCTGTTGTGTTCTGGGAACACTCAGCTCACAGTATACAGCGGGAGCCAATCGGCAGGCGTAGCGCGACTCGCACATATGCGCCGTAGGGAACCGGGCAGTGAAGCCGGAGTGCTTCACTTCCTGGTTCCCACACCGAGGATGGCAGGGGGGGGCAGCAGAGTAACGAGCGATCGCTCGTCCTCTGCTGCAGACGGTGCTGGACTCCAGGACAGGTAAGTGTCCTAATATTAAAAGTCAGCAGCTGCAGTATTTGTAGCTGCTGGCTTTTAATATTTTTTTTTCAGTGGAGCTCCGATTGATTGACTGTCGCATACAGCGTGTCACGAG
This sequence comes from Rana temporaria, assembly GCF_905171775.1. Taxonomy (NCBI): domain Eukaryota; kingdom Metazoa; phylum Chordata; class Amphibia; order Anura; family Ranidae; genus Rana; species Rana temporaria. The sequence continues at coordinate 393,072,725 of NC_053491.1, forward strand.
TTGCCGAAAGTAGCCGAACGTCGGTGCGCAGGCGCCGTATAGAGCCACACCGACAATCGGCTTTTTTCGGCAACTCGTGATGCGCTGTATGCGACGGTCGGAAGCCTGTCAATCAAATAGGAACGCCCAGTCCCGAAGATCATACCCGGAAGCCGCGGAGAACATCTATCTCTAAAAAGGTAAGTACTGCATTGATTTAAAAGAAAACACCCGATTGTGCTTCCCACAATTAGCCTTAATCTAATGTTTAAAAAAAAAAATTAGGCTAAATCCCCGCTTTAAGTAATGTGAAAGCGTAACACTTCCAGATATTTATTACCTCTTCAAAGATCACAGTACGCTCCCTTCATCTACTTTTCTCTCCAGAAGAACAGAGCCATCTTTGTTCAGACATCATGCATGGTCACCATCTACTTCCTGTCCTGAGATGAAGGCTCAAAAGTGAAACAATCCTGTCAATTCTGGTTTCTGTACATTTTGACTTCACTAATATCTGACATAGATCAGCTCCTGCTGCAGCCTCTTTATCACGTGATTTTCAGCAAAGTTAAAATGTTGCAGTCTGATTGCAGGGGGTAAGGAGACAGACAACGGGCCAGAGTCACAAAGAGATACGATGGTGTATCTCCTGATACGCCGTCGTATCTCTGACTTACACTGGTCTTATCTATGCGCCTGATTCATACAATCAGTTACGCATAGATATGGCTAAGATCCGACAGGTGTAACTGTGTTACACCGTCGGATCTTATTTGTAATTTAGAAATGGCTTGGGGGGCGTTCCCGCTGATTTACGTTGAATAATATGTAAATCAGCGAGATATGCGAATTCACGAACGTACGCGGACCCGACGCAGTGTTGTTACGACGTTTCCGTAGCGGCTTTCCCGGCGTATACTTACCCCTGCTTCTATGAGGCGCAGCCAATGTTAAGTATAGCCGTCGTTCCCGCGTCGATTTTGAATTTTTTAACGTCGTTTGCGTAAATCGTTCTGTAATACGGATGGACGTCATTTACGTAAGCGTCGAAACCACTGACGTCCTAGTGACGTCAGTGGGAGCAATGCACGCCGGGAAAATTCACGGACTGCGCATGCTCATTTAAATCGGCGCGGGGACGCGCCTGATTTAAATAGTACACTCCCCCTAGCCGCGGAATTTGAATTCCGCCGGGGGATTTGCGATACGCCGCCGCAAGTTTGGAGGTAAGTGGTTTGTGAATTACCCACTTGCCTCTCAAACTTGCGGCAGGGTATCTTAAATCAGATAGATCACGCGGATCTAAAGATCCGCTGATCTACCTGAATCTAGCCCAACGTGTTTTTCCTGCCTGCAGCAAACAGATGAGATCATTTCAGTTAAGACAAATAGGTAGATTCAGAAAGAGTTAGGCCGGCTTATCAGTAGATAAGCCGACCTAACTCAGAATCTACGCCGACTTATGTTTAAGTGTATGCTCAAACAGAGATACGCTTAAACATATCTAAGATACGACGGCTTGCGCCGTCCTATCTTAGATTGCAATATTTTGGATGGCCTCTAGGTGGCGCTTCCATTGCGGTCGGCGTAGAATATGTAAATGAGTAGATACGCCGATTCACAAACGTACGCCCGGCCGACGCAGTACTTTTACGCCATTTACGTAAGAGATAGGCCGCGTAAAGTTAGAGCTAGGCCCTATTGGAATAGTAATGACAAGTATGGCCGCCGTTCCCGCGTCGAAATTCGAATTTTTTACGTCGTTTGCGTAAGTCGTCCGTGAATCGGGATTTTCGTTGTTTACGTCCACGTCAAAATCAATAGGCCGTGCGGCGTACTTAGCCGCAATGCACACTGGGAAATGTAGGCGCCCGGCGCATGCGCAGTTCGCAAGAGACGTAAAAAACATAAGGTCAAGCCCCATTAATATACAACACGCCCCCCTCAAACACATTTGAATTAGGCGCCCTTACGCCCGCCGATTTAGGCTACGCCGCCGTAACTTAGCAGGTAGGTACATTGTGAATCATGTACTTGCCTAGCTAACTTACGGCGGCGTAGCTTAAATGCCTTAAGCTACGCCGCCGCAAAGTTAGGCATAGGTACCTGAATCTACCTAAAAGTCTCTGGACTGGAGCTCAGGGGCTGGTGTTTGTTGATAAAATGTGTACCGTGTTTCCCCGAAAATAAGCCCGGGTCCTATATTAATTTTGCCAACAAAAGACACAGTAGGGCTTATTTTCGGGGTAGGTCTTACCATGTAATGTGCTGTCTTCTCTCCCCCTCTCCCTACCTGCCTGTCAGGAATCCCCAGTGTAAACTGAGTTAAAATGCTTGTACAATTCTATAATCCACTCTATTACAGTATTATATAATGTACAATGCGTGTGTTTCTGTAATATAATTGTGCCAAATACCTTTGTTATAGTGCCGCTCTGCACTTCTGTTACCCGCCAGAGCTCTCTTCCCCTCAATTATATTACAGAAACACACACATTGCACATTATAAACTACTGTAATATAGTAGATTATAGGATTTTACAAGCATTTTTAACTAGGGCTTATTTTCAGGGTAGGGCTTATATTGCAGCCCTCCTGTAAAATAACGCTAGGTCTTATTTTCAGGGTAGGTCTTATTTTTGGGGAAACAGGGTAACCTCCTTGGAAAATGATACTGTTGTATATTGTGACGTATTAGGAATTCTCTCATGGAAACTTGGTAAAGTGGAACTAAACCCTTCTATCCTTTTCAGTCAAGGAAGCTGCCAACTTGGCCTCTGCTACTGCCATGATGCCGCACATGTGATCAGTTATGACGCCGGCCATTTAATGGTTTCACTGTTTGGTTGAGGACAGAAACAAATGTGACGTTAGCAATCCCGGCATTGCAGGAATGTAACTGTTTTTTGAAACATTGATGTTTTTTGTTGCGCTTTAATGAAAGGTCCATTTATAATTTACAAGTAATTAAATTATATAAGTATCACTTTATAAACTTGAAAACGTAGCAGTTGTAGAATATTATACCGATTAATGCAGAAAGTTTGGAGCGTATAACTTAAAGCTACTACTAAACCCAAAAGCAAACATTTGTATTGCAGCTTACCAACCTTATCATTTCTATTGATTCTAATAGATGTGATGACTGCATTTGTTTTCTTTTTTTAGGCCGTTTTTCCCCCTTTATTTCGACCTGGTGATCTGGCCAGTAAGTCTGTTGTTTTACACTGAACAAGCTATCCTGTAAAGGTAGCATTTAGAGGGTTGAGACCTAATGATTGATAAGCTGCAATATATTACCTTTTTGGTTTTAAAACCACTTGAAAGCTGAACTCCTGGACTGTGACAAAAACAACCCTAATGCCGCGTACAGACGATCATTTTTCAGCATGTCGAAAAAACAAAGTTTTCCCAACGATGTTGCCCACACACCATCGTTTTTAAAAAATGCTCTAGCAAAGCGCGGTGACGTACAACATGTACGACGGCACTATAAAGGGAAAGTTCTATTCGCCTTTGGGCTGCTTTAGCTGATTCCTTGTTAGTAAAAGACGATTTGCGCTTTTCTGTCTGTTACAGCGTGATGAATGTGCTTACTCCATTATGAACGGTAGTTTTACCAGAACGAGCGCTCCCGTCTCATAACTTGCTTCTGATCATGCGCGGGTATTTTACGTAGTTTTAGCCCACACACGATCATTTTTTACAACCTGAAAAACGACATAGTTTAAAACGTCGTTAAAAAATGCAGCATGTTCGAATTTTATTTTTTTTTGTAGTTTTTCAGAACCTGAAAAATGATGTAAAGCCCCCGTACTCCTCTATGGGGGATTTGATAAAAATGAACCGCTTGACAGATCCGTCTCCATTCACTGTGCTGGACGGACCTGTGAGAGCCCCGCTCTCCTCTTTGGGGGATCGGATAAAAACGGACCGCCTGTCCATTTTCATCCGATCTGTCCGACGGATGGAAAACAGGGTTTCCATCTGTTTGCATTTAGCGGATCGGAGCAGATCAGATGTCACCGCTGACATCCATCGCTCCATAGAGGTACATGGAGCGTCCGTTCAGGTCCACCTGAAAAACTGACAGGCGGACCTGAACGGTCCGCATGTGTGAAAGAGCCCTAATGCCGTGTAGACACGACCGGCACTATAAAGGGGACGTTCCATTCGGATGGCGCCACCCTTTGGGCTGCTTTTTCTGATTTCATGTTAGTAAAAGTTTGGTGAGAGACGATTTGCGCTTTTCACTCTTCGTGCTTTTCAGTCTGTTACAGCGTGACGAATGTGCTATTTCCATTACAAATGCTAGTTTTACCAGAACGAGTGCTCCCATCTCATAACTTGCTTCTGAACATGCACGTTTTTTTCCCGTCGTTAAAGCCTACTCACGACCGTTTCTCAGGAAAAATTTGAGCGTGTTCTAAATTTATAATGCCCATTTTTCACGACGAGAAAAATGCTCTGGAGCCTACACACAAACGTTTTTGAGTGAGTGAGAAACTTGTAAAGCGCAACACATGCGAACTGAATCGCCTCTGGGCGCTGTATCCATTTCATGGGTAAGGAACCCCTTGACCTCAGAAGAGATGGGTTTTAATCTTTCTCCTGAAGGCCAAGTGGTCCGGCTCCAGTCGGATGGTGGTTGGTAGTGCATTCCACAGGCGAGGTCCCTGGACTGCAAATCTTCGATCTCCTTTGGACTTGTATCTGGTTTTGGGTATCTGACCAATTAAAAAAATGTCATTTTTCACATCATGAAAAACGGTCGTGTGTACGCGCCATTACAGTTGTTGATGGGCAACCATGCAACCGCAGCATGAAACGCCTCATGGTGGCCACACATGCGCCATTGTTTTTATCTCCGATCAATGTGTGATCAGGTCAAAACAACTGAATAGCCATAACTTCCCTTCCATTCGATTTAGGATCATCGAGATACTTTGTTCATGTATTGTATACTATTGCATTCTAATAGATCAGAATATAAGATTTTATGGTGGAAAGAGGATTGATCATTAACTTATGATTGTAATGTTAAAGAGTATTTTAACAATTGATTTTAATCCGCTTTCGCATGTGTGGCATATAGATCAAATGCATAGCTCCCAACTGTCCCTGATTTCAAGGGACTGTCCCTGATTTGGAGCAATGTCCCTCTGTCCCTCATTCCTCCTCATTTGTCCCTCATTTTGGTCTGGTCTAACTAATTGTTTATAAAAATGCACTTTTAATCTATCAAAAACTGTTTTCCAGGGGGGAGTGGCTAACCGCCAAGCTGAATGGAAGCCTGAATCCACAGCTCCCGCACTGACCGGAGAATCAAACGCCAGCATCACTAACCCACGCTTCCACAATGCACCATTCGAACCTTTAAGCACTCGGGAACCAGCCCTAGACCTCCTGGAAAAGGAAGGATTGCCGGCAACCGAAGAAATTAACAGATTTCTTCACTTTATCCCCGTGAGGATATATCCAAGATCGCGCCTGCGATCGCTCCCCGCTGGGAGACGGGGCCTTCACTGATCTGCCAGACGCAGATATTCCTTCTGTCCTACCTCAGGACGCCACCTCAGACTCCTCTCCACAGTCCGGACCCTCTTCTTCTCCGAACAGCCCTGCAAAAGCGCACGTGCGCTTGGATGCAGGGGACAAAGACTCAGAGGTAAGGCCTGTGCTAGATGACCTCCTCACACAGGCACCTGCGTCATCCCCTATAGCGGCCTTCCCTACTAACAAAAAGTGTTTTCCAGCGCTAAACCTTTCATCTGATTTCTAAATTGCCGTCTTTGTAAATTCTAAAAGCCAATATAAAGGAATAGTAGTGGTAAAAAAAGCACTTCTGGGTTTAACAAATCTTATTTTTTGTACAATTCTCCTTTAAGGGGGTGTGGCCAGGGGTGTGTCCTATGCCTACCTACTTTGCTGATATGTGTCTCTCATTCCCATCTCAAAAAGTTGGGAGGTATGCAAATGAATTGTTGACTATAGATCGATCATTGCTATCGGGAGAGAGTGATTTGAAATGAAATCAATCAGTTATCAAATCATGTATGGCTACCATTAGAAAGGAGGCTGTAGGGGGCGCTAGAAGGGACTTGGGAGCCTGCCAAAGTCAGGAGTAAGGCAAGTATTTCTTATCTGTGCACCCCCAGACCAGGAGTATTTAGTCTTTCCAGCCTTCTCCCCCACTTTACAGTTGTGCTTGCTCAATCAGGGCAGCAGCAAAGAGTATCCTGAGTGATTTGTATGTCTGGCTAAAAACTGCAGTTCAATGTTTCTAAATGTAAAATAATGCTCCTAGGGAAAAAGAATCCCCTGAGATAGTACAACATTGGGGGTACAGTGTTGGCCAGCACTACAGAGGAAAAAGATTTGGGGGTACTTATTTCAGATGATTGGAAACTGAGCAAACAGTGTGACCAAGCAGTGGGGAAAAGTGAATAGAATTCTAGGAAGCAACACTAGAGGGGTCACCAGCAGGAAGAAGGAGGTCCTGATTCCTCTATATCAGAGGTCTCAAACTGATGGCCCTTCAGCTGTTGCAAAACTACAATTCCCATGAGGCATTGCAAGGCTGACGGTTACAAGCAGGGCAGGACTTAGGGTGGTGGGGGCCCCGGGGCTTGAGTGTTGAAGGGGCCCCCTGGAGCCGAGAATTGGGGGGGTCAAAGATGTTGAGCGAGGGGGGGATCATAGTTGTTGAGCGGGGGGGTTTAGCAGTTGTTGAGTGGGGGGGGAGTGCCTCTCACCTGTGCCGACAGCCGGGGCCACAGACTGTCATTAGCCCGGCTGTCGCTTTCTTCCCTTCAGCAACCACAGTCCTCCACACACCGCTCCGGTTCCTCCTGCTTCCGTGCTGCCTCCTCTTGCAGTGCGGGAAAATTAACCCTTTCGCGGGACTGCGGGAAGAAGCTGTCTGTGCGGGAAAGTCCCGCAGAATCCGTGCATGTTGGGAGGTATGCGCAGGGCCGCCATCAGGAATTTTGGGGCCCCTTACTAGGGTTGCCACCTGTCGGGTTTGGATCTTGTGTCCGGGTTTCAGTCTGCCTGAAACCCGGACACATTATTTAGACTGGGCTGTGGCTCCCCAAGTAACTGAGGTAGTCACACAAAAATCTGTTGCCATTTGGGAGATGCGGGCCGATGTCTGGGGGCAGGTTTGGCATCACTGAGGGGGAGCCAGAGCAGTTTGGCCACACCCACTGTTTGCCGCAGTGCGCTGCATTACCACTCTCCTTGAGGCACCCAAAGGTGCCCCAGGTCTTTTATAATCCTATTGTGTATACTACGAAAAAAATGTGCCCTGTGCCGCTAAAGTGTTTGGGTTTGGCTTGAAGAAAAGGTGGCAACTCTACCCCTTACACAGCTTAAGGCATGGGCCCCCTGGAGCAGAGAACCGGGGGGGAGAGGGGTGCTGCCACCTGAAATTGAGAAGCGGGGGAGGCCCTTTACAAAAAAAAGAAGAAATAAAGAAAAATATATATACAGTACAGACCAAAAGTTTGGACACACCTTCTCATTCAAAGAGTTTTCTTTATTTTCATGACTATGAAAATTGTAGATTCACACTGAAGGCATCAAAACTATGAATTAACACATGTGGAATTATACATAACAAAAAGTGAAAACTGAAAATATATTTCATATTCTAGGTTCTTCAAAGTAGCCACCTTTTGCAGCAGACACATCTCTAGAACTGTTAAGAGGAGACTGTGTGAATCAGGCCTTCATGGTAGAATATCTGCTAGGAAACCACTGCTAAAGAAAGGCAACACGCAGAAGAGACTTGTTTGGGCTAAAGAACACAAGGATTGGACATTAGACCAGTGGAAATCTGTGCTTTGGTCTGATGAGTCCAAACTTGAGATCTTTGGTTCCAACCCCCCGTGTCTTTGTGCGACGCAGAAAAGGTGAACGGATGGACTCTACATGCCTGGTTCCCACCGTGAAGCATGGAGGAGGAGGTGTGATGGTGTGGGGGTGCTTTGCTGGTGACACTGTTGGGGATTTATTCAAAATTGAAGGCATACTGAACCAGCATGGCTACCACAGCATCTTGCAGCGGCATGCTATTCCATCCAGTTTGCGTTTAGTTGGACCATCATTTATTTTTCAACAGGACAATGACCCCAAACACACCTCCAGGCTGTGTAAGGGCTATTTGACCAAGAAGGAGAGTGATGGGGTGCTGCGCCAGGTGACTACCTCTTGAAGCTCATCAAGAGAATGCCAAGAGTGTGCCAAGCAGTAATCAAAGCAAAAGGTGGCTACTTTGAAGAACCTAGAATATGAAATATATTTTTAGTTGTTTCACACTTTTTTGTTATGTATAATTCCACATGTGTTAATTCATAGTTCTGATGCCTTCAGTGTGAATCTACAATAGTCATAGTCATGAAAATAAAGGAAACTCTTTGAATGAGAAGGGGTGTCCAAACTTTTGGTCTGTACTGTATATATAAAAAAAGGGGGTAGCCATCCGGGGCCCTGGGTACCTCTGGGCCCTTTAATAAAAAGAAAAAAGAAACCTCTGGGCCCTTTAATAAAATAAAAAAAATAAAAAAATAAACATTTATAAAAAATACATAAAAAAAGAGAGGTTGCCATCTGGGGCCTCCTGGGCCTTTTAATAAAAAATAAAAAAATATAAACAAAAATAAAAAAATAAACATTTATAAAAATAAATAAAAAAGGGGGGGGGGTTGCCACATGGGGCCCTGGGGACCTCTGTAAAAATAAAATATATATAAAAAAAAGGGGGTTGCCATCCGGGGGCCCTGGAGACCTCTGGGCCCTTTAATAATAATAATATATATATATATATATATATATATATATATATATATATATATATATATATATATATATAAAATATATAAACATTTTTTTTTAAATAAAAAATAAATAAAAAAAGGGGGTTTGCCATCCAGGGGCCCTGGAGACCTCTGGGCCCTTTAATAATAACAATAATAATAATATATATATATATATATATATATATATATATATATATATATATATATATATATATATATATATATATATATATATATATATATATATTTATAAAATAAACATTTTTTTTAATAAAAAATAAATAAAAAAAGGGGGGTTGGCCTCCGGGCCCCTGGGGACCTCCGGACCCCTAAAAAAAAAAAAAAATGTTTTTTTAAGGGGGCCCCCTATTGGGCGGGGCCCATGGGCTTGAGCCCAGTCAAGCCCAATGGTAAGTCCGGCCCTGGTTACAAGTATAACTCCCATAGGCAGAGGCATGACTTGTAGTTCCGCAACAGCTGGAGAGAGCCGCCAGTTTGAGACCCCTGCTCTATATAGATCTTTGGTGAGACCTCATTTAGAATACTGTGTCCAGTCCTGGAGACCTCACTTACACAAAGATATTGATAAGATAGAACCAGAGACGGGTAAGGCTGGGTTCACACTGATATGAATTAGATGCAGATTTCCCCACATCCAATTCACATGACAGGCTCTCAATGGCGCCGGTTTACACAGCTCCGGGGCGCCTGTCGTCCGGATGGCAGAAGAGTCCTGTACGTCTTGTGGTCCATTTCAGAAGCAAATTCAGGCAAAAATTCAGTCCCGATTCACACCTCAAACGATGAACAGACATGCACCGGACCCCTGGTGTGAGCCGCGGCCACATCTAGTGTGAACCCAGCCTCACAGACAGTGGCTGTGCGTCCATAAGGGCGCACCGGCACCGCCCCCTCTCTCCTGCCACCCCCTCTATCACCATAGATCAGTTGTGGCCAACCAGTGGCCCGGGGGCCACATGTGGCCCGCGGAGCCCTCTGATGTGGCCCGCGGAGCCCTCTGATGTGGCCCGCGACCTCCTGCTCTGGAATGGCGGGTTGACAAGCAAAGATCGCAGGTTGCTGACCCACCATACCACAGCATCAGTGTTGTGATAGGAAGCTGGTGATAGAGGAAGAAAGCGGCTGCGGAGCAGAGCCCCATAAGCCGATGCTTCCTCTACAGCGCCGGCTTTTGCCACAGGCGGAGTCTATAGCAAAGTTCAGCTAACTCGCAGGATAGACATAGCTGCACTCACGATATGGGTAAACCGCAACACATCAGTATGAAAGCAGTCTTAGGACCTTTTCACACGATCAGCCCGATCAAATGGGACCCTCAATTCACCTCTATAGAGCGACAGATGTCTGTTTACGCCTGTCTACCTCCAATCCGAAAAACATTTGTCCCCTTCCATCTGGACGGATCTGAGGGCCTATAGAGTAGCCGTGACCTGTCATCTGTCTGCTCCGCTCATTGTGGCCCACGAATGGTTACCAAGTTGCTTAAGTGGCCCCCGCTCTTCAAAAGGTTGGGCACCCCTGCCATAGATAGATAAATGCATTGCATGAATCTATCTATGGTCTGCGCTGCCACTCCCTATTAAGGCGCAGGCCCCTTTTTGGGTGCCGAGCACCTGAAATACAGTGGCGGGTTATTCATTGGAAGCACCTGATTAGAGCCAGAGGCTCTAATAAAAGTCCAAAAAGGTGAACAGCGGGCGACATGCTGGACGCTTGCAGTTTGCTTAGCGTTGTGTTAGGAAAGCGATAGAATTCTCGCTTTCCTAACACTGAACTGCCTCTCAGCCAATCAGGTGCTCGGGTCTATTACCTGTCACCTGATTGGCTGAAACGACAGGTGCTGTGATTGGATGCCTATCAGGTGACGGGAGAAGACATTGAGGAGCGTGGCGTAGACCGCCACCATGACCCACTGCTTCACGGAGACAGGTAAGTGCTGGGCGGGTGGGGGGGGGGGAAACACTGGCAGCATTAGATGGGCACAGTAGTGGCAATTGATGGGCACACTGGCAGCAATTGATTGGCACACTGGCAGCAATTGATGGGCACAGTAGCGGCAATTGATGGGCACACTGGCAGAAATTGATGGGTACAGTGGCTGCATTTGATGACACAATGGCCGCAATTGATGGCACAGTGGCTGCGTTTGATGGGCACAGTGGCTGCACTTGATGTTTTTTTTCAGTTTGTTTGCACCCCCCAAAAATTTTGAGCACCAGCCGCCACTGCTGACAGAAATGATGAAAGGTGTAGGGGATAAAATATATTGGCCCAGATTCACAGAGAGCGGGCGCACATTACACCGCCGTAGCGCAAACAATGTACGCTACACCAACGCAGCGCATAGAGGCAAGCATGGAATTCACCAAGCCAGTGCTCCCAACGCTGCGCTGGGTTTCGAAGGCGTACGCCGGCGTAGGTGGAAGTGGGCGTGAGCCATGCAAATGAGGCATGACCCCATGCAAATGATGGGCCGAACGCCAGACAGAAACGTATCACGAACTGCGCATGCGCCGAGACGTGGACGCATCCCCCTGCACATGCTCACAACCACGTCGAAACAACTGCCTAAACTACGCCGGATCACTGCGTACGACGCAAACGTAACCTACGCCCAGCCAGACACGTCCAACGTAAAATACGTCGGCTTGTGTTCCCTGGTGCAGACCTTTGCATGTCTGCTGCTGGGTTACACCTCCTTTATGGGGAATAACTTTACGCCAGACGTACAACTTACGCGCACTGCGTCGGGCGCACGTATGTTCGTGAATTGCCGTATGTCACTCATTTGCATATTTGAATGGCTAATCAATGGGAGCGCCACCATGCGTCCAGCCTAAATGTGCGCCCACCCTACTCCGGCGTAGGCAAGTTACGTCCACGGGATGAAGCCTGTTTTTAGGCGCATCTTAGTTTGCGGGACCGGCGCAACAGATACGACGGCGCACATTTCACTTACGTAGGCGTATCTTGTTATACGTCGGCGTAAGTGCTTTGTGAATCTGGGCCATTTAGTGCAAATTCAGGAACCTAATAGGTACAGTCTGGTGGAAAGTAGAGAAACGTGATTGAAACCTTTAAATCAAGGGGGGAGAATAAGGTTCCGGTAGGCAGTTTTTTTTAATATAAAACCAAAATCAAGAAATCGGGGACATGACCCCCGCCTCCTGGAAGGAAGTTAAAAACGAATTTTTGAAATTATTATTTCATTGAAAGGGTAGTTGATGCTTGAAGGTAGTGAGACAGTCAATGGCTTCAAACATGCTTGGGATGAACACACAGATCTATAGTCAGACAACAAAGTTAATGGAGAACAAAAATCAATATCCCCCCCCCCCCGGAAAAAAAATGGGCAGACTCGATGAACTACTTTATTTCTGCTGTCACTTTTCTATGTTTCTAAACACATTTACTTTACACATATACCGTAATTAGACTGTGGATAGATAGATAGATAGATAGATAGATAGATAGATAGATAGATAGAGAGAGAGATATAGATATGTATATACAGTATAATTATGGTATATGTGTAGTACATAAAGCACATATACCATAATTATACTATATATATATATATATATATATATATATATATATATATATATATATATATATATATATATATATATATATATATATATATATATCCATAGATAGATATCTCTCTATATATATAATATTTTATTGCCAGCAAATTTTATTAGTTAATTATTTTATTACATTTTTTTTTTTTCAACAATAAAAAAAAAAACTAACACAGATTACATAATGAAATCAAATACCTTCAATATTTAAATCCTTCTATAATATCATAAAACCACCATAATAATATTATTGCAACAACACAACACAGAGTCCAGCTAGTGAGTGTAGGCAGATTCAGACACATCCCATTCAGAGAAGTGAAGTCAGCTCCTAGGAGAATTTAATGGTCTTTAATGGCACAGCAGGGAGGGGTGCACATGCGCTCTGCCTGGCTGCTGGTCCCCTGTACTGCCTCTTACTGAACACTAGGGGGAGCGCGCTAGCACCGTTTGCTGCATCCTCAGCATCGCATTACATCACCGTATCCAGCTCAGCCATCCAGCCCAGCATCTCCTCCACACTGGACCCCAACCTGCTGCTGCTTCTCGCCCACCACCAGCAGCACCCCTGAACATGGCAGAGAGCGAGGCAGAGACCCCCAGCACCCCGGTGGAGTTTGAAAGCAAATACTTTGAGTACAATGGAGTCAGGTTACCCCCATTCTGCAGGGGGAAGATGGAGGAAATTGCTGACTATCCAGTAAGGAAAAATGACATTTGGATTGTCACCTACCCCAAATCAGGTAAGTGCATACAGATGATTGGTATGTTTTTTGTGTGGTGCACAGGGAGATCTGCCTGCCATGAATGTGCCAGTCCTGTCTGCAGGGTCTGTCTGCAGGGTCTGCTTCTTGGAAACTTTAATTGCCTGGGATGTAATGAGATGTGATGTCATGTGATGTCATGTATAATGAGGATGCAGAGGGGGCACCATGGCACAGCCTATATCATCAGTACCCCCCCAGACAGGGACATCTTGGGCTTGCCATCCTTTGCACTGTAGACAGTATATTAGGATTAACCCTTACATGTCTCCAGGAGGTGGATGAGTCAGAGCTCAGTATGATGTCATTGTTTTCTCTCTCCCTCTTGTGTCTCTTATATCCATTTCTGCAGGATCCTATATAGACCAATAGGATTCTGTCTTTTAAATACATTTTGTTTTTTAGATGATGACATCAATATATAATATTTGATTCAGTATGCATTTATTTTGTGTATTTCTGCAGTTAATGAATATTTAAGAATTTCGCAAAATTCCCAGAATTGGCTTCCTTGGCAGTATATCAGATTTGCGCCCGCAATTCCTGGTGCGATATTAGCTGTGATTCGCACATTTTCCATTATTGAGAATCCCTGGTTTGGCAAACATGGAATTTTTCTGCCATTTCTTCTTCTCCTCCACATACACTTTGCAGGAGAACATCCCATCTCCTTGGAATTTTGAATTTAATTTGGATCATATAGGGCGGTGTTTAATTTTGTTTAAGCCACGTTCAGACCTTTGCGTTTCAGACGTGCACGCAAAATAATGCACTTTCCTGACGCGCAGGGTAACGCACTTCCCTGTATCAGACGCACGGTGGTGCCATTAATAGTGAAAGGGGTTTAAACCTTTGTGTTTTTTCACCTTAAAGCATCCTATGCATTAAGGTGAAAAAACACCTTGCAGTGTCTGGCCCCCCCGAGCCCCCGTTTTACTTACCTGAGCCCTGAATTTCCAACGGTGCGATCCCGCGTCATTCTCCCCGCCGCTGATCAGCTCTTCATTGGATAGATTGATAGCAGCGCAACCATTGGCTCCCGCTGCTGTCAATCAAATCCAATGATGCGGCCACCGGGGGGCGGGGCCGAGTCATAGAATAGGCGGCTATGGATGTCGATTGTATGGCACAGGAGTGCAGCCGCAAGGTAACCCCCTCAGGAGAGAGCTTCCCAGAGGGGGTTATCTAATGCGGGGAGGAGCTAAGACAGCCGCTGTGGGACCTCAGAAGAGGACATTCGGGGCAGGGATGAACTGGCCATTGGGACTACAGGGAGTTTCCCGGTGGGCCGATGGCTCAGTGGGCCGGCTTTAGTGACAGCGGACCGCCACACCCCTCCGTTCCTCTGTCTCTCCCTCCCCACAGCACTCACCTGGGGGGAACAAAGAAGCAGGGGGACGACAGAGGAGCATGACAGCTGACTCAACAGCTATGGCCTGGGAGTTTCTCACTTCTGCCTAATCTTGTCCCATAAGGGGGGGCACCAAACTGATTCTTTGTCCCGGGTGGGCCAGTCTGGATGAACTCCAGGGCCAAATTTCTGTCCCAGTCCAGCCCTGGTTCGGGGGCTACTCTGTGCAAACCGAACTGCACAGTGGAGGTACCGTATTTATCGGCGTATACCGCGCACTTTTTTGCCCTGAAAATCAGGGCAAAATCGTGGGTGCGCGGTATACGCCGATACCCGCTTTCCCACGCCGAGTTTGAATACTGCGTCGACATATACCGAGCGCAGTACACTCGTGTATTGTCGGTTAGTCTCTGCTCCTCTCGCGCTGACGTCCTGGACGTACAGGACGTCAGCGCGGGAGTAGCCGAGCCTGCCCGACAATACACGAGTGTACTGCGCTCTGTATATGTCGGCGCAGTATTCAAACTCGGCGCGGGAAACGAGCGGGAGGACGCGAGGACGCCGCAGAAGGATGCCGGACCCGACGAAGAGGACACCCGAAGCCGCAGACGGACGTCGGACCCGACGAGGCCGCCAATGGACGCTGTGCAAGACACCAAAACTGTAAGTACAAAAAAACTTTTTTCCACAGGAATTCGGGGCAACTTTAGGGGTGCGCGCTATACGCGGGAGCGCGCTATACCCCAATAAATACGGTAAGTATAACATGTTTGTTATTTAAAAAAAAAAAAGTGAACCTTTAGTGTCACTTTAATGGAACCCCCATGCATCTTCAAACACGCGCGTTTTAGTGCGCACCAAACTGCGTCAGAGACGTATTTTCTGCGTTTTTCGCTCATAGGGCAGCCCATTGAAATAAATGGGCTGAGTTACATGTAACACGTGGAAATACACCCATGCTGGGTCCCACCTATAGTTGTGTACGCGGCCTTACTGTTGCTTTTGGCATTTCTTCTTTGTATTTTTGTAAATCTTGGATGTCCTATTTTGCTGCATTATCACAGCTTATATTATTCTGTGCAGGTCAGTGGTAATGCAGGGGCAACGCATTTCAAATGCCAGCCCCCCGAGCCATGTAATGTTTCTGAGGCTGGCATCTATGCCCGCTCATCCATAAGGTTATTGAGATTTCTTAGGGAAAGCAGGGAAAAATGCATCCGATTGGTGATCAGATAAACATATTAAAGGAGTTTAACATGTTTTGTCCGTTTACTTTTTTATGGATTGTTGTTTTGGGAGCTCTGGGCATTTAACTAGCGGTAGGAAAAAAAAGTTTATTTTTTATTTAAAGCTGAACTTTAGGTACATATAAATTACCATGTAATCATGACTACAACATTAAATATATTTTCTAAATGTAAGCAGTGTAAGTACCTAAAAGGACCCGGTATCAGCCTATCGCAAGTCCCTGTACAGCAGAGCTGGAGTGTAAGAGGAGAAGAAGTACAAGGAGCCAATAGGTTCATGTACTGACCAAAAGCAGAGTGACACAGAGATGAGCTCATCACTGTACTGCTTCTCCTTTCACTGTCCAGTCACAGTTAGGGGCGGGTCCAGGATGACCTGGGCTCAGAGGAAGTTGGTTGGACTATGCTGGCCATCAGACTGAGGACGTCTTGTAGTGGAAAATAAATACTGATGAGGGAGAGCTTTGGATTGAAAACAAATATAGCAACAAACATTTTTTTTATTATTAAATTGGGTTGTTAATATTTATTTTGTTATGTTTTGCTGGAGTTTTGCCTCAAATCATTAGCCTAGGAGTAGCATCATCAAAACAGCCACTGCTGAACTTTTTTTCCCAAGTATCTATTCCATAGGGGTAGTGCAATTAGCATCTAGTGTAAGAGGATGCTTATCAAAATATGGGCACTGAGCTGCTGGGATTCATGGCACAAGGGCATACAGGTACGTCCTCTTTAAGATCCCAGCCATCGGTCGCTCGCACGCTGCCAGGGGCGAGCTCGTGACCCAGTCCTGAACTCCGTGACCGCGATTGCGGCCAGTGTGCCGCGATCGGGTCACATAGCTGAAGAACGGGGAGAGGTAAGTGTAAACAAACCTCTCCCCTTGCTTCCTAGTCAGACTGTCACTGATCGTCTGTTCCCTGTCATAGTGAACAACGATCAGTGAAGCCACACGTCAAGCCACGCCCCCACACAGTAAGAATCCCACATTAGGTCACATTTAACCCTTTCAGCGCCCCCTACAGGTTAACCCTTTCACTGCCAGTTTCATTTTCACAGTAATCAGTGCATTTTTATAGCACTGTTCGCTGTAAAAATGACAATGGTCCCAAAATAGTGTTAAAAGTGTCCGAAATAATGTCGCAGTCACGATAAAAATTGCTGATCACCGCCATTACTAGTAAAAAAAAAAAAAATAATAAAAATGCCATAAAACTGTCCCCTATTTTGTAGACGCTATGGGCCAGATTCAGGTAGACTTACAACGGGCGTATCAGTATATACGCCGTCGTAAGTCAGAATCCGCACGGTCGCAACTTTAAGCGTATGCTCAAACTGAGATATGCTTAAATGTTGCTAAGATAAGTCTCCTACGCCGTCGTATCTTAACTGCATATTTACGCTGGCTGCTAGGGGCATGTACGCTGATTTACGCCTAGAATATGTAAATCAGCTAGATACGCCTATTTACGAACGTACGCCCGGCTGTCGCAGTATAGATACGCCGTTTACGCAAGGGTTTTTCAGGTGTAAAGATAAACCACCAAAAAGATGGCGCAGCCAATGTTAAGTATGGACGTCGGAACCGTGTCAAATTTTTCAAATTTTACGACGTCCGTGAATGGGGCTGGCCGTAATTTACGTTCACGTCGAAAGCATTGACGATTTGCCGACGTCATTTGGAGCATGCGCACTGGGATACATCCACGGACGCCGTTCAAACGAAACGTAATTTACGTGGGGTCACACTTAATATACATAAAACACGCCCACAGCTACAACATTTGAATTAGGCGGGCTTACGCCGGCCCTAATACGCTACGCCGCCGTAACTTCGGCAGCAAAATCTTTGAGAATACCATACTCGCCTCTCAAAGTTACGGCGGCGTAGCCTATAGGAGATACGCTACGCCCGCCTAAAGGTATGTGAATATAGCCCTATAACTTTTGTAAACCAATCAATAAACGCTTATTGCGTTTTTTTACCAAAAATATGTAGAAGAATACGTATCGGCCTAAACTGAGGGAAAAAAACATTTTTTTATATATTTTTTGAGGATATTTATTATAGCAAAAAGTAAAAAATATTGAACTTTTTTCAAAATTGTCGCTCTATTTTTGTTTATAGCGCAAAAAATAAAAAAGAGGTGATCAAATGACACCAAAAGAAAGCTCTATTTGTGGGGAAAAAAGGGATGCCAATTTTGTTTGGGAGCCAGGTCGCGCGACCGCGCAATTGTCAGTTAAAGCGACGCAGTGCCGAATGGCAAAAAGGGGCCTGGTCCTTTAGCAACAAAATGGTCCGGGGCTTAAGTGGTTAAAGCATTTAAAAGAACATGAATTGACTTGGTATGACAGTGGTTGCACCATCCGAATCTCGGCCATGTGAGTGTTTTAGTGTTAGACAATGGGTCATATTTCTGTTTCCTGCTCTGACCCTGTGGGATTTGTATGAGAGACGAGGAGAGGAGGTATAGTGTTGCAGGAGCTTGGGAGAAATAATGATCATGCCTGGTATAGGAACAATTGTGTATCTGCAGTTATTTCTTTCATCCCTCCATCTTCAACATCACTGTGACAAAATATTGGTCTTTTGTTAGGAGCAATATGGATGACAGAAGTAGATAATGATGATAAACTTTCAGTAGCACCAGAACAGGATGGTGATAAAGAGTCAAAGAAAAGTGCGTGGCTCCAACCCTCCAAGAGCTCCTCTCGTTGCCTGGTATTGGGTCATGGCATGGAGTCTCTCACTTCACATATAACAGCACAATCCAAAAGAAAAGCCACACACTGATGATGTCTTTACATGCAATATTTTATTCAGCTAAAAAGCTTCAGCATATGGTTCCTCATCCAGAACCACTTCTCTTACATGTTTCGCCCAATGTGCTTAATCATAGAGGATAGAGGGTCCATGGAACGAAACATGTCAGAGGAGTGGTTCTGGGAGAGGGACTATGTGCTGAAGCTTGTTGACTGATTAACGTTTTGACAGTGAGGATATCATCAGTGTGCGGCTTTTCCTTTAGAGCCGGGGTCTCCAAACTTTCTAAGCAAAGGGCTACTTTACTGTTCATCAGGCCTAAGGTGGGCCAGACTGTGGCCATCGGGAGTAGAAAAGGGTCCCAGCATCAGTTGGAGTAAACCATGTCCCATCTTCGGTGTCAGTGAGAGGAATTGTGCTCCATCACTTGTGTCATTGGAAGGAATTATGCCCCAATCGTTGGTGTCTTTGGTAGGAATTGTGCCCCCGTCATTGGGCCCCATTGTTGATGTCATTGGGAGGAATTGTGCCCCATTTTTGGTGTCATTGGTAGGAATTGTGCCCCGTCATTGGGCCCCATTGTTGATGTCACTGGGAGGAATTGTGCCCCATCTTTGGTGTCATTGGTAGGAATTGTGCCCCGTCATTGGGCCCCATTGTTGATGTCATTGGGAGGAATGTGCCCCATCTTTGGTGTCATTGGTAGGAATTGTGCCCCGTCATTGGGCCCCATTGATGATGTAATTGGGAGGAATTGTGCCCCATCTTTAGAGTCTTTGGTAGGAATTGTGTCCCATCATTGGGCCCCATTGTTGATGTCATTGGGAGAAATTGTGCCCCATCTTTGGTGTCTTTGATAGGAATTGTGCCCCGTCATTGGGCCCCATTGTTGATGTCATTGGGAGGAATTGTGCCTCATCTTTGGTGTCATTGGTAGGAATTGTGCCCCGTCATTGGGCCCCATTGATGATGTCATTGGGAGGAATTGTGCCAAGTGTGTGGATCCTCCAACCTGTGTATGTTTTGTGTCCTCCACAGATGGCCAGGAGGTTGCTGGGCCATCTGGCCAGGAGGTTGCTGGGCCATCAGGCCAGGAGGTTGCTGGGCCATCAGGCCAGGCTGCACCACCCCCAGGACAACAGGCTGCTGAGGAGCCCCAAGAAAGGCCGGGGTCCCCAGGGCAGGGGAGTGGCCACAACTCCACTCATGAGGAGGTTCAGGGGGAGGAGGATGAGGGGGGGGGGTTGAGGATGACCGGATGGACATTGCCCGAGAAGTGATGTTGTGTTGGGATCAGGATTCCCTTGCGGCTGACAGCAGTCAGGCCACCATCAGGGGTAGTCCCTCCCACTCCTCCCCCAACAGGGCTGGCCCCCCAGGGGAATCCCCTGCTCCCAGGCCCCAAGCCTCATCTGGAGGCAGGAAGGCCACCCAGAAGACCAGGGGGGTGGCCGAGTTCCTGCCTGCAAATCTGCAGAGGGACCAGGCTCGTCAGACACAACATCTGGGTCAGGTCAGCCGGACTTTGGCCCAGATGGAGGAGAGCCTGGCCTCCATCAATGAGTCTGTCAGTGAGGTCAGCACAAATTCATTAGCACTGATTAATTGTTTTTGTGAGCTGCAGGCCGCCACAACAGGCGTGGCCCTTGAGGTGACTGCCCTGACCCAGGCTGTCCAGGACAACACCCAGGCTGTCCAGGCCAATACGGCAGCCCTCACTCTGGGCCTGACCAGGATCGCCGTGGCCTTGGAGGGCAGCCACCTGGGGAGGCTCCTCCTTCCCCTGCCTCCCCCCCATGAGTCTCCCCTGAGGGGCCGTGGCCGTGCCCGTGGCTGGCCCAGGCGTAGCTCACGCCGCCGCAATTGAGATTTTGGGTGTACTTTTGATTTTTTATTATTGTATTTTTTTTCTGATTTTATATTGTGATTATGATTTGGTTTATGTGTGTGAATGATGTATGAATGTGGGGGTGACATTCCTGGTGAAAAAGGGCGTCACCCTCAGTTTTGGTGGAGTAGGGATCCCCAGGACCAGGGAGAAGTGATCCCAGGTCCATGTGAATGGTGTATGAATGCACAGTGACATAATTAGAGCCTTGGCGTGGCGTTACTGCTCCCTAATACCATGTGGTTTTCTTGGGTCTAATCCAATTCGATATGCATGTGGGGTGTGTGTGCTAGGGACCACAGTGGTGTGCATGCATGCATTCTCATTGTGCCATGTTTAATGTGTGTGTTTACTGTGCAAAGATGCCTTCTGCGAGGCGTCTCCTGATTGCTGCTCCCTCAGCAGACCGGGTAGAGTTGGTTAGGGGGGGAATGTCTGGTTGGGGGGTCAGGTCATCACGTATGTCAATCTCCAGGCCCCTTCTCACTGCGAAGTTGTGCAGCATGCAACATGCCCCGATGAGATGGCACACAAAGTTTGGGGAATACAACAGGGTACCCCCAGACTTATCCAGGCATCGGAAACGGGACTTCAGGAGGCCAAAGGTGCGTTCCACCACTGCACAGGTACTTATGTGTGCAGCATTGTAGTTTTCCTCTCCTGGGGTTTGGGGGTTCCGGAATGGAGTCATGAGATGGGGTCCCAGTGCATATGCAGAGTCACCTGGAAGGGAAAAGACAGGAGGATGTTAGTCATGCATGTGCCCCAGATGCACACAGGGTGTAGCCTACGCCGCACACACTTAATTTTGTGGATCGCCTTATCTCCCTCATTTGCATCTTTGCCTATCAAAACAATGGTGTGCCTAGCGTATTTTGCGCACCAAGATGCGCCGGTGTAATCGTTTTACGTCGGACGGAAAAAAATGGTTTTCAGGCGTATCTCGTTTTGAGGATACGGCGCATAGATACGCGCAGCACATTTTTCAATTACGCCGCGCATCTCGAGATACGTCGGCGCAAGTGCTTTGTGAATCTGGCCCAAAATGTTGTGTCATTAAAGCTGATCTCCAGGGATAAAAATCTCCGTTTCCACTTCATACCCCTATATCTAATCTATATTTTCCATTTAAAAAAATCTACTTAATAGCCCTAAATTACTTGCATAGAACTTAGATCACGTGACAGGACAGGTCCAGGTCTTGTCTTTGCTTCCTGGTGACATGGATGCTGCTCAACAACTGTTAAAAATTAAACACTGGTTCCTTACTGGAGTCTTCCCAGGATCTTCACGGCATCCTTCAGGCATGATGTCACAATTCAAGGGGCGGAGCAGTGGAGATAACTGAAAGCACATTCCAATGGCCAGTTGCCACTACTAGAAGAGGTGCTACGGAGCATCACATAATGGTAGATTTACCCTTTTCTGGGTTTTAGCTGCAGGTAGAGAATAAACTGGGTGTTTTTCCAGTTTTTCTTACCAGAATTTTGGTTTAAAGAATATCTAATCCCAATCACTAAATATTCTTTTAAACTTTAGCATGTTAATGCAATTTCAAAAGTTGTTTCCTATCTTTTTAAATATTGATCTTTTCTCTTGTTAAAAAAAAAAAATCTAACTTTAATAAAAATTATACCTAATGATCCTGCCACTAAGGTCCTTGCTCCTGCATTTCCTGCTATAGGTGACAACGGTTTAACAAACGCTCTCCTGCATTGTCACCCTCTCATATGCACCCATGCTCGTACTTTCCTCTCAGCCACAGTGACTTTTGCTATTTCTTGGCAAAATCAAGCCCACCCCATCCAACCTTCCATACATTCACAATTTTTTGTAACCCTTCAAATGCTTTCTCTTTTAACTTACCTAAGTCCGTCGCCACTTGACCCTCCTCGGTACCTCCTCCAGTAGTGGAGACCATTTAACCCTCAGTGCAGTCCAGGCTTATAAGGCCATAAAGCCACTGCTTAAAGTCTTCAGCACCTGTGAGGACCCCCTATCTATAGACCCCTCTTAATCTCAGTAGGAAGCTTCCATGTCAGCAGCAGACAATGTGGGCACTCAAAAAAAGAAGACCCTCCCACACTGCAGTCCAGAAGAATGAAGACTCATGACATGACCATGACCAAGGATTTAGGTAAAAAAATGTTTTTTTTTGTTTACAATATTATTTTATTATTTTATATAAGTATTACAGGGGTTTACCCACAACAGATATATATATATACCATCTACATATACCGTATTTATCGGCATATAACATGCACAGCCGTATAACACGCACCCTAACTTTAAGAGGGAACTTTTAGGAAAAAAACTGCGTATTACACGCAGGCACAGTTTACCCTCTATTTTCAGGGTAAAAAAGTGAGTGTTATACGCCAATAAATACAGTACTTGCAGAATACAGTATATATCCTTACATATCTTCAATGCATATCTTCTTTATAAAGAAAAAAGGAAAAAAAGAAAGAGAAAGAGAGGGGGAAAAAAAGGGGTACTCCACTTTAGCTTATAGAAATGATCGGATGGTATTCCAAGCAAGAGAGAGGAAAAGAAAAAAAAAAAAAGGGAAGGAAAGAGAGGGGAGAAATTACGAAAACATTAATAATTATAATCACTCAAACGTAGCTAAACAATGGTAGGATTTCCCTTAACCCAGATTAGAAACTCAGCTGACTGTCGAAACTTGGACCAAACGGACCAAGTATGGGAGAACTGTTCTTCTCTTCCCATTTCCCGTGCCAACAGACCTTCTAAATCTCTAATAAAGTCCATTTCAATTGCCCATTTACCCAAGGAAGGGTACTGTCGTTGATTTCCAGTGTCGTGGGATGACTGCTCTGGCTGCAGCGAGGAAGTGTCTAAGCACATCCTCCTTTGCATTCTTTAAAGATCCTGGAATCATGGATAAGAGAGCCACTCTGGGTGATGCGTGGATAGTTATATCCACTAGTTTTCCATATAGGTCAAAGATATGTTTCCAAAACCTTCTCACCGGGGGACAGTCCCACCAGATATGGTTCATATTTCCCTTTGACTCATGACAACGCCAACAGATATCAGATATATCCTGGTTAATTTGATGGAGGGTAGAGGGACACCTGTACCATCTACATAAAGCCACTGCTTGAAGTCTTCAGCACCTGTGAGGACCCCCTCTCCATAGACCCCTCTTAATCTCAGTAGGAAGCTTCCATGTCAGCAGCAGACAATGTGGGCACTCGAAAAAAAGACCCTCCCACACTGCAGTCCAGAAGAATGAAGACTCATGACATGATCATGACCAAGGATTTAGGTAAAAAAAAAAAACTTTTTTAAATTAAAATATAATCGGCTTTAAAGGGGTTGTAAAGGTAAACATTTTTTTCCCTAAATAGCTTCCTTTACCTTAGTGCAGTCCTCCTTCACTTACCTCATCCTTCTATTTTGCTTTTAAATGTCCTTATTTCTTCTGAGAAATCCTCACTTCCTGTTCTTCTGTCTGTAACTCACCACCGTAATGCAAGGCTTTCTCCCTGGTGTGGAGAAAGCCTCTTGAGGGGGAGGGGGCAAGCAGGCAAGTCAGGACACTCTCTACTTTGCAGATGGAGAAAGGAGCTGTGTGTTAGTGGGCGTCCTGACACTCCTGCTCGCCCCCTCCCCCCTCAAGATGCTTTCTCCACACCAGGGAGAAAGCCTTGCATTACTGTGTGGAGTTACAGACAGAAGAACAGGAAGTGAGGATTTCTCAGAAGAAAGAAGGACATTTAAAAGCAAAATTGAAGGATGAGGTAAGTGAAGGAGGACTGCACTAAGGTAAAGGAAGCTATTTAGGGAAAAACAAATTTACCTTTACAACCCCTTTAAGTTAGCAAGGGGTGAAGTGGGTAACATTTAGTGGGGGTGGGGGGGGGATGAGTAGTTACACAGAGATCAGCTTTATAATATTAATTATTGAAATACTATATCATTTTTTATTTTAACCTTGTACAGAAGATTCCTTTATTCTCTGTTTGAAGCATATATTTAAATCAAATTAAGCAGGTCACATGTGTCAGTTTTCTCCCATTTCCTGCTGCTGTCAGTAGCATTTTTAGTAAATAATTTAGTATTCGGCTGGCGTGGACATTATAAATTCTTTCTGTTCTCTGTCAGTTAAAACACTGTAAATATGGGAGGTTTGAGCATAGTGTGTACATAGAATAAAGTGTTTAAATATCAGGATGAAAACTTCTTGCTTCCAGAGGATCCAATGACCTCTAACACACACAGTTTTAGAAGTATAGGGGCAGATCCACAAAGATCTGCACCGGCGCAGCGTATCTGAGATACGCTACGCCGCCATAATCTACTTGGCTTTGGTTTGAATCCTGAAAGAATTCACGCTGTAAGTTACGGCGGCGTAGTGTATCTCTCGCGGCGTAAGGGCGCGGAATTCAAATGCGGCGAGTAGGGGGCGTGTTTCATTTAAATGAAGTGCGTCCCCGCGCCGAACGAACTGGGCATGCCCCGTCCGTCAAAACTCCCAGGGTGCATTGCTCCAAATGACGTCGCAAGGACGTCATTGTTTTCGACATGAACGTAAATGGCGTCCAGCCCCATTCACGGACGACTTACGCAAACGAGGAAACATTTTCAAAATTATACATAGGAACGACGGCCATACTTAACATTCAGTACGCCACCAGATAGCAGCTTTAACTATATGCCGGAAAAAGCCGAACGGAAACGACGTAAAAGAATGTGACGGCCGCTCGTACGTTCGTGGATCGTCGGAAATAGCTAATTTGCATACTCAACGCGGATTACGACGGGAACGCCACCCAGCGGCCGCCGGAAAAATTGCATCTTAGATCCGACGGCGCACTAAGGCGTACGCCTGTCTGATCTAACACAGATGCCGTGGTATCTTGTTTGGTGGATACAAAAACAAAGATACGACGAGCAAAATTTGAAATTACGCGGCGTATCAACAGATACGCCTGCGTAATTTCTTTGAGGATCTGCCCCATAGTGCCTGCAATAAAACCAGATTTTAGGTGTAAATATATAAAGCTTTGTATATAACATCGGGCCAATTAATAGTGTATCTACAAGAAAAGCTTCCTGAATTATGCATAGCATCCAGGGATTGTGGGAACCCCTCATAATGGGGCACAGCGGGTGGTATAGACCCGGGAACTCAGCACAGGGATGGTGGGAACCCCTCATAATGGGCACAGCGGGTGTACAGACCTGGGAACTCAGTGCAGGGATGGTGGGAACCCCTCATAATGGGCACAGCGGGGGTACAGGCCCGGGAACTCAGTGCAGGGATGGTGGGAACCCCTCATAATGGGCACAGCGGGGGTACAGACCCAGGAACTCAGCGCAGGGATGGCGGGAATCCCTCATGAAGGGTTCCCACCATCCCTGTTCTGTGCTGACTTCCTGTGGCTGTACTCCTGCTGTGCCCATTATGAGCGTACGAATCCGAAGTGAGTTTCGGGCACAAAATACGAAATAACGGCTAATGCGAAGCGGAACTAAACAAAATGCATTTATTGACAATGCACATGTCTGAAATATGTATACACACTACATATATAACAAGATATATATATCATCTTGTTATGTAGATATATCTGCACAGGAACAAATTATTTTGTATATTTACTGGTTCCTGGAAGGAGGAGGGGAGGAGGGGAGGAGAGGTTTGCATAGATAAGGGGCGGTAACTTCCTCTGACACTCCCATTGCTATTGAAACCTGATCTGAAACCATTACACTGCTTGTGAAATCCAGGAAGTCATACAGTCTGGCTTCATGATGCCCACACTTAAGATGGCCCCAGTCAATTTCTGTTTTATAAAGTGTCTAAATGCTGTAACAACCTAACAAAACAGACCTTAGTTTACAGACTAACTGTAGTAGAATACATTAAGCTTGTGTATTACAGGGGTTTTTATATTTAAAAAGTTTTTATATTTAAAATTGTGGCCGCTTTAACTCAGTTTTTCTGGGTCAGTATCTAGAAAAAAAAACAATCCCCTTCTGAGTGATCAATGTACATTGCAGGAATTTTAAAAACATAGTAGCAGATTCTGACTGTAGCGCCCTCCTACAATAGTTCACTAGAGAGAGGCTCAGGTAAATCTAGATTTTGTCTCCTCTGAAAACATTGGAGCAGTGTGTGATTATTTTTGGCTGTTCTGATTCTTACTGGCTGCGGGCTCAACTACTTCTCCCTGCCTTCTAGTGGATTCTAGAATGTAGTTGGTTGGAAGAGGCAGACCCTTGGCCTGAATATTTATGAGTTCAGCCAATCCCTGGGTGAGAATTCCCACAAGGTGTCTGAGGAGGGCATATTTTGAGGCCTGGAGCAACAGGGTTTTTGTCCAGGAGGAGAATATCCCAGCCTGAAGGCTTGCTGCCCTCCTGGGAAGTATAGCTGAGGTTGCAGGAGTTCACCAAGGTCCCAGCTTATTGGGAGCAGGGGGGGGGGGGCTATTTTATGGAAGCAGTTGGAGCCAAATCAAGGGGGTTCACTGAGGATCTGACATGGAGATTCACAGGAGAAGTGTTTGGCAGATATTGAATGGAGGAATCCAAGTATTCGGGGACATTGTGAGTAGAGGTCTGGATGTAAGATCCAAGTGACTGTCTGCTGCTTTAAACCATTGCGTAACTGCTCCAGTGGGGCTGAACTGCCCTTGCTTGGGGTCCCAGTGTTGCTTGTGATCCTGGTATCTGCCAAGAGGGAAATTACCCTGAAGAAAGTAGACAGGGCAAAGAGTGACCTCTGGTTGCTGGTCTAAAGAAATAGCTGTTTGTTTCACCGTGAATTTTTGAATACCTAATCTGAATAGGAGAGACTGATTCATTACTACACTTGGTGCACTCTCAGGGTTCCGAGGAAAAAAGTCACAGGGCCAGATTCACAAAGAGATACGACGGCGTATCTCCTGATACGCCGTCGTATCTCTGAGATCCGACAGTCAGATCTATGCGACTGATTCATAAGAATCAGTTACGCATAGATCTCCCTTAGATCCGACTGGTGTAAGTGACTTACACCGTCGGATCTTAGGCTGCAATCTCCCGCCGGCCGCTAGGTGTCGCCTCGGTTTTTTAGGCGTTGGATATGCAAATGAGGAGAACTGCCTTTTTTTTCACGTCGTTTGCGTTCGGCTTTTTCCGGCGGATAGTTACCCCTGCTATAGCAGGGGTAACTGCGGCGTATCCTATGTTTAGTATGGCCGTCGTTCCCGCGCCGAGTTTTAAATTTTAACGTCGTTTGCGTACGCTGATTCAGAATTCTTCCAGACGCAAGTTACGCTCACGCTGAAACCACTGACGTCCTAGCGACGTCAGTGTGAGCAATGCACGCCGGGAAATTTAGCCGGGGACGCGCCTGATTTAAATACTACACTCCCCCTAGCCGCGGAATTTTAATTCCCCCGGGGGAGTTACGATCCGCCGGTGCAAGTTTCGAGGTAAGTGCTTTGTGAATACAGCACTAGCCTCGCAAAAGTGCACCGGCGGATCGTAAATCACATAGATTACACGGATCTAAAGATCCGCTAATCTATGTGAATCTGGCCCCCTGTGTTTACATTAATAAATAAATAAATGATATAGCGCTAGAGTAAATAAATAAATAAATACAAACAATGCTGTCACCGTGCACAGTACAGTATATTAGAGCAGCTTCAGCTTGAAAATAAAAGGTAATTTTTACAAACATTAGAGTAACTGTGTGAAGGAATACCAGTAATTATGTTATCATGATATTGTTACTACAGCTTTTTGACCACATACAAAATCTTTTTTTTTTTTGCTTGCTTTATTGGTGGAAGGAGTAGGAGAGTTTAAAGTGTACACTGAACCCCTGAGATCTGAGACGCTGAATAAGACTGGAGAGCTCCTGAGGACAGGAAAATTGAAGGTTAAACATTAATTCCCTCCACTGATCCCCTCTTCCCTGACCACTTCTTGTCCACAGATCTGCTCCCTAGTAGTGTACAGACTATCCTGGCAGCTCTCATCCTGTTATAGACATACATTATGTTGAGATCTAAACAGTAGGGAGGTCACCAGAGGGCCGCATTATAATTTCTCTATATTGCCCCGTGATCTGTAGTTATACCCATAGGTGTGCACAGCCTATTGCATTAGGGTGTGCACCCCGACGTTTAAACATATTTGCATGTGTATGCATGTGTTTATACAGTATACCGATGGTGTCAGCAGAGCAACTGATGGTGTCAGTAGGTCAGAGATTGGTGTCAGTAGTTCATTTTTATTACTTTTTTTACAATCATTTAGGCTCACCATAAGGGGGGTTGGTGAAATATCAGTGGTCTAAATGGGGAATCTTCACCACACAGGATGATTAGGGTGTGCCCAGGCACACCCTGTGCGCACACCTATGGTTATACCCCTGCTGTGTCCCTATTGGAAAGGTATTGTATCACCTCTAACTGAAAGTGAAGGGAAATTACCCAATAGTAACACTAACAGCACAAAAAAAAATTGTTAACAGATCTAACCACCCCTCACTCTAAACAAACAAAAATAAAATGTATGGAGTAGTTGGGCTTTAAGCCCACATAGTTGCCCACTTTTAAAATTATTTCCAGCAGGTAACGTGGTCAGGTGTGGCATGTAGTAGGATATGGGTAGCATAAGCTTCGTTCTAACTTTATCTAGTACTCGATCCTGCCAAATTTAAAATGATCCCTTGCAAACTCTGCAAACTTGACTGCATCCGGAGACCTGCTTTCTCACCATTTCTCCATCAAAATGAGCATTGGGGTGAGTGCAAAACTCAATATATTATGTCGCAAATACAAAGATGGTGGCCCTCCAGCAGTGGCAGAGAGGGATCCTGCCACCTTGACTCAGCACAGTACTGTAGAGGCTAAAGTCTTGGAAGCTATCTTGCTTTGCCAAAGCACCCTGACCAACAAACTAGAAAAAGTGCAGGTGGAGTTTTCCCTCACTTAGCAGGACCACATTACCTGGTTACTGAAACTGAAAATGTGCCCTGTGGAGGATCAGCCACCCCTACAATGCATCTCCCTGCAAAAACAGTGTCAACTTTAAACCTTTTTGTAATGCCAAGATGATCTTGAGAATAGGATGTGCAAAGGTGCAACCTGAGGTTCGTGGGTCTCCCAGTGAGGGTGAAGGGTCAGATCCTACAGGCTTCAGCGAAACTATTGTATGATCTTGGGAAGAGAAAATAATTTCTTTAAAAATGTAACCTCTGGAACACTTTACACCAGCATGTTGTGGTAATTCATATTAAAACGCACACTTTACTTCAGGGCATGGCAATACAGTATATTTTTAATGGCACCCAATGCACCACCAGAACACATCCCAACAATGTGTATTGTGTTGCGAAATATGCAGCATACACGAATTTCCGACAAGAAAAGTTCGATGTGAGCCTTTGGTCGGAAATTCTGACCGTGTGTAGGCCCCATCAGACTTTTTCTGTCGGAATTTCCGACAGCAAAAATTTGAGAGCTGGTTCTCAAATTTTCCGACGGGAAAAGTTCTTGTTGGAAATTCCGATTGTCTGTATGCAATTCCGACGCACAAAAAAACATGCATATATAAAGCAAAGATAGTTAAACAACAAGTCTATTCAAGTCCTGTAATTTACTAAAGCAGCGCTAATTATCACTCCACTCAGCGTGACCAATCTTTTCTTATAGTAGTTCATAGGAAGTATGAGAGTGAGGGAATATATCCAGGTGACCCCAGAAGTGCTTCTAAACTACGAGGTGCTCTTCAATCCAAACAGCCTCCACCGTGTGTCACACACCCTTTCGGGCTTGTACTCACCAAAAGATTGAGTTTAGTAGGCGCTGACAAGAAGTATATTCACTCCTCTCCTATATCCGTACTGCAATCGATCTCCCAGACTGGCTCTCTCGATCTCCACAGATGTCCCATGTTTATAAAGGGAAGAAAGACTCACGATAGTGTAATCCCGTTTCTCTTGTTTATTTATAAGTCCTTCATGACATCCATAAAATCGACACAGTACCACTTACAATATAGTAGGTATTATACAGATGCGTCGTCCATTACAAACCTTAATGGATCCTATGGACGACGCGTCTGTATAATACCTACACAAAATCAGCTAAAGCAGCCCAAAGGGTGGCGCCATCCGCATGGAACTTCCCCTTTATAGTGCCGTCGTACGTGTTGTACGTCACCGCGCTTTCCTAGAGCATTTTTTTTCGCGATCGTGTGTAGGCAAGGCCGTTTAACCAGTTAACAACTGCCCTATAAACGAAATACGTCTACAAGGCGGTTGCTTAACTCTGGAAGGACGTCCATGGACGTCCTCCCAGAATCGCGCTCCCGCACGCCCTCTGGGGCGCGCACACGGGAATGTCCGGAGGACCCGACGGATCACGGATCATGGTAAGTCGCCACTGATAGCGGCGGTTTACCACGTGATCGCTCCGTCCAATGACGGAGCGATCACTTGTAAACAAACCGGCGTCATGTGATGACGCCGGTTCCTCCCTCCCCTCTCTGTACCGAACGGTACAGTGTGAGAGGAGAGGGGAGGGAGTGGATGCAGCAGCAGCAGCAGCTGCTGTGGGCTGGATCTGTGACAAATGCAGTCACAGATCCAGCCATCCATCCCTGCCCCAACACTGCAATACCCCAAAATACTCTGCAATACACCAAAATACTCTGCAATACCCCAAAATACTCTGCAATACACCAAAATACTCTGCAATACCCCAAAATACTCTGCAATACCCCACACTACTCTGCAATACCCCACAATACTCTGCAATACCCCACAATACTCTGCAATACCCCACAATACCCTGCAACGTCACCTATGGGGATTTTTAAGTAGCGAAGTTTGGCGCCATTCCACGAGCGTGTGCAATTTTGAAGGGTGACATGTTGGGTATCGATTTACTCGGCGTAACTTCACCTTTCACATTTATGCAAAAGAATGAAGAAAAAATACAAAATTGGCTAAATTTTATAACAGAAACAAAGAAATATTCATTTTTTTTACAGAATTTTCAGTCTTTTTTCTCTTATAGCGCAAAAAATAAAAAAAAACAACGGTGATTAAATACCACTAAAAGAAAGCTCTATTTGTGTGAAAAAAAGGATGAAAATTTCATTTGGGTACAATGTTGTATGACTGAGTAATTGTCATTCAAATTGTGAGAGCACCGAAAGCTGAAAATTGGTCTGGTTATTAAGTGGGTTTAGGTGCCCAGTGGTCAAGTGGTTAAATGATCGGGTTGAAAAAAACGTTGTTTTTTCTAGACCCTTAAAAACATAATTTTTTAAAACCCGAAAAACGGTTGTGTGTACGCGGCATAAACGTTTGTGCAATGAGGTGTGTCATGGCCCATTCATTTTCAATGCAGTTCATTGGGGTCAGATGTAAATGGTAGTAAAACTGCAAGTTCAGTTGAATGCTGTTCAACCCACAAAAGCACCAGAGTTAGATCAGAGGTGAGTCTGAGGGAAAAGTGATGGATAGGAGGCAAGTTTATTTTAACCTGCAAGGTCCTGCTGATACATGTTATCCCACAGGACTTGTGTTCAGTGTTGGTTATCCACTTGCTGCTGATTCAGTTAGCTACACTCCCAAACCAGCCTAGCCAGGCCATCTCCTTTCTATTAAGGTATCTTTCACACTGGTGTGCTTTTTCAGGGCAACAAAGGCACATAAAAAAAATCCTCATGAAATCCTATGTAACTCTTCAGGCTGCAGGTGTACTGCGGTTTGAAAAATCCTGCATGCTGCATCGTTGGTGCAGTTTTTCAAAAGCACATCAAAAGGGCACCTTCTATTGAAAGTCAATGGAAATGCAAGTAACAGCTAATATTCTTAGTGCCAGGGACCCCCCCAGTGATTTTGTACTTCCAAGAAAATTCCTAGTGTCCCTAAGTGGAGAAGATTCCTAGTATCCATGATGTTCTGAGTGACCCTATGATGCTTAGTGTTATTCTAGTTGGATCCCCCTGTTCCTGGTATCTGCCTGCCAGCGCCTCCCAGTGTGATCCCTGTATCCCCAGTGTTCCTGGTGTTATCCAACCTCTCCCCAGAGACTGTGTACCTATTTGCAACCTGTATCATTACACCTGTTGTGTCCTTCGAGCATTGCAGTGTTCTTGTGTCTCATTTTCCCTTGGGTGCCTTGCCAGCTTTCAGCCTTCTTTCACCTTTGTCATCCTCTGTGAGTTTCTGCCTGCTATTTGTG
Organism: Rana temporaria; assembly: GCF_905171775.1. Lineage (NCBI taxonomy): Eukaryota > Metazoa > Chordata > Amphibia > Anura > Ranidae > Rana > Rana temporaria. Next base: position 393,105,384 of record NC_053491.1, read on the forward strand.
TGCCTGCTATCCGCTTTAGTGTCTCCCTTTGTATTACTAGTGTAGCACTACCCCCGAAGGAGCTGCTGGTTTGTTTAGGGTGGCATGTTACCTCTGTAAATCCGCCGTCTAGCGTACTTGATGAGAGTTGTATTAATGGGAATGTCTTTTCTGTGCTTTTATTACCCAGCCGGATAAAAACGATTAAACAGTAGAAGGGCTGAAGGGAAAGCAAATAGAAGACAGCAGATTCAGGTGTAACTGCATACAGGGAAACAGTGCTGCTTCCAACAACAACACTTTGCTTCGCCACTCCAGCGGGAGTGGGTATAGTGCACCTGGACAGGCCTCTCTCACAAGCCTGGCAGCCAGAATGTCACTCCAACTTAGGATCAAGTCTCTGCCACAGACCCTCCCAAAAGAATGGAGACAATTATGGTCCGGAATCCCTTTTTAGCAGATTCAGCACCCGGAGCTCCTTCAGGTAGTTTTGCACAGTTAGCGACTGACAGGCGACCAACATCCAGCCTGTCAGATCCCAGGTCGGGGACCCCCTCCAGATTCAGGACCCAGTCGATCACTGGGTCCATACAGCAGATCAATTGCTCCGGGCCAACGTGGTCCCGGAACCAGGAACACTGATACCCCCCCTCAGAAGGGCCATATGCGGGGGTGTCGTGGAATGGCTACCCCAATGGTGGGTGCCACACGAGGAAGAAGAAGACCTCGAGGCAATGGCGTCTGCTCCCTTTATACCACTCCCCAGCATGCACAGCGAGGCGGCCTACCCCCCGACTGGCTGCTAAGGAGTGGCACTCAGCCTCACTTGACCCCACTCCTGCCACCTGCCGTGCAGAGGGTGACCTGAGTCCCCGGACGAAAGGTTAGCCCACAGTACAGCCAAGCTAGAGCAGAGTCCCAAATTTACACAATCAAACTAATTCAGAGTCAACTATTTCTCTGAATTCTCCCCTAAATTTAACATAGCACCGGCTCTGAAAGTAGCCAGGCGCTACACTAGTCTGTTTCCTGCTCAAAGTTCCAGTGCCCTTCAAACTGCTCCAAATCATTATTTTTTATCTCTGTGCTTTGTTACTTACCCCTTGTCGCTTTGCATTGCTACCTGTTCCCAGTGTCTGTGTTTCTGTGCACATCTGTCAGCTTGGCCTGTGCTTCCTAATGTCCTGTGATCCTTAGTTCTGTAAGGGATTCTTATCTACTTATCAGCCCCTTACCAGTTCCCAGTATCTGTCTTCTTAGGTGAGTCTGAGAACCACAAGTTGGGCATAGCCTGCAGCACAAGCCATTTGCACCTTCAAGAACACTGGAGAAGAAAGAACTCTGGTTGTAGGAAAAAAAATAGCTTGATTCCCCTGTTAACACTGTTAGTGTTAATGGGGGAACCCCTCTTCGCAGGGCTATTATTTTCTGCCAGCTGGGAGCCTGTAAGCAGGTTAAAATAGCCAGTTAGGTGCTGACCCGGCCGGTAGGGAATGGGTAATGCTTTTCCCCGTTCTTTGGTCTCTTGGCAGGTTCTTCTTTAGGTCTGGCCCACAAATCCTGTGATATATAAATATTGGACAGTGGTCCAGAGGAAGGGGGATGCCCATGGAGAGCTCTAAAGTGTGGAGTCAGAGTCCCCTTAGAGAGCTGGCTAAGGTCAGTTCAAGTTCGAATCATCCCCTACAGCACGTTCCCGACAAAGGTTTAGTAGAGAGCTTTGACCGGGGCCCTAAGGGAAAGAGAAGGTTGAATGACACCCGCAAGTAGCAGAAGGATGTTGTTTATCACCATCGGGATGTAAAGTCATCAGAACCTGGGGTTTGCCCCGAAGACACCAGCCCTGGAAGAATGCCTTTGACGGACTCTGTGTTACACGAATACTACCTTTGCAGGTATGCCGGGGCAGCCCACTGCCTGTTGTCAGAGTTAGGGAATTAGAGAAGAATTATGCCTTTGAATGTTGGACTCTGTAATTGCCTTTGCACTTTCCCAAGTAAAGCATTTGAAATGTTGTGCCTGCCTGGTCTGAAGATGCTGAAAGGGGGTTAATGCAAGTAACCGACACACATAGTATAACGAGTGGGTCTTATACACATTGGGGTATGAAGACATCAGTGTGGCGTGGAGTAGTGTGAGGACACAAGTGGTTACCTGGGATAACGGAAGTTCAAGAGTTAAGATAAATACACATGTGAAGCCCATGCAGGGTGCATGGCGAGGTCCACTCTGCTACTGGGGAATGGTAGTGGAAACACTGGACAAGTGGACGACAACAAGGCTTGGCATGTCCCTCCTAGTTGCAAACAACAGAGAAGGTGCAAATTGTCACAGGGACCTGAGAGTTAACTGGAGAGTAGTTGTTGTGCAAGTGTACACTGTGTATCTTCATCTCTAAGAGTAGAGGCCCGCCTCATGGTTGAGTATTCCCCTACGGCAGCCTCAGCCTTGCCCCAGGGCATTTATGAAGACAGCACAGAGCAAAGGTACCCCATGTGTAGTAAAGTGACCCTGGTCAAGGTGTAGAGTCAAGGCCTCTTATGTTAATGAGGAGGGAAACATGGAGGACATGATGACCACCCTGTCACCCTGACTTGACCAACAAGACTTCGATAGATCGACATCAATACAACCAGCCTGCCCATAGATTGAAATTTGTCTGGTTCATGCTGAACTGCCTGAATTTCGATCCATCTATGGTGGGCTGTAGACTCTGTGCCTCGGTCCTTCCAAGAGCTTTCACCTTTCATGTGTGGGCAAGCTGGGTTCTCCCCCATAGAACCAATAAGTATCCTACCTGTCCTAGACTCCTCATGTACCCCAACGGTGTCCCTGCATTCCTTGGGATCCCCATGCACCTCTGTGTTCCTCATGCATATTGTTAATCCTGTGTCCGTGTAAGCTCAGCATCCCACTGCTGTAAAATAAACCTGTACTCCTGTCTTTATGTGAGCCCTGCACCCCAATGCTGTACAGTAAGCATCTCTTGCTAGTATTCCGTGCTCAGCCTGCCTGAAAGACCAGCACCCCTGTGTGCTGCATTATACTGCTGCAATGCCTGTGAGTAAGTAAAACAAAAAAGAAATGAAAAAAAAAAAAACTGTACCGTTCCAGAAACCAAAAAATACATTATGAATAGTGACAATCAGGGACAATATCAGAAAGAAAAAATCCTAGGGAAAAATCTAAACATACTTGTTTTTGATTGGTTGCTGTTTTTTTTTTTTTACAATGGGGGAAATTCACAATTGTTAGATTGCCTGTATACGTAGGGCACATGAGTGCCGGGGTAATTCCCTAGGGTGCCCACTATGTTTTGCCATAGAGTAGGATCAGGGACCCCTTGTAGTGGGTAGGCAGTGTAGTACCATAAGTAGTTGCTGTAGTGATGTAATATATATAGTGGAGTCCAATTAGATAATTGATATTTAGATGTTAGTATGATGACTATAAATTTGTTGTTCCGCAGCAACACACCAGGCTCTCCAGAGAATGCATTTTATTTAACTTCCAATAATGAACAAAGTCCAAAGTCCACAGACGATACAAAATCCAACAGAGCATATAATTCAAATCTCTTCCTAGACCTGTGCCTTCATATCAGAGAATACATAGAGAATATATTCTCAGTGACAAGACTGACTGAATGCCAGCTTGAATGTCTCAAATACTGGTCTCACACTGGAGGGAGGGGTTCTTCCAGGTCAACCAAATGTTTCCCTGAATGAATACCCCCTCAAGTCTAATTACCATCAATAAATACTTCCTAACGTATGTAAACAATATAACCTTTGCTGTTAACGGGCCATACCTCACACACACCTAGGTAGTCTTGGACAAGATTAACACAACTAAGGGTCTTCAGCAGTCCCTTTGATATGTGTTTGGCCACTAATCCCCTTTGGTCAGCAAACACCCTTTGATGTGTAATCTTGAATGCCTGTATGTAACATATATATATATATATATATATATATATATATATATATATATATATCATGCCATACATATAACACAATATTTTAAATACCTACATATATATATATATATATATATATTATTATTACAACAGTTGCTGGAGGCCTTTAAAGTAGTAGTAGGATGTGTCACTATATGGAGGTAGGGGTAGTAGGGAAGGAAAGGTGCAGGACTATTGGGGCTACTCATATCCCCTTTGCATGGGATGCAGGAACACCCTAAAAAGTATGGGCCACTTGAGTTTGCTCTCCTCTCATTATGGTTCTCTATATTGTTTGCAACCTTAAAAAAATTTGCCATAACCATTGGGATGACATGAAAATCAAATGGCTCAGTAAACAGTTAAAAGATTTTCATCATTTGGACTCTTCCTTCTCCTAACCTCAAGACAGAGATGTCCTCTGGAAACAGACAGTACTGGATGAGTCTGCTTTTGGAGTCTATTTTAAGGCCTGAAGCAGGGATGGGATGGACTACTTGGGAGGTGCTGGTTAGACTGGTCGAGATCCTCACAGACTGTGCTTGTGTATTGGCAGGTTCAAGGGTCTAATCTGGGGGGGATCCCATGCCCAAAGTGCCCTGGTAGGTCTAGGGAACCATTCAATTTCTGGGAATTGTGGGAACGTGCTCCCCCACAACTTGGAAGACATTCTGCTCCCTTTTTACAACACTTGCAACACCATCTTACATTTTGGAATGCAGAATTCTGGCCATATTCAGTGTGCAACAGGTCCACCGTCCAGCTGCCTTATATTTGTAGGTAGATTTAGATTGTAAACTCCTGTGGCGGACAAGGACTAATATGAAAGATTGTAAGAACACTGTAAAGAATACGAAATATCTTAGTGGAATAAAAATATGGTAAATAAATAATAAGGAATGATGGAGCTCAGTTCCCTTTAGCCTTGCCTCTAATGATGTTACAGACAGACACAGACGAGGGGAGGAGGGAGATGACTGTAAATCAGTATCTGTAATCTATAACAGACTAATGAGTGACACAAGAGTCAGCCAATGCTGTATAACAAGAAGGACAAAACTCATTGTTTATGCTTGTCTCTACTATATGAAAGAGCATGGGGGCAGTGCCGGCCCAAGACATTGTGCTGCCTGGTACCAAGAATGAAATGCTGCCCCCCCCAAAAAAAAATTACGCCCACCAAAATGCCCCCACATCCATTATTTTATATCATGATAACTAAAGTGGACCTACCATGGCTCTATACATGTATATAGGAGTATAACGAGGACCTGTTATGGCTCTATTCATGCAATTAACCCCACAGTGGAGAGGAGAGCGGAACGGGAGGAGCGGTCGAGCGGCAATTAGCCCCACAGTGGAGTGGAGAGTGGAGCTGGCTGAATGGGATGGCGTGCAGGCAGGAAATTTGCTGCCCCCCTGAAAGTGCTGCCTGGTACAATGGTACCATCGGGTCCCATGGTAGGGCCGGCCCTGCATGGGGGCTATTCTAAAAGAAATGTGTGAAACAAAATTCTGTTTTTGGAGGTCAAAACTTGCTGTCGGAAAATTTGAGAACCAGCTCTCAAATTTTTGTTGTTGGAAATTCTGACAGCAAAATGTCCGATGGAGCCTACACACGGTCAGAATTTCCCATCGAACAAGCTCCCATCGAACATTTGTTGTCGGAAATTCCGATCGTGTGTACGTGGAATAAGTGTCCCCGTACTGCTACTAATACAAGCAAATTGCTGTACGTAGCCATACTTGGGTAGGCATCCATTTTTCTGCATTGGCATTTACTGTTTACAGCACTACTCCCTAAAGTGCGCCACTTTGGCATTTGTGGAGAAGCGCCATAGGCACATGTGTAGGTAAATGTCCATGGAGAAGCCATCAGTTTTTACCTAAGCGTGACGGCATAGAGCCAGTCACTTGAGTTGATGGCCGTCTATGACCAGGGCTGCTGTTGGAAATCACGGGGGCCCCGTACAGCCTACCTGGCAGGGCCCCCATCAAATATATCAAAACAAGATTTTCACTTAAAATATACTAAAATCATTCTTAGCAGACACAAAGATAACAGAGAAGCTGTGTGAATTAGCCCTTTTTTAAATATTTTTTTACATTTTTAAACAAAAACATTTTATATATTTTTTTTCAAAACATTTAAATGTTTTGAAAAAAAAATATTTAAAATTTTTTTAAAAATATATTTTTTACATTTTTTCCCCCCAAGAATTGTATTAAATTTTACGAGGGATTAAAGCAATACAGGGTTACAATTTGTTATTTTTTTAATGGGACAGGGAAGCCGGAAGCTGTGTCTGTGTCTCTCCCTGCTGCAGCTGAAAGTCGGTGGGAGGGAGAGAAACTGGTTTTCAGCTGCTGCAGAGAGTCACATAGGGCATCCTGTAATTGCCCCTCCATCCAACCACACTGATTCCCTCTGCTGTTTGGGCTCCCCTGTGAGCCCGGGCCCCCTACAGGAGGACTGGTGGTCCCCCCCTATCAGCGGCCCTGTCTATGACACATGCGGCTCCCCAGGTACCAAATATTTCACACACAGGAGTTACTAAGCATCTATGCGTGTGAGGCCTTTATCTCAGAATTTTAATTTTCAAACTCAGAGTTTTGACTTTTTATCCCAGAATTCTGATATCAAAGTCAGAATTTTATTTGATACATTTCTTTTAGGATGGCCCCAGGTTAGATGAGCAAACATTTGTATAAATATCAAGGTAAAAACCTGTAACAAGAAACCTGTGCTGGCCATAATGAGCTCTGTTGTCCTTCAATATTCTCAGACAGAACCACAAGGCAAATTGATCGTCTTTCCTGGTAGAGCTTTTTAAAACCTCAAAATTCAGCCCACATTCATCTGCTTGCCAATGTACAATACATGTCATTTGTGTTTGTGTTTTTTTTTTTTTTGCAGGGACAAGCTTGCTGCAGGAGATCGTGTATCTAGTGAGCCAGGGAGCCGATCCTGATGAGATAGGACTGATGAACATTGATGAACAGCTGCCTGTCTTAGAGTATCCTCAGCCCGGGTTGGATATCATCAAGGTATTTATAGAAAAAAAAAAAGCCTCAATCGATTTCAGCTGAAAGTAAGCATCTGATTGGTTTATAGACATGATCACAAATGGGTAACAAAGAGGATACTACCCTGTTTCCCCAAAAATAAGACCTACTCTGAAAATAAGACCTAGCGTTATTTTCCAGGAGGGCTGCAATATAAGCCCTACCCCAAAAATAAGCCCTAGTTAAAAATGCTTGTAAAATTCTATAATCCACTCTATTACAGTAGTTTATAATATACAATGTGTGTGTTTCTGTAATATAATTGCGGGGAAGACAGCTCCGGCGGGTAACAGAAGTGCAGAGCGGCGCTATAACAAATGTATTTGGCACAATTATATTACAGAAACGCACACATTGTACATTATATACTACTGTAATAGAGTGGATTATAGGATTTTACAAGCATTTTAACTCAGTTCACACTGGGGATTCCTGACAGGCAGGGAGGGAGAGGGGAGAGAAGACAGCACATTACATGGTAAGACCTACCCCGAAAATAAGCCCTACTACTGTGTCTTTTGTTGGCATAATTAATATAAGACCCGGGCTTATTTTCGGGGAAACACGGTATGGTCATGATTATGGTCAAATTAAAGATATATGCGGGGACTACAAGTGCAAGCATGCCCTATTAAGGTTCAATCTATACTTGTAGGGAAATAGGTTTAAACAAAGCTTCACTCTCTCAGTTAACACTGACTATTTTTAATCCTTATGCTGCTAGCATTAGTAAATAGATAGGAACGTATATCATATTTAGAGAAGCATTGCCGCGCTAAGCCCCCATCCTCTAAAGCACACGTTCTTTAGGAACTTACAGGTGCTGGCTCTGCAACGAACTAGGAAGAAAGAAAAAATCCTGGACGGCCGCACACCGTTGAAGGAATCTTTATTGATATCTTGTGTAGCAGATGAAATCCAATACAGTCACTTCATGTTACAGAAAACAGGAAAAGGCACAGACGCGTTTCACACTGTATAAATACATTTATGTTTTTGGTTGTAAAATGACAAAATGTGGAAAATTTCAAGGGGTATGAATACTTTTCCAAAGATTTGTATCTCCCACCACTTTCAGGTGCCATTGTAACCAGATAATTAATGTTATGCCGCGTACACACGATCATTTTTCGGCTTGTAAAAAACGACGGTTTTTAAAAATGTCATTTAAAACGATCGTGTGTGGGCTTCACAGCATTTTTCGGGTTCTGAAAAACGACAAAAAAAAAATTCAAACCTGCTCTATTTTGTCACAACGTTATAAACAATGTCGTTTTTCGGGTTGTAAAAAATGGTCGTGTGTGGGCTTTAACGACGTGAAAAAACCTTGCATGCTCAGAAGCAAGTTATGAGATGGGAGCGCTCGTTCTGGTAAAACTACCGTTCATAATGGAGTAAGCACATTCATCACGCTGTAACAGACAGAAAAGCGCAAATCGTCTTTTACTAACAAGGAATCAGCTAAAGCAGCCCAAAGGCGAATGGAACTTCCCCTTTAAAGTGCCGTCATACGTGTTGTACGTCACGCGCTTTGCTAGAGCATTTTTTTTTTCACAATCTTGTGTAGGCAAGGCCGTTTTAATGATCAAGTTGAAAAAAACATCGGGCCAGATTCACAGAAACGGTACGCCGGAGTATCTGCTGATACTCTGGCGTACTTTCAAATTTGCCGCGTCGTATCTTTATTTGGAATTCACAAACAAAGATACGACGGCATTTGGCTAAGATCCGACAGGCGTACGGCTTCGTACGCCTTCGGATATTAGGATGCAATACTTCGGCGTCCGCTGGGTGGAGTTTGCGTCGTTTTCCACGTCGGGTATGCTAATTAGCTGTTTACGGCGATTCACAGAGGTACGCGCGTTCGTCACATTCTCCTACGTCGTCGCTAGTCGGCTTTTCCCGTCGCAAAGTTACGGCTGCTATTTAGGTGGTGTAAAAATAGACAGCCCGTGTTAAAGTATCGCCGTCGTTCCCGCGTCGAATTTCAAATTTTTTTTTTTTGCGTAAGTCGTCCGGGAATACGAAAGTACGTAACGCACGTCGCCGTTGAAAACATTACGTCGGGGCGACATCATTTCGCGCAAAGCACGGCGGGAAATTTCAAAACGGAGCATGCGCAGTACATTCGGTGTGGGAACGCGCCTAATTTAAATGGTACACGCCCCATTTGAATTAGGCGGGCTTGCGCCGGACGGCTTTACGCTATGCCGCCGCAAGTTTCCACGCAAGTGCTTTGTGAATCAAGCACTTACGCTGAAAACTTGCAGGGGGGTGTAACGTAAACGGGATACGTTACGCCGCCGCAAAGGTATGTGAATCTGGCCCATCATTTTTTATAGAGGCTGAAAAACTTTGTTTTTTACAAGCCGAAAAATTATCATGTGTACGCGGCATTATAGTTACATAGTTAGTCAGGTTATAAAAAGACACAAGTCCATCCAGTTCAACCATAAAAAATAAAAAAATAAATAAAATAAAAAATATCGTACAATCCCATATACCCAATTCTATACGCACAGTTGATCCAGTTCATCTGTCAGTGGTCATAATGTTATAGCTGATTGGTATAATTCTTATACAGTATTAGAACTCACATGGTACAGAAGGAGTAGCTGCTATCAGGGCCGCCATCAGGAATTATGGGGCCCCTTACACAGCTTCAGTCATGGGCCCCCTGGAGCAGAGAACCGGGGGGGGGGGGGGTGCTGCCGTTTTTTTTTTAAAGGGGGTTGCCATCCGGGCCCCTGCTGGCCCGGTGCCCACTACAACAGGGCCAGTTGTACAGGCTTATCAGCGGCCCTGGCTGCTATTAGAGCAAAAACTTGATTTATGATTCGAATCGAGTTGTATTTTTTTGATGGACACAGCGCCGAGGAGCTGAGTTTTTAGGCGAGGCTGCGACTTCGGCCTAGTCCGCGGCCTCGCCTAAAACCTCCTGCCCGCAGCTCCTCAGGGAAAAAAACGAACAAATCGTTTTTTTTAAAATATGAACTCGATTTTTAAATCAAATTGACTTTTTACCCAGCCCTAGCTGCTATCTGTTTATTTGGAAGCAGTATAATGGAGTGCAGAAATGTTAGTGTTATATTTCTTCTTATATAAAATATATGACAGCGTAAGTTTTTGTTGCAGGAACTGACTTCTCCACGACTAATCAAGAGTCACCTACCCTACCAATTTCTGCCAACAGACCTGCACAATGGAAAATCCAAGGTAATTTACATGTTGCAACCTTCCAGCAATTTCAAGCTATTTCAGTGGACGAAAAATTTAAATTCTAAGCAATAGAACGGGGAAATTAGAGGCTTTGATCAATCACATGATGGTATGGAAAATGCCTTGACTGAACCTAGCCGAAATATCCAGTCTCTATCAACAAAATGCATGCTTCTTGCACTGCAGCACAAATGACTGGCTCCTTGTGCTGCTTCTCCCTCTCCCAGTCTGAGCACTCTACAGGGACTGAAAGAGGCTACTACCAATTCAGAATTTAACTGCTTACATTCAAAAATATATATTAATGATGCATTAATAAGTACAGAACTCCATTTATTTACCTGGAGGTCAGCTTTAAAGCCTGGCTCCAGGAATTCTAAAAATATACCTTTGCAGTGGGCCCCCCTCACACTGCAAGGGTTAAATGCTGATTCCTATGATACCTAGTGGCCAAATGTGGTATTTTCCAATTTTGATAGAAAAATAAATAAACATTTGACCAGCACAGGATAAAGCCCAATCTTTTTTTTTTTGCTCCATTGACACAGAGCATATGTATCTGTACTTTCACTAGGTAAATTGCTATGCAATACACTGCTGTGCAAACTATACATCCTGTATAATAATAAATAATTGCATATGCTCATACGTTAATGCTAAGGTCATAAGTGATTTTTTAAAAATACTTTGCCCTTCTATATTATAAAAGAGTGTTCTGAACACGCAGAAAGTGTGAGTTGGGGGAAACACACCCGCAACCACACAAATATCATATTGGGAGCAGCGGCTTTGTCCCAGTTGACATCAATAGGACTGCCTGCATGGAAATGCACGGAACACATGTGCACCCCTGTGCGGGTAAAGACGGCCCTACATGGGCAATGGGCATACAGTATGGTACAACTAAATGTAGCGCTGAAGTGATAAAGAACTATATACGCAGGGCCGATTCTAGGGTCACAGGCGCCTGGGTGCAGAAATATTTCTGGCGCCCCCACACAGGCGTGGTCATTTTACTAACTCCTCCCCTTTACAAATGTTTCTATGACAATGAGACAACCACAGCGATGCTCCCCCACAAAGTCTTCATTAATCTGGGATCCTTACATGATCTCTTAATAAACAAAATACAGGAAGAGAAGCAGAGTACTTTATTGGGACCTGGAGGGGGGCCTCTCTGATGGACACAGAGATGGCTTCTATTAGAGAGTCTGTTAGAAAGAGCACCCAGACATACTACAGACATGATACAGGAGATGGTCAGAGACTGCAGACATAGTACAGGAGACGGCCAGAGACTGCAGACATGGTACAGGAGACGGTCAGAGACTGCAGACATGGTACAGGAGACGGTCAGAGACTGCAGACATGGTACAGGAGACGGTCAGAGACTGCAGACATGGTACAGGAGACAGTCAGAGACTGCAGACATAATAGAGGAGATGGTCAGAGACTGCAGACACAGTACAGGAGATGATCAGAGAGTGCAGACATAGTAAAGGAGATGGTCAGATACTACAGACATATGCTCAGAACACTAGTTCTGGACGGACACAAACAAGGAGAGAAGGAGGGAGGGGAGAACTCTGCCACTTTGGCGCCCCCACCTCTGCAGGCGCCTGGGTGCAGAGCACCCTGTGTACCCTGCCTAGGATCGGCCCTAAATACACGTGCAGTATATCATATGATGATACAAACGTGTAATAGTGCAATGAATCACACAGTGATGCAAAACATGTATGGAAAAAAATAGAAATAAATGTAAAGTGCTGAAAACAAAACTAAAAAGTCCCAAAGGTCAGCTCCAATAATGGATCACTGTATACTATGGTGAGTTCAAGCGAGATAGAATATGGAAAGAGTCCACACTTGAAGTAGAATTGATATTCAGAAGTAGGATGTAACGGCCTTGACAGCACACAGAACACCAGGGATAGTGCGTCCTCCACCCAGGGTGAGGGGTAAATACTCCTACCGGATAAAGTGGACTCCTTAGTCCCTAACTCGGGCTTGTGGCTGCCCCAGTATACTTGCATAGGCAAGAGTCCATAACTAGTTGAGTCCATGGATGGCATCAAACTCAGACCTCGGCATGGCACTGGAAATCTAGACTATAACAACGGAGACAAGTCAGGGCCCCTTAGTAAGACAGAACGGACTAGACCAGAACTGAGCTGGGCAGAGAGCATGCTGGGATCCGGACCCCCATCCTTTATATAGCACATAGGACCAGGGGGTCGGACCCAAGAAAACCCGCCAAGAAAAACCTGGGAAACACAATTTAATTTTACCAGCTGGGGCTGTGTTAACCACTACCTGCCTACAGACTGACTAATAGCATGGAAACCCTATTGCAAGAACTGCTTTTCACATCTGACATCAGACTTTCCCCATAGACCCATACCTCCTGGTCACAAGTGTGCAGTACCTGCATTGTGGATCAGTTTTGTTGTTTGGTGCAGGTGCTCAGATCTGGATCAGTTGTTTTCATATATTGCTGTTCTTGTTAAGTCTTTGGCTGGAAAGTCATTATTATGATCAGCTCATTGAAAACTCGTCTTCTGCTGCAGGTCATCTACATGGCACGAAACCCGAAAGACCTGGTGGTGTCCTACTATCAGTTCCACCGATGCCTGCGGACTATGAGTTACCGAGGAACATTCCAGGAGTTCTGCAGGAGGTTTATGAATGACAAATGTAAGAGAAATGTTGACAGCTTTCAGCTGAGGGTCTTCTGAAATTTACTGAAGGAATGAACACTTTTGGGGTTTATTTATGAAAATTCGGTGGATGAATGTCACCAGCTCTGACAAATTTTCTCTGTGTTTTGTCAAATAAATGTATTTCCAATGATCATCAGCTCCATTTACCTGAATGGAGCATTTCAAGAAAATACTGCATTATGGCCATTAGATGGGAGCTGACATTAGACAAAATGTGGGGAAAATTATTCTATATGTAAATGTATTAATAATTCATAAAAAGAGGTAGGTACAGCAGATGGTGACGCGTTTCAGCCATGACGGCCTAGTGAAGAAAGCCGCCATGGCTGAAACATGTCCACATCTGCTGTATCTACCTCTTTTTATGGAGTATTAATAAATTTGAAAAGATTAAAGAGCATGTATGGAGTTGTGGATCATCTTTTTACTGATTATCGTGTTGGCAGCTAAGTGACCGCTTTTTCTGCAACCGACAGCTCAAGAGAACATACAGTTGATTTAGGGTAGTAGCACCATTCTCTTACTTTTTGTTGAACCTGTCACAGTTGAAGCTTCTATCCATTGTTAGTAAAAATGTACAGGTTCACTTTAATGTGATACAACTTGATATTTATCTTCAATGGCCCTTTAACAAACAGAAATGCCAGGACAGACAGCAGACATGGTGTAGCTAGTACACTAATCCATTGCAACCAATCAGATACAACCCTTCCTTTGTTTAGAATTTCCAGAACATTTTACCTATATTTGGTTGCTATACAGGTGATACTCGAAAAATGTAAATATCGTGCAAAAGTTAATTTATTTCACGAATGCAACTTAAAAGGTGAAACTAATATATGAGATAGATTCATTACATGCAAAGCAAGATAGTTCAAGCCATGATTTGTCATAATTGTGATGATTATGGCTTACAGCTCATGAGAAACCACAATCTCAGAAAATTTGAATATTACATGCAATCAATAAAACAAGGATTGTCCATAGAACAATATTGGACCTCTGAAAAGTATAAGCATGCATATGTACTCAGTACTTGGTTTGGGCCCCTTTTACAGCAATGCGGCGTGGCATGGAAGCTATCAGTCTGTGGCACTGCTGAGGTGTTATGGAAGACCAGGATGCTTCAATAGCGGCCTTCAGCTCTTCTGCATTGTTCAGTCTCATGTCTCTCATTTTTCTCTTGGCGATGCCCCATAGATTCTCTATGGGGTTCAGGTCAGGCGAGTTTGCTGGCCAATCAAGCACAGTAATCCCCGGTCATTGAACCAGGTTTTGGTGCTTTTGGCAGTGTGGGCAGGTGCCAAGTCCTGCTGGAAAATTAAGTCAGCATCCCCATAGAACTCGTCTGCGGAAGGAAGAATGAAGTGCTCCAAAATCTCCTGGTAGACGGCTGCAGTGACCCTGGTCTTAATGAAGCACAGTGGACCAACACCAACAGATGACATGGCTCCCCAAATCAACACAGATCGTGGAAACTTCACACTGGACTTCAATCATCTTGCAGTGTGTGCCTCTCCAGAATCTGGGTCCTTGGTTTCCAAATGAGATGCAAAATTTGCTCTCATCAGAAAAGAGGACTTTGGACCACTGAGCAACAGACCAGGTGTGTTTTTTCTTTAGCCCAGGTAAGACAATTCTGACGTTTGTTGTTCAGGAGGCTTGACAAGAGAAATACGACATTTGATGCCCATGTCCAGGATCCGTCTGTGTGTGGTGGCTCTTGATGCACCGACTCCAGCCTCAGTCCACTCCTTGTGAAAGTCCCCAACACTTTTGAATGGCCTTTTCCCGACAATCCTCTCCAGGCTGCGATCATCTCTGCTGCTTGTGCACCTTTTTCTTCCACACTTTTCTCTTCCACATTACTTTCTATTAATGTGCTTTGATACAACACTTTGGGAACATCCAACTTCTGTTGCAATTACCTTTTTGAGGCTTTCCCTCCTTATGGAGGGTGTCAATGATGATTTTCTGCACAACTGTCAGGTCAGCAGTCTTTCCCATGATTGTGTTTCCTACTGAACCAGACTGAGAGACCATTTAAAGGCTCAGGAACCCTTTGTGGGTGTTATGGCTTAATTAGCTGATTAGACACTTTGGGCCAGATTCACGTAGCTCAGCAGATCTATAGATCCGCTCGATCTACGTGAATTAAGATCCGCTCCCGCAAGTTTAGGAGGCAAGTGGCTAATTCACAAACCACTTACCTCCAAACTTGCGACGGTGGATCGTAAATCCCCCGGCGGAATTCAAATTCCGCGGCTAGGGGAGTGTACTATTTAAATCAGGCGCGTTCCCGCGCCGATATAAATGCGCATGCGCCGTCCAGGGAATTTCCCGGCGTGCATTGCTCCCACTGACGTCACTAGGACGTCAGTGGTTTCGACGTGAGCGGGACTTGCGACGCGCGTGTTCGTGAATCGGCGTATGCAAACGACGTTGCGTCAAATTCGACGTGGGAACGGCAGCTATACTTAACATTGGCTGCGCCGGATGAAAGCAGGGGTAAGTATACGATGGGAAAACCGCTACGGAAACGACGTAAGAACACTGCGACGGGTCCGCGTACGTTCGTGAATTTGCGTATATCGCTGATTTACATATTATTTATCGGCGCCATTTTTAAATTGAAAAAAAGATCCGACAGTGTAACACAGTGTAACACTGTCAGATCTTAGTCCTATCTATGCGTATCTGATTCTATGAATCAGGCGCATAGATAGGACCAGTGTAAGTCAGAGATACGATGGTGTATCTGTAGATACACCGTCGTATCTCTTTGTGAATATGGCCCTTTGAGCCTAGAATATTGCATCTTTTCACTATATTCTAATTTTCTGAGATTGTGGATTTGGGGTTTTCATGAGCTGTAAGCCATAATCATCACAATTATGACAAATCTCGGCTTGAACTATCTTGCTTTGCATGTAATGAGTCTATCTCATATATTAGTTTCACCTTTTAAGTTGCATTAGTGAAATAAATAAACTTTTGCACGATATTTAAATTTTTCGAGTATCACCTGTATGTTGGTGTGTTCAGCATTTAGCTCTGTAGCTTGCTTGACTCACGGGGAAGATTTATTAAAACTGCAGCACTCAGAATCTGGTGCAGCTGTGCACGGTGGCCAATCAGCTTCTAACTTCAGCTTGCTCAATTAACCTTTGACAATAAAACCTGGAAGCTGATTGGTTTCTTTGCAGATCTGCACTAGCTTTTGTACGCTCCAGTTTTAGTAAATCTCCCCCACTACATTCTTCATGAAGACACAAAATGTTGCAAACTGAGTTGGATATGTAAAATCTCATCTCACCCTTACTTTTTTGTGATTGCAGTGGGTTACGGTTCATGGTTTGACCACGTCCAGGAATTCTGGGATCACCATTTGGATTCTAATGTACTTTTTCTGAAATATGAAGATATGCACAAGGTGAGGCCACTTTCTGTCCAAATACAGAACCATTTATATCAGTTCAGAGCTCAGAGTCCACCTATTGCCCATGCTATAAATTGGACCTACAGAAGTGTTAACACATCATCTTGATAAATAAAGGGTAATAGAACAGCAGAAATGCTCACTTTTACTGGAGAAAATGTTGCTCCAGCTTTACTCCAGTGCTGGTCAAATCACAGGGCCTAAGCTAAGGTAAGGACAAATTGATCTGAACTCTATAAGTTCCCTTCAATAAAAATCATATGACCAAAGACATATGCTTTTGGTCATATCACCAGAACTGGAAGGAGCCTGGAGCAGCATTTCTCCTAGAATGTAAGCTTTTCTGAGTTCTATTACTCTTCACCTATCCAACCAGAAAGACAGTTAATATATCTTCAAAGTGGAACTTCAGTCATACCCTTTGGTTAAATGTATCCCAATTTGTGTACACTGATATTTCATAGTATTCCTTGTCCCAAAAATTAATAATAAAAATGCCATAAACTATCCCCTATTTTGTAGACGCTATGGGGCAGATCCACAAAAGGATTACGCCGGCTTATCTATTGATACGCCGGCGTAATTTTACAATTCCTGCGTCGTATGTTTGTTTTGTATCTACAAAACAAGATACGACGGCATCTCGACGGCATCTACGTCTTAGTACGCCTTCGGGTCTTAAGGTGCAATATTTCGGCGGCCGCTAGGTAGCGTTACCGTCGAATTCCGCATCAAGTATGCAAATTAGCTATTTACAGCGATCCACGAACGTACGTTCGGCCGGCGCATTTTTTTACGTCGTTTTCGTTCGGCTTTTTCCGGCGTATAGTTAAAGCTGCTATATGGTGGGGTACTCATTGTTAAGTATGGCCGTCGTTCCCGCGTCCAATTTTTTATTTTTTACATCGTTTGCGTAAGTCGTTCGCGAATAGGGATTTGCGTAGAATGACGTCACCCTCAGAAACATCGGCTTTTTCCCGGTTAATTTCGAGCATGCGCACTGGGATACCCGCACGGATGGCGCATGCGCAGTACAAAAAAACGTTGTTTACGTCGGGTCACGACGTATTAACATAAAACACGCCCCCATTACATCCATTTAAATTCCGCGCTCTTACGCCGCCAAAGATACACTACGCCGCCGTAATTTACGGCGTGAATTCGTTGAGGATTTGAAAAAAATAAAATAAGTTGCGGCGGCGTAGTGTATATAGTTAATACATATGTATAGTTTATCAGCAATCACTCCCAATGCTTTGGCTGTAGTCTTGTTCTATATCCACTCATGTAACATATAAAAGACTATCATGGTGTAGTATATCAAAGAATTTATTATGATTAAAACATATATAGTTATTCCACTCGCATGTAAAAGTGCCTGGGAGCCGGCACTGAGCTAATCCAGCCGTGAATAGGAGTATACAAATGTACGAGTATGTCCAGGTCCGCATGTGTGATGCCTCACTTTGTCGCCTGCGTTCCCATCCTCGTTATACTCAGACTGGACATGACGAGCTGGCAATGGTCCCGCAGCCTCTATGCATTTCGCAACTTAATGTGTCGTCAGGAAGCCCACAATGGTAAAATGCTTATAAGTTAGCGCAATACACTTCACAAATACACAAATCTAAATCCAACCTTTGAGGTTGCACTTTTATTGCAGCAAAACTTAATAAGAATATTGATATTATCTTGGCGCCGGTAACACACACAATTTTTTTTATAATATACGCTTATTGCATTTTTTTTAACAAAAATATGTAGAAGAATACAGCCTAAACTGAGATTTTTTATTTTTTTTAATATTTCTTGGGGATATTTATTATAGCAAAAAGTAAAAAATATAGCATTTTTTCAAAATTGGCGCTCTTTTCTTTTGGTTAATAGCGCAAAAATTAAAACCGCAGAGGTGATCAAATACCACCAAAAGAAAGCTCTATTTGTGGGAAAAAAAAGGACATCAATTTTGTTTAGGTGCCACGTCGCACGACCGCGCAATTGTCAGTTAAAGCAACGCAGTGACGAATCGCAAAAAAGTGCTCTGGTCAGGAAGGGGGTAAATTCTTCCGGGGATGAAGTGGTTTGCTCTATGACCGTTCCCCAGTATATGCTCATTCAGGCTCTGGCTGTGATTATTAATATTGGATCTCTGTGATTGCTTGTTATGCTGGGGACACGTGTTGTAGAGTCTTATCTTTCACTACTGCTGTGTTTATTTTTATTTCACTTTGAATGAGCACATGTTTTTTATCAACTTTTCTGCATGATCTGCTAGATCAAATTAAAAAAAAATGACACCATGCACTGCAACTCATTATAAGCAACAAAAGATGTTCCAATTATATCAATTAAAAAAAAAAGAAAAACAGAAGCTAAACATCAATGGGTCAGGCCCCGTACACACGGCCGAGGAACTCGACGTGCCAAACACATCGAGTTCCTCGGCCAGTTCAGCCCTGAAGCCGCCGAGGAGCTCGGCGGGCCGAGAGCTCCCATAGAACAACGAGGAAATAGAGAACATGTTCTCTATTTCCTCGTCGAGCTCCTCGTCGGCTTCCTCGGCTGAAAGTGTACACACGACCAGTTTCCTCGGCAGAATTCAGCCAGAAACTCGGTCGGAAGCTGAATTCTGCCGAGGAAACTGGTCGTGTGTACGGGGCCTTAGTCTTTCACTGGTTCGCACATCTGTTCTAATGTAGGAAAGCAATGCAAAGGCAACTGCGCCCCCTAGTGGTATAATGGCAGACATGTTGTACACACAATTCTAAATATTTTGATGATGAAATCCATTTCTATGCAATATTGATGTATTTATTTTGTGTACACTGATATATTTGCAAAACACAAAAAATTCTCTATTGCTAACAGCAACCAATTAGATTCTGTTGTGCTGAACAATGGTTGTGGCTTGCTGAGCCTCTTGTATGTATCACTGCAAGTTTAAAAATTGACTGCAGTCTCTAATATCATGAAACTCTCAAAGCTGCCAGTACACTATGGGGTTGAATTACTAAAACCGAAGAGTGCAAAATCTGGTTTGGGCTCTGCATACAAACCAATTAGCTTCCAGGTTTTATTGTCAAAGCTTCATTGAAGAAGCTGACGTTAGAAGCCGATTGGCTGACATGGACAGCTGCACCAGATTTTGCACTCTTCGGTTTTAGTAATTCAACCCCATAGTGTACTGGCAGCTTTGAGAGTGTTTCATGATATTAGAGACTGCAGTCAATTTTTAAACTTGTAGTGATACATACAAGAGGCTCAGCAAGCCACAACCATTGTTCAGCACTACCGTATACGAAGTGCAATAAACTAAAATAAAAATGACCTGTAAAACATCAATACAGGGTGAAAGCAATTATTTACATTAAAGGGGTTGTAAAGGTACATTTTTTTTTTTCCTAAATAGCTTCCTTTACCTTAGTGCAGTCCTCCTTCACTTACCTCATCCTTCGATTTTGCTTTTAAATGTCCTTATTTCTTCTGAGAAATCCTCACTTCCTGTTCTTCTGTCTGTAACTCCACACAGTAATGCAAGGCTTTCTCCCTGGTGTGGAGTGTCGTGCTCGCCCCACCCTTGGACTACGGTCTCTACGTTGCAGATAGAGAAAGGAGCTGTGTGTTAGTGGGCGTCCTGACTGTCCTGTAGTCCAAGGGAGGGGGCGAGCACGACACTCCACATCAGGGAGAAAGCCTTGCATTACGGTGTGGAGTTACAGACAGAAGAACAGGAAGTGAGGATTTCTCAGAAGAAATAAAGACATTTAAAAGCAAAATGAAAGGATGAGGTAAGTGAAGGAGGACTGCACTAAGGTAAAGGAAGCTATTTAGGAAACAAAATTGTACCTTTACAACCCCTTTAAGCTGCTCACCTTCAAAATTAAAAAAAAATTGAATTCACCTTTATTTTTTTAGACAGTGAAAGGGAGAATCTGGTTGGTTGCTGTTAGCTGGCAGCTGGGGAAGAGTATATGTCCTTTTTTTTTGGCAATATTAATAAGATATTCCTATCAGACCGGTAATGGACCTTGTTGTGTATTGAAACAACCAAAGAACGGCACTATGGTTTTTTTTTTAACAGAAAGAACAGCACTATGCACTAGATTAACTGCTTTTGTCTCCCTCCAGGACCTCGGCACACTGGTGGAACAGCTGGTGAGGTTTCTGGGAGTGTCTTACGATAAGGCCCAGCTGGAGTGCACAGTAGAACATTGCCATCAACTTATTGACCAGTGTTGTAACGCAGAGTCCCTTCCTGTGGGTAGAGGTATGTGTATGAAAGATCTCATTGTGTTCCTTATGGCAGTCCAAGGAAGTATCCATTATTTCTCTAGGCACAAGGACTTTTTTGTTGCTTGTGAGAATGAGAAAGGGCACAGCGGGCTGGAGATGCTGCCCAGTAACATTACAGCTATGCTAAAATCACAAAGCCCATTACATTTATCTTTGTCCTATATCACATTTCTTCTTTAGGCCGGGTTCACACCTATGCGAATTGGTTGCGGCTTAAACCTCATCCAATTCGCATAACATTATAAAATGCATTGATTTCAATAAGGCTGGTTCACATATGTGCGATGCATTCGCACTGCGCATTGCCGAAAAAACGTGTGCCTTTTCTAGGCATTGCGGTGCGGCTCAGGTGCGAATTAAGGCCCATTATCTTCTATGGGCACGCATCTGATTCGCAGATGTGTTCATTTCTCATCAGGATTTCTCTCATTCACCTCAATACACTTCCCACCCCAGGTCTCCAAATTCGCAGCTAAAACGGAGATGATCTGCTGAACAGTTCTCTTATTTCTCTGCAGAGATAAAAGAGCTGAAATTCGCACCACACAAGTGTGAATCCAGCCTTAAGGTTGATCAGGATGCATTTTGTCTCCTCCATGGAGCCCACAGATTTCACAGCGTAGGTAGATATAAAAAGGCCCTCCTAATGCGCAGCTTTGGCCGTCATTTATATTTAGAAACTGTGAGGCCCCGTACACACGACCGGTTTTCTCGGCAGAATTCAGCAAGAAACTCGATGGGAGACGTATTCTGCCGAGAAAACCGGTCGTGTGTACACTTTTCGCCGAGAAACCCGTCGGGAAACTCGTCGAGCCAAAAAGAGAGCATGTTCTCTATTTCCTCGTTGGGCAATGGGAACATTTGGCTCGACGAGTTTTTTGACAGCAGAACAAGGAACTCGACGAGCAAAACGATGTGTTTTGCCCGTCGAGTTTCTCGGCCGTGTGTACGCGGCCTCAGACACTACCACCACCACAAGTAAGAATAATATTGATTGGAGGAGGGTTTCTAACGTACCAATTTATTTTTACTTGCCAAGAACAGTCATGTTCAGGACGCCTATGGTGGCCATACACGTGACAACCAGTGATCAGTCTGGATTATGAGCGATCTCAGACAAGCTTTTTTTGCAGGTGTGTTTTTTCATTTATTTTATATTTACGTTAACCTTTGATTTATTTTCTCGCCAGATATTTAAGTTTGATACATGTTTTATGTTCCGTTGACTTTTTCTTTTCCTTTGAATGTCATGCATGTTTTCAGTTCTATTTTTGTTTCTTTTTAGTGTATTGGTTGTTTTCATTCTGAAGATGTGAGCAGGCAGTTCATTAGCTTGTAATTCATGTGCCCCAGTTACAGGATCGCAGCAGGGGGCATCAGGTGGGTGTCTCATTCATATTGCAAGGTTGTCTCATAAAAAATACAGCAAGCTGCAGTGCTGCCCGCAGGAAGATGGTTATCGGAGGTTATCTTTGTTCATGAATTGGGTTTCACAAATACTTTAAGACGGTTCTTGCTATGTATTAGGGGAGATTTACTAAAACTGGTGCACACAGAATCTGGTGCAGCTGTGCACAGTGACCAATCAGCTTCTAGGTTTTAGGGCCCTTTCACACCAGCGGACCGCATGTCCATTTTTTCATCCATCCGTTTACGGATGAAAAAGGGACATACATGTATCCCCATGGGATAGCGGGTGTCAGCGGATGAACATCCGATCATAGGGGAGAGCGGAGATCTGACAGGGAGGTCCCTGCACAGTGTGCGGGGACCGCCCTGTCATCTGCCGGCTCAGCGGGGATCAACGGAGCGATCCCGGCTGAGCAAGCGAATAAGAAATGTACGGATCCTCACAGGATCCGCAACATCTGAAAGGGGCTTTATTGTCCAAATTTAATTGAACAAGTGAAAGTTAGAAGCTGATTGGTTACTGAGCACAGCTGGACCAGATTCTGAGTGCACCAGTTTTAGTAACCCCCCACTGAGTCATTGTGGGTGTTTACAAGTTCCTGAAAGACCTGAAGCATTCCAAAAGCACAAAAGTCACCCCTTCTTTCTCTTCTTTTCCATGCTTTGGTCCAGCAGTATCAATTGCATGTGCTGATCAGCTTGTAGTGATTGACAAGAGCTTTAAAGTCAGGCATAGACGCCTCAAATTTCAGCGGTTTAACCTGCAAGAGATTGAGAGGAAACCACTAGATTCCCCTATTCATGCTAAACAGCATAGATGAATGGATCTCCATTGTATTTAGGCAGTTGAAGCTCTCATGGCTGCTGTCAATAAATTGCTGAACAGTAACTGCATCTGATAGAATGATACATCTGATAGGATACAGTCACTGTTGGGCTGCTAATTCTCCACCTGTCTCAGTTGATTTTTGTATTTGGTTGATTCCAGTGGTGCTTGCAGAGATACCCATGGCTAAGATTTCCTTGGATTCAGCAGGAATTGGCGGGAAGCCCACAAAGATAACTGCTGGTGGCTATAGCTGCCAGTAGTAATTCAAATGTAAACAAAATCCAACAGACTGGTTGTACCCAGGTCCCTTCTGAACCAGCCGAATTTCAATCCACGTATGGCTGACTTTTTGTCTTAGTTGTAAGGATATGGGTAAGCAGTTAGTACCCAACATAATTGCATTTAAAATGATACTAAAGACTATTTTTTGTTAAATTAAAAAATAGGTTACACTTACCTGCTTTGTGCAAGGATATTGCATAGAATGGTTGCTTTCTCCTCTTCTGGCATTCCCCCACCAGCTCTGTCACCTTCTTTCCCAGGGTGCTTCCTTAACAAGCCAGGTGCTAAGGAGGCACCTTTGTGTGCATGATCCCAAGCTTTGGACCTGTAACGACACCCCAAGTATGAAAGGGGTTAAAGTCATTTAGGACATTCCCGTCAGCTACCAGACACTCCAATCAGCCGAACAAGAAACCCATACAAATGATTCTCCCCAAAATACGAGACGAAGCTCGGTGTTGAGGGTCAAACAGGAATCTCATCTTTATTGAGGAATACAGTCTTATATACAGTAAAAGAGGAGGTTCCTACAACCTGCTCATATTACTCTAGCAATACACCTTTGACCAGACCTAATTAACATAAGCTCATTAACTAATCCCTTTAGACAGCCTAGGCATTCCTAGCCTGGCTGTCTCCTAAACTACAATACACATTATCATACATATCAACACAGAACTCCTTCATAAAATTGCAGGTTCAATTAGCACAGACAACAATGGGTGAAAGAGAATCCACACTAGACTCATCTACATTATAACAGACAACAAACAGACAGGTGGCTGGCGTTGACATCAGCACCTCCTAACAGTATGAATCAATCAGTCTTTCTAATATGGCATATACAGGGTTCCATTTTAAGTAACCCAAGCCATATTTTTAGGGTTCATTATTTTCTTGGTCACCCTGCGCCCAAAAGTGACTCCCGTCACAGGACCCTTTTGAGGACTCCTTGGTGTGCTGATGTTACATTCCCCATCACTTCCCAGTGGGGACACCAATAAAAACATGACAGGGGTTCTAATGCTTCCACACTCTATCCAGAATAACAACAAAAGGTTTGGGATTTACATACTCTTTAAGCACTCTAACAATATTCAGATTTTTTTTATTAATAGTCAAAAATTTTTTTATTTAAAGACTGTTTTTATATTTTTCCTTTAGGAAGGGTCGGCCTTTGGAAGGATATTTTCACCGTATCCATGAACGACAAATTTGACCTGGTGTACAAGCAACGGATGGGGAAATGTGACCTGACCTTTGACTTCAGCTTATAGGAAATGCATGCAATGATTACCCATGTATTAGCTAGACAAGCTTATGGCCTCTGTTTCTATTGGCTGCACAATATACTGTAATTATCCTGTGTAATATTCTCCCCCCCCCCACCGCGGGGGGCGGCTCCCAGGCAGCTGTCTGTCTCTCAGTATTTCATGGCTTCTTTTCAGTTAACTCTTGCAGTGTTGGAATGGTGATCACTGCGTTGTCGGGTCCTTGGTGTCAATAGGAACCTCAGAGCTGAAGATCTTACAGGGCCACAGGGAATCCTGGGCAGTGCTGCTCTGCCTTGGGACCTCGGAAATGTAACGGCTTGTACACACAGGCTCCAGAACAGAAGGCGCCCCTCTGTGACGCTTCTACCTTGCCGGGTGGTGGAAATGCATTAAGCCAAAAGATTGTTAACGTTATGCAGCACAAAAACAAAGTTATGAATTACACTCCCCAACATGGTCATAGAGACATACACACTAAGGCCAATTTGGTCAGATGCAGCTTTGCTTGCCATTTTGGTAGCCCAATAGTTCTTATTGTGGAGGTTTTCAACAAGAAGAAATGTAAAGTGGCCCCTCATACCTCCTATCCTTACCCTGACACCCGCCTAAGTCCTAAATCTTAACTCATATCACATATACCCCAAATTAGCACTTAAAGCAAATCTGTTACTAAGTAAAATTGCTCAGAAAAGCTGTATCTGTGAAATAAGAGTATAAATACTTACCTCTCCTACTGCCCATGCTGATGGACACCACATTGATGAGGAATCAAGATTGGTGCCAAAAACACATAAAACAAAACAGTCCCATAAAAATCATCGCTATGAGGTTAATTTCCTAACACTGGAGAGTGCAAAACCTTTTATCTAAATACCAAACATGTTAAACTTACCTGCTCTGTGCAAGGGTGCAATCCTCCTCTTCTGGGGTGCCCCGGCGGTGCTCCTGGCCCCTCCTTTTCATCGGGTGCCTCCACGGCTGACACAGACAGCAGGACTCAGCCCCTGTCCCCTGCTCTTGTGTCACTGGATTTGATTGACAGCAGCAGGAGCCAATAGCTCCTGCCGCTATCAATCTATCCAATGAGGACAGAGACAGCAGCTGGAGGGGGCCTCTGGGAGGGGGGGGGGAGCTTCAGCACAGAAGAATAGAATGCATTAAGGTGAAAAACCATGAGACTTTACAACCCCTTTAAGCTTTGACAACAAACCTGGAAGTTGATTGGTTTCTATGCATATATGCACCAGATTTTTCACTCTCCAGTTTTAGTAAATTGACCCCTATGTGTTTTTAGAGGAAACCCATACACACATTGTCAGAACTTAGAAACTACAAGCTCACAGAGTGGTGAAAATTAGGAACAGGACCCAATTGCTGCAGTGCTAACCATTGAAGCAAAACTCCAGGCTCCCTAAGGCCCCGTACACACAAGGAGACATGTCCGATGAAAACGGTCCACGGACCATTTTCATCGGACATGTCTCCTGGGAGCTTTTGGTCTGATGTGTGTACACACCATCAGACCAAAATCCCAGCAGACAGAGAACGCAGTGACGTAGAAGACACAGACGTTCTCAAACACGGAAGTGCAATGTATCCACGCATGCGTCGAATCAATTCGACGCATGCGCGGGATTTCGGGACGCTGGTTACACGTCATAACCAGCGGACATGTCCGATTAGGTGTACTAACCATCGGACATGTCCGACGGACATGTTTCCAGCGGACAAGTTTCTTAGCTTGCTAAGAAACTTTTGTCCGCTGGAAACCTGTCCGCTAGGCCGTACACACGGTCGGACATGTCCGCGGAAACTGGTCCGCGGACCAGTTTCAGCGGACATGTTAGACCGTGTGTACGGGGCCTAAGTCACCTAACCTCCTCCTTTGGAAGCCCCAGCAGTGTTGTATGCTTTTTTCTATACTTACTTTTTCTAGGTGTCTTCAGACTGGTCCTCAATAATGCAGAGAGCAGTGCTGACGTTGGTGACAGCATCGTTGTATCTGAGTGCAGAGCGCTGTAGTGGCTTCCTCTAGGGCAGTGATGGCAAACCTTGATGTTTTGGAACTACATTTCCCATGATGTTTAACTACACTACAGAGTGCATAAGCATCATGGGAAATGTAGTTCCAAAACATTTGGGGTGCCAAGGTTCGCCATCACTGCTCTAGGGGGTTTGTCCATGAATCTTACACTCACAGGATGTCCTCAGTCTTCCACATTTATTAAATGACCCTGGATACCCTTATTCCTGGAAGACTGAGGACATCTATTGGCGGAAAGAATTTACTGCATGTGTCAACAGTGGTGGAGGTAAAACACTCGTCTGTTACAAAAACACGTTTTCCATTCTGGATCTTGTGTGTACAAGCCCCAATGTATACAGTAATGCAGTTAGAGTGTCTACTCTGTTCGAGTCTCTTGATCAAAGACATCTGAAGGTAGAATGGTTCTTATTACCAATACCAACCAATCACCTTTTTTAGTTCACTCTAGAAACACGAAAAAGCAATCTGATTGGTTGACGGGGGCTTCTCCGGATACTTTGATCATGAGTCTCTCTCTTTCTCTCTCTTTCTTATGTGGAGTCATAGTTCACTGTATTTTCTAGCGCTTTTAAATGGAAATTATTGTCAAAATCTTTCATATATCTGAACCCAAACATGGAACGGACGGTCGGCGATTCGCCGAAGCTGAATGTTGTGTGTGAAACGCATCTCAGGGCTATGTTGTCGCACTGGTTGTATGATATGTGTCATCCTTCAATCAAATAAACTTCTGGTCTTATATATCAATCCTGAGTTCTGGGTTATTTTTCTAGCAAAGGAAAGTTCACAAAGTGGTACTATTGAATAACAATGAAACATTGATAACAGGTAGGCGTATATAGAAAAAGAGGATGTATGTTTCTTCTTCACTAAAATTCCAGGCAATTTTTTTTGTCTCATGCAGTGGGTCTGCTTGTTTTGGTCTAGGGCAGGGGTTTCCAAACTTTCTAAGCAAAGGACCAGTTTACTGTCCTTCAGACTTTGAGGGGTCAGACTGTGGCAAGTATAATTACATAAAATGATCTGGTGTCACTGGGAGTAAACAATGCCCTATCATTGGCATTAGTGAGAAAAATAGTGCTCCATTGTTGGCATCAGTGGAAGGTATAGTGCCCCATCATTGGTGTCAATGGAAGGAATGGTGCCCCATCATTGTATCAGTGAGAGGAATAGTGCCACAAGGGCCAGATAAATGCAAGCAAAGGGCCACATCCCACCTCAAGGATGCAACTTGGAGACTGCTGGTCTAGGAAATTGGAGAGCCAAGATATAGTCACCTTATCCTCTGATTCTCCCAGCACATAGTTACATAGTTAGTTACATAGTTAGTCAGGTTGAAAAAAGACACAAGTCCATCCAGTCCAACCACAAAAAATAAACAAACAAAATAAAAAACACAGTACAATCCCATACACCCAACTTCATACCCACAGTTGATCCAGAGGAAGGCAAAAAACCCCAGCAGAGCATGATCCAATTTGCTACAGGAGGGGAAAAAATTCCTTCCTGATCCCCCGAGAGGCAATCTGATTTACCCTGGATCAACTTTACCTACAAATCTTAGTACTCAGTTATTTTATGTACATTTAGGAAAGTATCCAGGCCTTTCTTAAAGCAATCTACTGAGCTGGCCAGAACCACCTCTGGAGGGAGTCTGTTCCACATTTTCACAGCTCTTACTGTGAAAAAACCTTTCCGTATTTGGAGGTGAAATCTCTTTTCCTCTAGACGTAAAGAGTGCCCCCTTGTCCTCAGTGTTGACTGTAAAGTGAATAACTCAACACCAAGTCCACTGTATGGACCTCTTATATATTTGTACATGTTGATCATATCCCCCCTTATTCTCCTCTTCTCAAGAGTGAATAAATTCAGTTCCTCTAATTTTTATCTCATAGCTGAGCTCCTCCATGCCTCTTATCAGTTTGGTTGCCCTTCTCTGCACTTTCTCCAGTTCTCCGATATCCTTTTTGAGAACTGGTGCCCAAAACTGAACTGCATATTCCAGATGAGGTCTTACTAATGATTTGTACAGGGGCAAAATTATATCTCTGGAGTCCATACCTCTCTTAATACAAGAAAGGACTTTGCTTGCTTTGGAAACCGCAGCTTGGCATTGCATGTTATTATTGAGCTTATGATCTACCAAGACCCCCAGATCCTTCTCCACTACAGATCCCCCCAGTTGTACTCCCCCTAGCATGTATGATGCATGCATATTCTTATTCCCCAAGTGCATAACTTTACATTTATCAACATTAAACCTCATCTGCCACTCAGTCGCCCAATTAGACAGAGCATTGAGGTCGGCTTGTAAATTGTAGACATCCTGCAAGGACGTTATTCCACTGCATAGCTTAGTGTCATCTGCAAAGACAGAAATGTTACTTTTGATCTCAGACCCAATATCATTTATAAATATATTGAAAAGTAAGGGTCCCAGCACTGAACCTTGGGGTACACCACTCATAACATTGGACCATTCAGAGTAAGAATCATTAACCACGGCTCTCTGAATTCTGTCTTTCAGCCAGTTTTCTATCCATTTACAAACTGATATATCCAATCCTGTAGACCTTACCTTACACATGAGCCGTGTGTGCGGAACTGTATCGAACGCTTTTGCAAAATCCAAATATACCACGTCCACAGCCACCCCTCTGTCCAGGGTTTTACTTACCTCTTCATAAAAGGAAATCAGGTTTGTCTGACAACTTCTGTCTTTCATGAATCCATGTTGTCTGCTGCTTAAATTGTTTTTTTCCAGCAAGAACTCATCCATGTGGTCTTTTATTAAACGTTCCAGTATCTTCCCAACTATAGAAGTTAGACTAACAGGTCTATAGTTACTTGGTAAAGACTTTGTTCCCTTTTTAAATATGGGCACCACATTGGCCCTGCGCCAATCCAGTGGTACTATTCCTGTCATTAATGAGTCCCTAAATATTAGATACAGTGGCTTTGAAATGACAGAGCTCAACTCACCTAGGATCCGTGGGTGGATGCCATCAGGTCCAGGTGCTTTATCCACCTTTATTCTGTCTAAATATTTCCGGAACATATCACTTTTGAGCCATTGTGGATTTGGGGCTGTGTCACTCCCACCCCCATTTTGGACATGAGCTCCCCCATGCTCCATTGTATACACAGAGCTGAAGAAAGCATTTAATAAATTTGCCTTCTCTTTGTCCCCAGTCACCCACTCTAGATTATTTTGTAAGGGGCCTACATGCTCAGACTTCACCTTTTTACTATTAATATATTTAAAGAATTTTTTGGGGTTTGTCCTACTATCTTTTGCAATCTGTCGTTCATTTTGAATTTTTGCATCCTTGATTTCCTTTTTACATATCCTGTTATATTCTTTGTAACATTTAAACAACACTAGTGTTCCTTCATTTTTATATTTTTTAAAAGCTACTTTCTTATTGTTTATAGCTTTTTTAACTTTGACCTTGAGCCACATAGGTTTTATTTTTAGCCTTTTAGCACAAGACTGGTTGCTGCAGCTCCTGCCTCCCTGCGGCCTAACAGTTTGTGCAGTGGAATTTTCCTGACGTCATCATGCCCATAGACCGCCTCTGGATGTAAAGATGACAGGAACAGTTGGATGTGGGGAGCTAGGTTTTCCAGAGGGCCGAAGGATCGGGTGAGTGTAGGCTCTGTGTTCAGATAAAATGAACAGTTAGGCCCCGTACACACGATAGAATCCATCCGCTGAAAAATCTCAGCGGATCGGTTTCAGCGGATAGATTCTATGGTGTGTACATTCCCGCGGATATTTATCCGCGGGAATTTCCCAATTCCAGCAGATAAAAATTTGTTAGCATGCTAACAAATCTATCCGCTGGAATCGGCTCCCTCGGATCGATCCGGTGGTCTGTACAGACTCACCGGATCAATCCGTCCGAAGGGATCCCCCGCATGCGTCGTAATGATTCGACGCATGCGTGGAATCCCTTTTATGACAGCGTCGCGCACGTCGCCGCGTCATCATCGCGGCGACGGCGCGACACGTCATCGCGAGGGGATTTCGGCGCGTATTTCGATCCGATGGTGAGTACACTCCATCGGATCAAAATCCGTGGAAATCCTCGAGAGGATTTATCCGCGGATACGGTCCGTTGGACCGTATCCGCGGATAAATCCTCTCATGTGTACTAGGCCTGAGGCCCCGTACACACGACCGGATCTATCCGCTGAAACTGGTCCGACGGACCAGTTTCAGGGGACAGATCCGGTCGTGTGTAGGCCCGAGCGGACAATTGTCCGGCGGATCGGACAGTTTCCAGCGGACCAAAATTGGTTAGCATGCTAACCAATCTGTCCGCTGGAAACCTGTCCGTTGGACGTGTTCGGTCATCTGTACAGACTCACCGGACACGTCCGACCGACCGCCATCCCTCGCATGCTTTGTACTGATTCGACGCATGCGTGGAAGCTTTGACCTTCCAGGGCCGCCCACGTCGCCGCGTCATCGTCGCGGCGACGGCGCGGCCACGCCCCGCGTATTGTTTACGCGCGGATTTCTGTCTGATGGTGTGTACAACCATCAGACAGAAAACCGGCAGCCGGACGCAGCGGATCTGTCCGCTGAAAACGGTCCGGCGGACCGTTTTCAGCGGATAGATCCGATGGTGTGTACGGGGCCTTAGAGATGAAAAGGGTTCCTCCCTGGAAATGCGTTATAATAATTTAATAAAGTCACATCAGTAGTTTAGAAGCCACTTGACCATTTGAACAAGGTGCTTTGCTTTTGTACATTCTCCAACTGCTTTGGATTGACAGTTAATATCACCAGTACAGATGGGATGGGAGAATTGCCTGAAGAGGTGGTACTGACACACCGCTAAACTGATCTCGGAGGCTCTTTACCACGTGATCAGCCTTTTTCAATCACGGCTGATCACAATATAAACAGGAAGAGCTGTTGATTGGATTTTCCTCACTCGTGTCTGACCGACCCAAGTAGAGGAGAGCCGATTGCCTGCTCTCCTGACAGGGAGGGTCTGTGCGGATTGTTTATCAGCGCAGCCCCCTCCCTCGCATGCCCACCCAGGACCACCAGGATGCCGCCAGGACCACCAGTGATGGCCACCACACTGGACCACCAGGTATGCCACCCTAGACTACCAGGCACCTGTCAATCAGTGCCCAGGCAGCTGTCAATCAATGCACATCAGCAATGCCTGCTAGTGCCAGTGCCATCAGTGATGCCTATCAGTGCCATGTATCAGTGCCCAGCAGTGCCACCTATCAGTGCCATCCATAAGTACCCATCAGTACAGCCTTTCAGTGCCCATCAGTGTCACCTATCAGTGGCCACCAGTGTCACCCATGAGTGCCCATCAGTGCCGCCTATCAATGCCCATTAGTGTTACATATCAGTGCCACCCATCAGTGTTGCCTACCAGTACCCATCAGTAGTGCCCATCAGTGCCCATAAGTGCGTATTTACAAAATGTTACAACAGAAACAAAAGAAAAACATTTTTTTTCCAACATTTCTGTCTTTTTTTGTTTAGCAAAAAATAAAAACCACAGCGGTGATTCAAATACCACCAAGAAAGCTCTATTTGTGGGAACAAAATTATAAAAATTCTGTTTGGGTACAGTGTGGCATGACCGCGCAATTGTCATTTAAACAGCGACAATGCTAATAGCAAAAAATTGGCTTGGGCAGGAAGGGGGTGTAAGTACCTGGTATTGAAGTGGTTAAGGTATACTTATCCTCTGCACAGTGCTTGACCCAACTATTTATCATCCATAGAGCTCACTACACTCCTTTAACCCTCCTGACGGTATTCCTGAGCGTGACTCGGGGGGAAATTTTTTGTGCTAAAATCGGTAACCCCGAGTCACGGTCAGGGTAGCTATGCAGAGCCTGCAGCGCGCGCTGGCTTACCTTGTCCCTGGATCCAGCGATGTCACCGCGCTGTGTGAACGAGCGGGACCTCGCTCGATTCACACAGTGTTCTCCTGTGCCGCCGATCTCCGTTCCCTGCGACGTTACGACGCACGGGGCGGAGATCGGCGCAAAATTAAAAAAGGTAAACAAACACATTACATACAGTATACTGTAATCTTATAGATTACAGTACTGTATGTAAAAAATACACACCCCCCTTGTCCCTAGTGGTCTGCCCAGTGCCCTACATGTTCTTTTATATAATAAAAACGTTTCTTTCTGCATGCAAACTGTAGATTGTCCATAGCAACCAAAAGTGTCCCTTTATGTCAAAAATGGTTTTAGATCAGCTAGAAAACAGCGATAATAAATTATAATCACTTGCAGAATTGTGCGATAGCGATTTGTGGGGAAATTCGTCATAAAAAAATAAATAATGACAGCGACAATTCTGCAACTGAGCAAATTTCAGTGATTTTGAGTTGATTACATTATTGAATAATTTTTATTAGAATTATATTATTATTTGTTAAAATTATTTATAATTATTTATTATATCAGGGCTCAAAATTTCAAGCCCTGTGCTACTAGCCAGGCCTCAAGAGTTACTCGCCACCAGTTGCCCCACATAATTCATACACTGCTCCACGCCTAATTGCGCCCCTAAACATGCCCTCATAGATTATCTCATGGAATGACACTGTTAAATGTTTTATGCAGAATCAAGTTACACAATTTAATATTACCAAAAACAACTTTAAAAAAATGGGACAGGGCACTGGGGACAGACCAGAGGGACAGGGCACTGGGGACAGACCAGAGGGACAGGGCACTAGAACTGGATCTCTTCCCCATTCTCTTGCTGTCTCCTCTGCAACTCCCATCCATCCTCTCTCTCTTTCCCATTCATCTCATCATCAGGAGCCTGTGTGTGCGGCTCCACGCTTGCATGTCCCCACTTCCCCCTTTTATTCAGGCTGGCAGAGAGGAGAGGAGCTGCAGCACAGCGGGAGGGAGTACAATCCAGCGCTGAGATCCACACAACTGCACAGCCATTGACACCATAGCACAGCGCACACTGACAGCGCACAGCACACATTGAGACCAGTCTGCTCACAGTGCTCAGGCTGAACTCCTGGACACCTACATAGAGCACAAGGAGAAGAAAACTGCACAAACTGGAAGGCTGCCACTCTCATGTCAGGGCAACTTTCAGTGAGCGCTGCACTACCTACCTTGGACACCTGGAGTGGTAATTTTCGCAATCCTCCACCTGACTCATTACTTCCTGCTCCCTGCTCTCTGCTCTCCAGCTACATTGGTCGGGGGGGGGGGGGGGGGGGGGGGGCAGGCTCAGAGAGGTCATACTGTTAGGTCCCATGGCTTAATGAGAATTGTAAGGACAGCACCTGTGTACTGCTCTGCCTGTGCGCGGCTCACCAGACTACTTTTCCCGAGCATGCACCTTTCCTCTTCGGCCTCCAATCGCATCGGGGCTCTAAGTGTAGGCACAGATTGGAGGGAGATTGGTCATGCAGCCCTGTCATCACTCGCCCCCAGCTTAAATCCACACGCCAAATGCTAGCAGGCGAGTGGAAATTTTGAGGGCTGTATTATATTATAATTTATAATTTTGTTTTTAAAAAAATGTCATACCCGGGATGCCTATTAGACTCTGGTTTGGTCAGATTTAAGTGAGTTATTCCTAAGAATTACAGGCCTACAATATAAAACGCCAAATTTCCTTGCAAATAATGGTACCGCTTTCAGCACCTTTTTTCTGAAAGAATCATACCGCCAGGGAGGTTGTATTCCTGGGGTAAAGCAATTACATCCAATTGTCCAAGATGCACTATTGGTACAGGTACACTTATACATATGCTGTGGCGATGCTCCACATTTCATTTCTACTGGGAGTCCATATTTGACACTTTAAATTTGTTGTACTCTACACACGTACAACCTGATCCAAAAATAGCAGTGTTAGGGGTTATA
The DNA here is from genome assembly GCF_905171775.1 of Rana temporaria. Classification (NCBI taxonomy): domain Eukaryota; kingdom Metazoa; phylum Chordata; class Amphibia; order Anura; family Ranidae; genus Rana; species Rana temporaria. Next base: position 393,139,802 of record NC_053491.1, read on the forward strand.
CCGGAAGATATTCTACCAGTTGAAGCGCATGTGATGTGGCTGAAAACTATGTATATGGCACGTAAACTTATTTTGTAAAAATGGATATCAAACTGTCCACCAATGATTGATCAATGGATTAAAGCAATTAATCTGAATTTAAAACGAGAGGAAATGACTTATAAACATAGGAGATGTCCTAAGAAATTTGAAAAGATCTAGCATTGGTGGTTAATGTCTAATCTGTCTGAGCAATCAGATGATTATAAAAATGATATGGATAATTAAAGGGGTTGTAAAGGTTCGTGTTTTTTCTGCATCCTTTGCATTAAGATGAAAAAACACCAGGCAATGATGGCCCCCCAGCCCCCCGTTAATTACCTGAGCCCCTTCACCAGCTGTGCGCTTCCTCCGGCATCCTCTTCTCCACGGAGTCTGGCCGTTGATTGGCTAGATTGGATAGATTGATAGCAGCGCAGCCATTGGGCTAGATTCACGTAGATCGGCGCATCTTTAGAGCGGCGTAGCGCATCTCATATGCGCTACGCCGACGTGACATAGAGAGGCAACAACAGTATTCATAAAGCACTTGCTCCCTTTGTTGCGCCGGCGTAACGTAAATTGGCCGGCGTAAGCCCGCCTAATTCAAAGTAGGAAGGTAGTGGGCGTGATCTATTAAAATAAAGCGTGACCTTATGTAAATGAAGGGCCGAACGAACGGCGCATGCGCGTGCATGCTCAGAATCACGTCGCATATACTCCATAAGATACGACGGCTCAATGCCTACGACGTGAACGTAACCTACGCCCAGGCCCATTCACGTATGACTTACGTAAACAACGTAAAATACGACGGCTGTTCCCTGGTCCATACCCTAACATGACTTACACCTGCTTTATGTGGCTTAACTTTACGCCGGACATACGCCTTACATAAACGGCGTAGATTACTGCGTGAATCAGCGTATTTCGCTCATATACATATTCGACGCGTAAAACAATGGAAGCGCCCCTTGCGGCCAGCGTAAATATGCGCCCAAGATACGACGGCGTAGGAGACTTACGTTGGTCGGATGGAGCCAAAATTCAGGCGTATCTTATTTCAAGAATCAGGCGCAGAGATACGACGGCGCATCCGTGCACTTACGCGGCGTATCAGAAGATACGTCGGCGTAAGTGCTTTCTGGTGTATATTTTTGATATTGTAATTTATTTGTAATATAGCCCTGTCCCAGCTTGTTCCCTTTCCCCCTTCCAAAACTGTATTTATATGGGATGCCCTTGCTCCTGGGCCCAGGAGCTATTGGAAAATTCACGTGACTGGCTGTGCAGGGTGGGACATAACCAACATTCACCAGCGGCTCCTGCAGGTGTAGCGCTACAATTGCACCCCTCATCCAATTTAAATGGTCAGTCCACTCAAAAGTGATATTTTGGATGTAGTTGATCTCCCTGACTTTGTCCCTCTCCACCTGGGAGTTTTTTGTGTCTCTGCTCACCTTTGTGCATTCTGGGTTCTCCTGTTTCTTTCTCTATGATATAAAATAAATAAAAACTCTAGCCGGGATGGTGGGAGTCCCTCATAATGGGCACGGCAGGTGTACAGACCCAGAAAATCAATGCAGGGATGGTGGGAGTGCTTCATGGGCACAGAAGGCGTGAAGATCTGGAAACACACTGCAGGAATGGTGGGACTCTCCTGTAATGGGCACAGCAGGTGAACTGATTACAGGGAGGGCGAGAACCACTCATATTGGCTACAGCAGATGTGCGAACTCTGGAACTCTGAAATCTCACTAATACAGCAAATGGTAGAGACTACGTCGGCTGTATCAGACAAAGGGCTCTTGCACACAGGTGTAAAGATTTGTACAGCATGTCTTTTTTTTTTTTTTTTTACAGATCTGACCAAAGCAGTATTGCATAATGTGGGCCCATGCGTGCGTAAAAAAATAGTCAAACATTCTGGGCCAGATTCACGAACAATTACGGCGGCGTAACGTATCCCCTTTACGTTACTACGCTGCAAGTTTTCTTCGTAAGTGCTTGATTCACAAAGCACTTGCGTGTAAACTTGCGGCGGCATAGCGTAAAGCCGTCCGGCGCAAGCCCGCCTAATTCAAATGGGGCGTGCACCATTTAAATTAGGCGCTTTCCCGCGCCGAACGTTCTGTGCATGCTCCGTTAGGAAATTTCCCGCCGTGCTTTGCGCGAAATTACGGCGCCCCGACGTATTTTTTGAACGGCGACGTGCGTTACGTCGTTTCGTATTCCTGGACGTCTTACGCAAAAAAAATTTTTTTTAATTCGACGCGGGAACGACGGCCATACTTTAACATGGATGGTGTAATTTTACACCACCTAAAGAGGACTCGTAAATTTGCGACAGGAAAAGCCGACTATGGACGACGTAAGTGAATGCGACGAATGCGCGTACCTTCGTGGATCGCCGTAAACATCTAATTTGCATACCCAACGCAGGAAAACGACGCGAACTCCACCCAGCGGGCGCCGGAGAATTACACCTACGATCCGAAGGCGTACGAAGCCGTACGCCTGTCGGATCGAAGCCTAAAGCCATCGTAACTTGTTTTGAGGATTCAAAACAACGCTGCGACGCGGCAAATTTAAAAATACGCCGGCGTATTTCAACTGTGAATCTGGCCCTCTGTGTCCGCAGTCAGCATTTCTGAATGAATTACATATAAATGCATGTATGCTGGGATTTAAAATTAAGCTAGAATAATATTTTTTGGGCTGTGAATGTTTTGTGGACCTTTGCAAGCCTAAACACATGTAAACCCTGGGGTAGATCCACATACAAATACATTGGCGCAGCGTATGTGAGATACGCTACGCCGCTGTAACTTACATTTGGCCGGTTCGAATCCCCAAAGAATTTGCGCCATAAGTTACGGCGGCGTAGTGTATCTCAAGCGGCGTTACGTCGCGGAATTCAAATCGGCGATTAGGGGGCCTGTTTCATTTAAATGAAGCGCGTCCCCGCGCCGAATGAACTGTGCATGCTCCGTTTCTAAATTTCCCGCCGTGCATTGCGCTAAATGACGTCGCAACGACGTCATTTTTTTAACTTAGACGTGAATTACGTCCATCCCGATTCACGGACGAATTACGCAAAAAAAAAATTGAAATTTCGAAGCGGGAACGACGGCCATACTTAACATGGCAAGTCTAACTATACGCGACGAAATAGCAGCTTTAACTATACGCCGGAAAAAGCCGACTACAGATGCCGTAAAAAAATGCGCCGGCCACTCGTACGTTCGTGGATCAGAAATAGCTAATTTGCATACCCGACGCGGAAAACGACGTGAACGCCACCCAGCGCACGCCGAAGTATTGCATCTTAGATCCGAAGGCGTACGAAGACGTACACCTGTCGGATCTAACCCAGAAGCCGTCGTATCTTGTTTTGACGATACAACACGGGGAAATTTGAAAGTACGCCGGCGTATCAGTGGATACACCGGCGTACTGGCTCTGTGGATCTACCCCTATAGCTCTTTATGGACCATTACATGCATTTTATGCAGGTTCCTGCTGGCATATGTCAGTATTTTATTGTGCAAAATATATTACAAGAGCAAAATAGTAAACAAAACACAGCTTTAGCTAACAAAGTTTAATCAAAGAGTAAATATTTATTGATGACTGTGATATAACTATGAACAAAAAATAATTATGTAGACCTATTCATCTGCTGCCACTAGATGGCAGTACCTGCACATGTAAATTCTTAACGTGCCCCTATGTATAACAATTTCCTGCAACATAATAAAAAAATACTGTATTAAGACTAATATAAGATTGGTAAAATGTGTTTTCTTCAAGTGTATAATAAAGATTATTTAATGCTTCATTACAAATAAAAATGACAGGTCCCTGTTAAGGTCATGCCTTAAAAAGGAACTGCATTAAAAAAAAACAAATACTGTAGCTGACTTTTAAAAGTCAGCTACTTACCAGTGCCTGGAATCCGATGCTGCCCTCCAACAGATGATTCTTCTTAGCGCTGCAGGTGCCTGGCACTGCCAACCTTGGATTTGGGATCCGGCTGTGATTCTGCAGGAATTGCAGTCAGCTTTCCACTGTGCATGAGCAAGAGATTCTCTTCATTAAGGTACCCCCCCCCCCCCACCCCTTATACTTAATTACCTGAGCCTGATCTCAATCCACTGATGTCCCTATGAGCAGTGGCTTCCTATGCTCTCCGTATGCTGTGTGTGAAAAATAACTCGTTATGACAATTTTGTGTAAAAAAAAATCTTAATATTCCCAAGAAATTAGGGAAAAATGTACAACTTCAAAAAACTCACCAGGCCTCTTACAAAATACCTTGGACTGTCTGCTTTTGGGGGGTATTTGTACTGTGTCTGGGTTTCAGGGCCTCAAGAAATGAGATAGGCCATCAGTACATGAGATGTGACCACATTTTTATGATTTGCACCATAGCTTGTAGACTATTTAACTTTCACACAGACTAAATAAAATTCAATAATGTGTGTTATTTCTAACAAAGATATGTAGCAGTATAAGAAAAATTGTGATGCTGCGCTGTGACCTCTCTAATGAATAGTATAACTCACTACAATAAAGTGCTAGTGCAAAAGTGACGGTATGATGAACAAATGTAAATCAGAAAGAAACTATAAAAAGTGCAAATACAGAACCATGGAAGAAAATCATAAACTGTGACACATGGTGGTGCTAAAGTGCAAAGTGAAACAGTTGCTAAGTGCAGCCATCATAGTAATCGACACATGGTGGTAATAATAACCACAAAATAATACATACAAATAGTAATTGTAAATAGTGCAAATGTTGCTAGGTGCAATAATACATGAAGAAATAAATAAACACAGGGTGATATTAATAACCACAAGCAAAATGAAACGTCCATTGAGCCACTCTGGGCTTTAATATGCAAATATAAAACAGTCCAGAAAGCTGTTACAATCCAATAAATATTGGGTATGTGGTGTTTCCCTTAACTGACAGACGTGAGAAAAAACGGCCAATGCCAAGCCAATCCACTGCAGTGGCACCTTAATGTGCACAAGCCCCTCACTTTACTGCTGTAAGGTTACAGCATGGATGTATCAGGTGCTTCAAACAGGGGTCTTCAGCAGGTCCCTCATTAGTAGATGCAGCAATGGATCATGGATATACCGTATTTTCTGGCGTATAAGATGACCTTTTGTACTTAAAAACTTGCCTCAAAACTCGGGGGTCGTCTTATATGCCGGTACTTGTCTCAGTCAGGCTGCGGGCGTCCATTATTCAAAAACCGCGCCTCCTCCCCGTGCTTTCCCAGCAGAACCTCTGTTCAGTGTTCCTCCTATCACGGATGTCATCTCATCCTTGGCCTCGGACGAGAGGACATCCGTGATAGGCGGGACACGGAACACAGGCTCTGCTGGGAGACTTACTCTGCATACAGGGACAAGGTATGAGATTGTCGAGGTAAGCAATGGCACAGTGAGGTATGCAAGGGCACAGTGAGGTATGCAAGGGCACAGTGAGGTATGCAATGGCACAGTGAGGTATGCAAGGGCACAGTGAGGTATGCAAGGGCACAGTGAGGTATGCAAGGGCACAGTGAGGTATGCAATGGCACAGTGAGGTATGCAAGGGCACAGTGAGGTATGCAAGGGCACAGTGAGATATGCAATGGCACAGTGAAGCATGCAATGGCACAGTGAGATTTGAAAAAAGCTGAATAAAGCCTGTTCCTGTCAGCGGTTGTTCCTGTCAGCGGTTGTTCAGGCTACCCCTCAGCTTACAGACAGACTAGTAGGAAGGGGGTCATCGTATACGGCGATTATATCCCAAAACCAAAATTTTACATGGAAAATTACGGTAGGTGCAGCCTTTATCTCCAGTAAACTCAAATCTGATAGTAAGAATGGAAGAAAGATCCCAATAGCATTATACAGCTTAAAATTTGCATTTATTAAAAGGTACAAAAAACAGGTACACTCACTTGTGTCTAAAAAACTCAGGTAACACTCCACGAGTGGCAGGCTTGTATGCTTGCGTCACTTCCGGTGTTTACCTATTGCTCCAATCCCGACGCGTATCGTCACATTATGTGACTTCATCAGGGTCCCAAATTTATGAATACAAATTACTTATTTGCAACATTTTATAATAGAAACTAAAAAAAAGTTTTTTTTAGCAACCTCTAGCAACTGATTGGTTGCTAGAGGTTATAGCACATCCTCTCTTCACTGCAGAGGGGCATACATATGAATGACACCGTTATTTACATATGAATAATTCCTTATTTACATATGAATGCTGCCAGCCTCAGCTATTTACATATGAATGCTCCCGCTATTTACATATGAATATTCCTTATTTACATATGAATATTCCTTATTTACATATGAATGCCGGTTATTTACATGTAAACACAGGTCTGGGCAGGAAGGGGGTGAAAGTGCCCTGTATTGAAGTGGTAAAGGGGAACCCTATGACAGAATAAATATATTTGGATGGAGTCCCTGACCATCTCTTGTATCATGTCTGTAGTCCCTGACTGTTACGTACCTGCCGGATGAGCCTGATGTGCAGTGGGAAGGCCTTCTCGTACAACCCCCGGCTCAAGGGCCACCGATGTTGCAACAGTGGCCGCAAGAGCCTGGCGGTGTATGGGTGCCTGGTTCGTCTTTGGTCTTGTCAGTCCAGCTGGTGCAGCAGGAAACAGGAAGCTGATGCAGGGCTGGGGAGACACTAAATACGTAGTCAGACAAGCCGGGTTTGGTAACAGATGATCAGATGTAGGTATAAACGACAGGCAGAGAATGGTCAGGATATAGGCAAAGTTTGGCAACAGGATATCAAGCAGTGTAGAGCTGAGCGTGGTTACAAGGCAGGCCGGGATCAGGATAACAGAGATCAATCGTAGTCAAACAAGCCGGGTCAAACACAGGAAACAGATCAGATCACAGGAAGTCACGGGAACAGGTATGAGCTGCAGATCCATGACACTGACCATCTCTTTACACTTATCTTCAGTCTCTGATCATCTCTTGCATCATGACTGCAGCCTCTGTCCATTTTCTGTATCATGTCTGCAGTCTCTGACCATCTCTTGCATCATATCTTCAGTCTCTGACCATCTCTTGCATCATGAGAAAAGGGCATAGCCGCTCCAGATGGGAACCCAGAGGAATATCCTCCGTTGCAGACAACTCAGGTGCAGGCAATGCACTTAGCAAAGCAGGAACAAAGATTGTCTCTGGACAGCCGCACTCTTAACAAATTGTAGCCTTTTATTAAAAGGACAGCACTACAAGTCACAGCAAAATAAAATAAAACCTGACTGTTGACGCGTTTCGCACTGAAACTGGCGCTTAGTCATAGTGCGAAACGCGTCAGCAGTCAGGTTTTATTTTATTTTGCTGTGACTTGTAGTGCTGTCCTTCTTTTAATAAAAGGCTACAATTTGTTCAGAGTGTGGCTGTCCAGAGACAATCTTTGTTCCTATCTCTTGCATCATGTCTGTAGTCTCTGACCATCTCTTATATCATGTCTGCAGCCTCTGACCATCTCTTATATCATGTCTTCAGCTTCTGACCATCTCTTGTATAATATGTACAGTTCTTTGATCATCTCTATCACGTCTACAGTCTCGGACCATCCTTGAGTAATGTCCACAGTCCCTTACCATCTCTTGTATCATGTCTGCCGTCTCTGACCATCTCTTGTATCATGTCTGCATTTGTTGACCATCTCTTGTATCATGTCTGCATTTGTTGACCATCTCTTGCATCATATCTGTAGTCTCTGACCATCTCTTGTATCATGTTTGCAGTCTTTGACCATTTCCTGTATAATATCTGCAGTCTCTGAACATCTCATGTATAATGTTTGCAGTCTCTGACCATCTCTCTCACTGTATCATGTCTGCAGTGACCATTTACTGTACCATGCAGTCTTTGACCCTGAATATTCTCCAAATTGTAAGCACGGCCCTTTGGTGATGCCAAGGGCTGCTCTTGAGGTACCCTATATCAGGAAAGTTGATCACCACTGCTTTAATGATTTGGGGGTGCCGCTGTATTTTGTCATGTGTGGTGGTATTGAGCATGTTACTACAAGGCTTGGCTGTGAATGGACCCAAGGTACTGCTGAACTGGAGCAAAGAATGATATACAGTATCCTGCCCTGACAGGCAGGGCTATGCTGTGTGACATAGCTGTGCAGATCTCAGGACTGGATGGACAAAAATAACAATCTTAAGGCAGATAAAAACTGTTTGTTTGAAGCAAAGTTTGGTTGGTGGTCGACTTTAAGAACAGACTACCAAACTCTAGGGGGTCATGACTTTCACATCCATTCATAATTACCGTAGTCTGCAAAGAGCACTGGGGCGAGAAGGGATAATATATGGGTGTATATTGCATTGTTGACTACTGTAGGGCGTCAATTTTTACATTTCAGACTAGGTGGCATTAATTGTGTTTAATCATTACCCACAAAAACTTTTATTCTGCAGATCCATTGTGACTTTGTGATACTGGGAATGATGGAGTTCTTTGTGTACAATGACAAATATTGTGTAAATGCACCCCGGCCTGCAATACTGCTTCCTCCTCTTCAGGATGAATCCGGGTCAAAAGAGGAAGAGGGGCTCTTCTGCTTTTCAAGTTTGACATCTCTTATAAATGGTTCTCATTTCGTTTGCTGCATTTATTAGTAAATACCGTAGGATTACAACCTAGATTGTTGGTTGCACATTGCCTTACAAGAACAGTCGGTGCACCGGATACCTGCACTGCATATGTACTAGTTAAAGTGAAAGTGTTCTCAACCTCCGCAACATTTCCAAAATAAACGAAACCACAAAGCTCCCGATTCACTCCCTGGTTATCTCTCGCTTTGACTTCTACAACTTCCTCCTCATTGGCTTACCTTTAATAAGGTTATTCTCCCTTCAGTGCATCATGAATGCTGCTGCCAGACTCATCCCTCCTACAAACTGCTCTGTGTCTGCTACCCCTCTCTGCCAATCCCTCCATTGGCTGCCTCTCACCCAACAAATTAAATTAAAAATACTAACAATAACTTACAAAGCCACTGTCAGGAAGGGCACGCCAGCAATCAAGATGGCGACTATGGTCATTCCCCTGTTCTGCATGTCCCACTGAGAAGGGCTGCACGGGTGCGTTTGCGCGTGCCAGCGCGCGCGCATGCGTCTGTGCAGGCTTGCACCTGCTTGCACAGTAGTGCCACACGTGCACATACGCAATGATGTTGTGGCGCTAATAGACTATTTAAACTGCCTTACTTCCTTGAATCGGTGCTGTCCGGTCTACAGCGTTACCTGAGACCTCTGATTGTTGTTAACCTGCATCCTGCTCCAACTGACCCTACCTGGCTTGTTTTGACTAACCCTGTTTATCTGCCTGCATCTGACCTCGGCCTGTGTTGACTACGTCCCTGCCTGTTCCTCCTGCTATTTTGCTGCCAGCCTGTTGCTGTACCTGAGACTACGTTCCTGCCTACTCCTTCCGCTACCCTGCCGTCAGCCAGTTGGCGAACCTGCTTGTATCTGACCTTGCTCCAGTGTTCACCTGCTTTGGACTTGTGTGTCTACTCCTCCAGTCCTTCTGCTTGCACCTGCCTGAGCTCCAGTTCCCATTCTGACAGCTGTTCCCGGGTCCGTTCCAGTTTCGGTCCAGCTAGTCTACCAGCAAGTTTGCCAGGCTCTTGTGCGACTCTGCACTCATGCGCCTCCTGTTTTCCCTATAAGGGGCCTCGAGTCGAGGTGTAAGGCAGGCCTTCCTCTGCATACCAGACTCTTCCACCAGATACGTGACAGCCAGCCACAACTCTGCCCACAGCTACATCACTAACCTAGTCTCAAATTTCCTCCCAAGATCTCCTGCTCTCTAGTTCCCTCATCACCACTTCCCATACTCGCCTGCAGGACTTCTACAGAGCCTCTTCCATCCTTTGGAATTCCCTACCCCAATCTGTCCTACTATCTCCAACTGAATGCACTTAGGCGATACCTGAAAACTTTTCTCTTCGGAGAAGCCTATCCTGCCTCCACCTAAAAACTGTACTTTCATTTTTTTTTACTGTCTTCCCTAACATTGTAAATCGCTGTGCAAACTGTTGTGGCTACATAAATCCTGTATAATAATAAGTAGACCCCCTGGGCATTTATCTCTTACTGTGGGCTGAGAACACGCTTATGCGGAAAATATGAGATTTTTTTCAGCATTATTAAAGAGTTATTTCACTTAAACGCCTTCTCTCCATCTTCAATCTATTGTCTGCTGATCAGAAATAGGTTTGTTAGATGAGTCACTTGTCCTATCCAAATATACACAGGTGGCTTTTCACAGATGGCTGATTCCATATATTCTGACTCTGATCTGGAAGAGGAAACTCATCAGTGCTTTACCAAAATTTCATCAACTGTCCAAAAAAGGCATTTTCTGTCAAATATTATTTCCTTTAAAGATATATTAAATCTCCAAGAATGAATTCATGAATCGTTTTCTGCTGCCAGAAAGCCTATGAGAGTTCCCAAAAGTTTAATAAAAAAAGTTTTAGAATTAAAGCGGAACTAAATTTTAAATTTAAAGGCTGCAGTGAGATAGATATTTATGGTGGAATAGACTCTGGATGTCTGCCGTAAAATCTTTCCCACTGCCTGCTGGTCGTTTTTTTTTTTATGAATGTAAATGTAAAAACCACGCTTAGTGCAGTGCAACTAATTGTATTAATGCAGAGCAGCAGCACTCCCCATACATTGGAATATAAAAACATATAGCGTATTTTTCGCTCCAAAGGACACACCTGACCATAATACGCACCTAGGTTTTAGAGGAGGAAAACAAGAACAAAATATTCTAAACCGAATGGTTTACTAAAATATTTACCAGTGCCCATGAAATGCAGCCTGACCAGTGACAATAAAATGCAGACTGACCTGTGCCCATTAAATGAAGCCTGACCTGTGCCCATTAAATGCACCATTAAATGCAGCCTGTCCTGTGCCCATTGAATGCACCCAGGGCCATCTTTAAAGCGGAGGTTCACCCAAATAACATCTATATCAGACCAACTTCTTTATACTTCCAACATGTACAGTCCGCATTTTTTTTTTTTTTACGCTGTACATACCGTATAATCTATATTTCCAATCTGGCTTCCAGGTACTTCTCCCTGCAGGAGTAGGCGTTTCTATGCTGAGGAGGAATGTCCTCTAGGAGGTCGCCCAGATGATTGACGTCCTTTCAGAAAAAGTTCCTCCCGGCGGATAAGGCCCCCCCCCCCCATATTGCGTAGGCACGTCACAGTGTTTCCGAAAGAAGCCGAACATGAAGAAGCTCTATACGGCGCCTGCAGTCAGCTCTACATGGCTCCTAGTCGGTGCGCAGGCGCCGTATAGAGCCAACTCGCAGCTCTGCATGTTCGGCTTCTTTTGGAAACACAGTGACTCGTGACGCGCCTACGCAATATGGGGGGGCGGGACCTTATCCGCCGGGAGGAACTTTTTCTGATGCAGCAAAGATAGGTGGTAGGTTGGTGGAGTTGGGTGGAATTCAGACAAGGATGGGAAGAGGGGTAAGGAATGAGACTTGCAGAGAGAAGGGAGCTTGCTCTATAAAGGTGTGAGATGCGGATGGAGTTGAGCAAGGAGGCAATGATCAGGGGAGGACCAGAGTCAGTGGTGAGGGGAAGGAAGAGGCTGAATGAATAGGAGAGCGGCAGTTCTGAAGTGAGATGCAGCATTGCTAGTGGGAGTGAGAAATGTACAGCATGTAATGTGAATGTTACATAAGTAGGTGCTAGAGGTAAGGTGGTTTTAGTGATAGCTGCCAGGCAGGTAAATTTAGGCGGGCTTATGTTTTTTTGGATCTGGGGGGCAGGGAGTGGTTAGTGTAGCAGTGGGTGTGACTACCTGTCTTTTCAGTTCTTGGTCTTCTCCCCTGCTTCCAGGGAGAATGTTCTGGAAGAGGGTGCAGGGCTGGGAATTGGAGTGACAGGGAGTTCATGTGAGAAGCCCTGACCAATCCCCAACTAGGACTGGAGAAAGTGCAGAGAAGGGCAACCAAACTGATAAGAGGAATGGAGGAGCTCAGCTATGAGGAAAGATTTGAAGAACTAAATTTATTCACTCTTGAGAAAAGGAGAATAAGGGGGGATATGATCAACATGTATAAATATATAAGAGGTCCATACAGTGAACTTGGTGTTGAGTTATTCACTTTACGGTCAACACTGAGGACAAGGGGGCACTCTTTACGTCTAGAGGAAAAGAGATTTCACCTCCAAATACGGAAAGGTTTTTTCACAGTAAGAGCTGTGAAAATGTGGAACAGACTCCCTCCAGAGGTGGTTCTGGCCAGCTCAGTAGATTGCTTTAAGAAAGGCCTGGATTCTTTCCTAAATTTACAGAATATAACTGAGTACTAAGATTTGTAGGTAAAGTTGATCCAGGGTAAATTCGATTGCCTCTCGGGGGATCAGGAAGGAATTTTTTCCCCTGCTGTAGCAAATTGGATCATGCTCTGCTGGGTTTTTTTGCCTTCCTCTGGATCAACTGTGGGTATGGAGTTGGGTGTATAGGATTGTACTGTGTTTTATTTTTTATTTTTGTATTTTTTTTGTGGTTGAACTGGATGGACTTGTGTCTTTTTTCAACCTGACTAACTATGTAAGGACTGGCAGGGGGCAGGCCTCCTACATAAACAGGTCCAGCCCACTGAAAGGGAGTTGTCAGCTGGGTGGATTGAAGAATGGAGTGTTATGCCACGTACACACTCTCAGAATTTCTGACAACAAATGTTCAATGGGAACTTGTTGTCGAAAATTCCGACCGTGTGTAGGCCCCATCGGACATTTGTTGTCAGAATTTCTTGAAAACAAAAATTTGAGAGCTGGTTCTAAAATTTTCCAACAACCAAATCCTTTCTCGTAAATTCCACTCGCCTGTGGACAATTCCGACGCACAAAATTCCACGCATGCTCTGAATCAAGTAAGAGACTGAAGCGATCGGTCTGGTAAAACTAGCGTTCACAATGGAGATAGCACATTCGTCACGCTGTAACGGACTGAAAAGCATGAGGCTGAAAAGTGCGAATCGTCTTTCACCAAAGAGGAGGAGCTCGGGAGCTGGGAGGGTTCCTCTCCTTACACGGCTATTCCCGGCATTGAACAGAGTGGTGGTAGAGTGAGGGAAAGGTAACTATTTACTGGGGGTGGGAGGATTAAAGCAAACCTGTTGCACTGCTCAGAATGGGAAAAGTGTTGGTTTTCTTTAAACAAAATAAAAGCAGAGGTCTCAGTTGCCTACAAAAAAAAATCAATATACCTCTAACAAGGTTGGAGATATGAATATGTGAGTACATACTGTACTGTACTGTAGATAGCAGCAATGGCTTATTTTTCTAAAAATCATTTGTTTTCGGAGAGAGGAGGGAGGAGGCCTTCTTCATTAATGCTCCAGTCTGTTTTTCGCATTCCTCTATATTTATTAAGTTGTATGCATCATACAGTAAATCTAAATGTTTCTATGTTGTAAAAAAAATGATCTGTAAGAGGCAAAACCATTTTATTAGATTATCCGAAGAGAAATAGGAATAAACATCTTGCCGAGCTTCATGAGATTGCGGCGGCAGATTAATTACAAGGAGACACTGCGGCACATCTCCCCGTTGTATCGTTGTGGTATCTCACCCCTCGCAGAGTTACAATGTATAGTGTGGATTTTTTTTTTTAAATTACAGCCATGGCAGACTCTGCTGGGTTACGGTATTGTCTGTATGGAAAGATTGAGAAGTTTAATTTATCCAGACGCCGGGATGTCGGATTAAGCCACTGGCTCCGTCTGTAGACTGAGGATTTGTGAGTTACAGAAATGTGCGACAATTGGTCGGTTAGATGCAAGATTGTGAGGGTGCAACAAAAGGGAAGTGTAAGGGAAGTGTTGACTTAACCACTTCAATACAGGGCTTTTATACCACCTCAATACCAGACCTATTTTGGCACCTACATGTACAAATCATCATTCTTTTGCTCGAAAATTACTGAGGAACCCCCAAACATTATATATGTTTTATTTAGCAGACACCCTAGGTAATAAAATGACGGTCATTACAATAATTTTTCAAACGCCTTTTTTTGGAAATAAAATGGTTTCACGAATAAAATAACAAAACAGTAAAGTTAGACAATTTTATTTGTAAAATATGAAAGATGATGTTACGCCGAGTAAATAGATACCTAACATGTCACGCTTTAATATTGCGCACACTCATGGAATGGCGCCAAACTTCGGTACTTAAAAATCTCCATAGGCGATGCTTTTTTGAATTTTTTTACAGGTTACCAGTTTAGAGTTACAGAGGAGGTCTAGTGCTAGAATTGTTGCACATGCTCTAATGCAGTGTTTCTCAACTCCAGTCCTCAAGGCGCCCCAACAGGTCATGTTTTCAGGCTTACCATTATTTTGCACAGGTGATTTGATCAGTTTCACTGCCTTAGTAATTACCACAGCCGTTTCATCTGAGTGAAATCCTGAAAACATGACCTGTTGGGGCGCCTTTAGGACTGGAGTTGAGAAACACTGCTCTAACGCATGCGGCGATACCTCACATATGTAATTTGAACGGCATTTACATATGTGGGCGGGACTTACGTGTGCATTCGCTTCTGAGCGCAAGCTACTGGGGACAGGGGCGTTTTAATTTTTTTTTATTAGTATTTTTTAATTTTACTTGATTTTTTTTTTTTTTTACACATTTTTACCACTTTTATTCCTATTACAAGGAATGTAAACATCCCTTGTAATAGGAATGGTGTGTGACAGGTCCTCTTTATGGAGAGATGCGGGGTCAATAAGACCCCACATCTCTCCTCCAGGCTGGAAAGCATGAAAACAGGAAAAATAAACCACAATCTCATGCTTACTAGCCGCAATCGCGGCTTTGTTTACTTCCGGGAACCCGGGTGTGACGTCATAACGTCGCGCCCGGGCCTCCGACGGTCATAGAGATAACTGGTGACCATCTGGTCACCGGAAATCTCTATGCTCGTCATCCGGTGCCGGACGATTCTTTCTCTGGGCCCCCGATGGCACAGAGAGCCCAGAGAAGCACCGGATGGCGGTGGGAGGGGGGATGTCCCCTCCCATCGCCTATAAGAACGATCAAGCGGCGGAACTGCCGCTATGATCGTTCTTATCGTGCACAGAATCGCCGTCATGAAAGAATGATATCTAAATAATGCCTCTAGCTGCAGGCATCATTCAGATATCCACCCACAAAGCCCAGGACGTCATATGACGTCCACCCAGGATGGGAGATCCCGTCTGTGGAAGTCTTATGACAATGGCTGGGTAATGAAGTGGTTAAAGGGGATCTCCAGTAAAAAAAAAATTGAAGACGTGATTCTTAACTTCACTTGAAGGGCAAAGCACTGGTTCACTTTAATGGCGGCCCCCACCAGCAGCATAAACGTTGTGCTTATAAAACCAAACATTAATTATATTGCAGCTTACCAATTCGCACACATGGTAGCTGCATTCGTTTTCTTTTTTAGGCTTTCTTTCCTTTATTTTCAACTGGTGATCTCATGAGTAAGTCTGTTGTTTTTCAAATAAACAAGCTGTCCTGCAGATGTATCAGTTATAGGGATGAAACAACCATTTGCTACTGATAGGGGTTCTTACAATGATCAGCTTTTATTTATGTAAAACCTTTATCCCAAAAGGAAAAGCAAAACTGTTTGCTGCAACTGATTATAAACAGTCAGCTGGAGTTTGGCTTCAATTTGTTAGTGTGTAAATCTGCATTGAATCATGCGCTGGAAGCTTCTTGGATGCAGAGAATACTTTACTGTCATGGAGAAATATAAGAACATGTCTTTATCATCATAGAACAGGAAGAGAACGCAAAGGAGTGCATTGAGCATAGATAGATAATACATCCTGTTAGGAACTATACACTATAATACACCAGCGCCACCTGCTGCATAGATAGGTATAATGCATACAGTATTGTCAGCTTATTAACAACTTTACATTACATGCCGTTCTTTCAACAGTTATACTCCCCCCAGACTGACAATGCTGCTGTCCAAATGTGCCTCCTATGCTCCTTTATCCAGAATGGGGGCACTCTAATACAGGAGGTGTGGTATTGGCCAGATCACCAGGTGAAAACAGAGGGAATAAACCTAAGAAAAGAAAACGAATGCAGCCACCACATCTAATGATGGGCAAGCTTCAATATATTTAAATGATAAAAAATGTATATATATTTGTATTTAAAGGAACAATACTATATATTTTTTTACTAAGCTTTAACATATTAAATTTTTGGTTAACACTGCACTTTCACACTGGCTGCCAGTGGGTGGGGGGTGCGGTAAAAACGTAGTTTCATTTATTTTGTGTCGGGAGAAAGTGGAGCTGTCACCGAGGGGGAGCCAGCATCAGGTGCGGACCTTTTTCTTTTTGGGGACAGCAGCGTTCATAATGATTGACGCTGGATTTACTTCGGGGACATTGTTTTTTATAAAGAACTTGTCAAAAACTGTGTTTTTATTAATTTTGATTTTTTTTGGGGTGAATAAGTAGCTTTGGTGAAACACATGTAGAAGCTGGGATCTGGGGGCCCCCTTGTTAAAGGGGGGCTTCCAGATTCTAAAAACCCCTCTTCTGGCAGACCTCCACAACCACCTCCCAGGGTTGTGGGGAAGAGGCCCTTGTCCCCATCAACATGGGGGCAAGGTGCTTTGAAGAGGGAGCCTCCCTACCCCAAAGCACCCCCCCCTCCATGTTGAGGGCATGTGGCCTGGTATGGTTTAGGAGGTGCTCACTCATCCCCCCTTTCCTGTCCTGCCAGGCTGCATGCTCAGAAAAGGGTCTGGTATAGGTTGGGGGGGGGGGGGGGGACCACTATGTCGTTTTTTTTTCTGAGGTTTTCATTATATTCAGCTGTCAGTGGGAAGCCCTGCTGCCAGCTGATGACCAGTGGCGGTTCGTCCATAGAGGGCGCTGGAGCGCCGCCCCCTCTGGCTCTCACCGCCACTGAGTCTAATAACATAGATTCATGCATTGCACGAATCTATGTTATTATCTCCACTGCCGCAGTTCTATTCAGATGGTAGGCGCTCATGTCCGGCCATCTGAATAACGGCAGCTGGTTGGCTGTACGGAAGATGCCTGTCAGTCATCAAGGGCGGTAGAAGACATCGAGGGACGTGGATGGCTGACTCCAGTAAAGGTAAGTGCCGGGCTGGGGGGGAAAGGGGCACTTTACAGGGCACAGTCAGTGACATCAATGGGCACAGTGGCGACAATGGGCACATCGGTGACAATTAAAGGGCACAGTGGTGACAATTGATGGCACAGTGGCTGCGTTTGATGGCATGGCACAGTGGTGACAATTGATGGCACAGTGGCTGCGTTTGATGGCATGGCACAGTGGTGACAATTGATGGCACAGTGGCTGCGTTTGATGGCATGGCACAGTGGTGACAATTGATGGCACAGTGGCTGCGTTTGCTGGCATGGCACAGTGGTGACAATTGATGGCACAGTGGCTGCATTTGATGGGCACAGTGAGGCTGCAATTTGTTTTTCGTTTGCGCCCCCGCAAAAATTTTGAGCACCAGCCGCCACTGCTGATGACTCATCCGTTGTTAAGGACATGGCGGCCAGCTTGCCGGCCGGTCCATTCCTTGACAACCAGCTCGTTGTTTAGGCCCAGGGCGGCCGTCCCTCCTTAAAAATGACTGTAATTAACCAGGAGGGCTGGCAGCGGTCGGCTGGGGCAGTGAACCCATAATAGTGGGCAGCACAGTGGTGCAGTGAGTAGCACTTTCGCCTAGCAGCAAAAGGGTCGCTGGTTCGAATCCCGACCACGACACCATCTGCCTGGAGTTTGCATGTTCTCCCTGTGTCTGCGTGGGTTTCCTCCGGGTACTCCGGTTTCCTCCCACACTCCAAAGACATGCTGGTAGGTAAATTGGATCTCGTCCAAATTGGCCCAGTATATATGTATATATGTGTGTATGACTGTGTGTCCCTAGCGTGTCATGATCCTATGGGGTAATAATGACGCACCAGCCAAGCAGATACTGGCTGGAAAAAGCGCCCAGAGGCGATTCAGTTCGCATGCGTTGCGCTATACAAGTCATTCATTCATTCATTCATTCATTCATTCATAACACTCGGGCAGCGCAAGACTAATTTCAGCCACCTTCTAAACGTCTCACCGTGGTGCCCGTCCCAGCTGCACCACCCATTCCCCACCCCTCCCACACACACTACACCACTGCCTGTCTAAAGTAGACAAAAAACAGGCCTCCTTCCCTGCCTGACAGGAATGTGCTGTGTGCCTTCATCTCAGGTCTGGATGGACAAAAAATCAAATCCTTTAGCAGCTCCGATATATGTATGTCATCTGTGTGTATTCAGCTGCTTACTGGCTTTAAACAACATTTTGATCATCTTGAGAGCTCCGGCAGCTTCCATCATGTGTTTTGAAAGGCAAAGCATTCAGCTACTGTATAAGGCTGAAATAAACATCGCCCCTTTATTATGTGTCCCTTTCATATCTATCTTTATATCATTTTCTTACCACTCTTACTAAATGTTCACTATGAAAAGATTTTAGCGCTGACACTCTTCAATCCCTTTCATCTCACCCCAGGGGTACTCATCTCCTCAGTATTCACAACACAAGATCTCCTCGCCATTCACAGCCCGTACATGAAAATTCCGCTTATCCGAGGAGCTGTTCTATAATTCAGCCAGTCACAAGTGACTAGGGAAGCTCTTGACCTCAGACGCCGCCATTGCGAATTAAGTCACATTTACACATCTGTCGGAGCGCTATTTAGTGCGATATCTTGGGCCATCTCATCCTCCTGAATTTTTAATGGTAAGATAAAATAGAACGCAGACCATCCCTGCTGAGATAAAGAAAGTACTCCCATTCCACAGAGGTTCTGCATTCAAAGGTTGTCTGGGAAAAAGACAAAGGAACGTTAGAGCAATGTAAAACGCAAAGAATAAAAAGAAGACTTTAAAAAGCCTTTTCAGCCTGAATTTATACCAGTGTCAGTCTACGCAGATACCAGTAATCAGAGATTTGTCTTAGTCTGGTCATAGTTCTGTTTGTAGGACATAACTAGAGCCTCCGGGGCTGCATTGGAGCTGTGAAAGATGATATCTGTCCCCAAAGGTTCCCATTAAAGTGACATTAAACCCTCAGTTTAGCAGCTGATTTTATCACTTACTAAGTATTCTGTTTCTTTATTTTTTAACCCTTGCCTGTGTTCCAGCTTAAAGTGGTTGTAAGGGCACAAGTTTTTTTTTTACCTTCATGCATTCTATGTATGAAGGTAAAAAACCTTCTGTGTGCAGCGGCCCCCCTAAGACTTACCCGAGCCTCCTCTTGATCCAGAGATGTCCAGGAGAGCCTTGCCTCTCTGGTGAATTACACCCCAAGCAGCGGGAGCCATTGGCTCCTCCTGCTGTCAATAACAACCAGTGAGCCAAACAGGAGACAGAGGGGGCGGGACCAAGCTGCAGCTCCGTGTCTGCTTGCTGTGGGGGGCGCTCGCCAAGAGGAAGGGGCCAGGAGTGCCAAAAAGGCACCGGAGAAGAGGAGGATTTGGGCTGCTCTGTGCAAAATCACTGCACAGAGCAGGTAAGTATAGCATGTTTGTTTGTTATTTTTAAATAAAAAATTTGACTTTAATATCAATTTAAGCTGGTGCCCCATGTTTCCTGTTTTGGGTGGCTCCTTTCTCTTATAGCATCCTATGGAGCCACTGTTGCATGTAGAGACTAGTGCGCAGGACTGCCAACCGTCAATGAATTTACTGACAGTTTTTAAAAATCTGTGGTTTTTTTTTACAACTGTCAGTAAATATCAGGGGCTTTTTTTCTTAAACTACATACTGTAGATTCCCTTTCAACATAGCTATATCTAAGTTTTATTATTTATTTGTATTATGCTGCACCCCTAAAGTAGAAATATGGTCATTTATGTGTCCATTTAATTTAAGGACGTTTGTACATTAAAAAACCTTAAAAATTACTTTTTAAATTTATATGAGATTTTAGTTGCCGAATGTACATGTACTTTAAAGCCTAAAACCAGGCTCAGCCGCCATCCTTCAATTGCTGAGCCCTGAGGTGATGACATCAGCGCCGCTCTCTGCATCAGTACGCTATGTGTGAGTGGCACTGTGATTAGACCCTCAGGGGGGAGGGTCCAGAACATTCTTTCAGGGGGAGGGTCTATGACATCCCTTCAGGGGGAGGGTTCATGACATCCCTTCAGGGGGAGGGTCCATGACATCCCTTCAGGGGGAGAGTTCATGACATCCCTTCAGGGGGAGGATCCATGACATCCCTTCAGGAGGAGGGTTCATGACATCCCTTCAGGGGGAGAGTTCATGACATCCCTTCAGGGGGAGGATCCATGACATCCCTTCAGGGGGAGGGTCCATGACATCCCTTCAGGGGGAGGGTCCATGACATCCCTTCAGGGGGAGGGTCCATGACATCCCTTCAGGGGGAGGGTCAATGACATCCCTTCAGGGGGAGGGTCCATGACATCCCTTCAGGGGGAGTGTTCATAACATTCCTTCAGGGGGAGGGTCCATGACATCCCTTCAGGGGGAGGGTCCATGACATGCCTTCAGGGGGAGGGTTCATGAAATCCATTCAGGGGGAGAATCCATGACATCCCTTCAGGGGGAGGGTCCATGACATCTCTTCATGAGGAGGGTCCATGACATCCCTTCAGGGGGAGGATCCATGACATCCTTTCAGGAGGAGGGTTCATGACATCCCTTCAGGGGGAGAGTTCATGACATCCCTTCAGGGGGAGGATCCATGACATCCCTTCAGGGGGAGGGTCCATGACATCCCTTCAGGGGGAGGGTTCATGACATCCCTTCAGGGGGAGGGTCCATGACATCCCTTCAGGGGGAGTGTTCATAACATTCCTTCAGGGGGAGGATCCATGAAAACTCTTCAGGGGGAGGGTCCATGACATCCCTTCAGGGGGAGGGTCCATGACATCCCTTCAGGGGGAGGGTCCATGACATCTCTTCATGAGGAGGGTCCATGACATCCCTTCAGGGGGAGGGTTCATGACATCCCTTCATGGGGAGGGTCCATAACATCCCTTCAGTGGGAGGGTCCCTGACATCCCTTCAGGGGGAGGGTTCATGACATCCCTTCATGGGGAGGGTCCATAACATCCCTTCAGTGGGCGGGTCCCTGACATCCCTTCAGGGGGCAGGTCCATGATATCCCCTCAAAGCAGAACTTTACCAAAATAACATCTTACTAAAAAATGTTCTTTAGCCAGAAACATACATTCCCCACTAATAATTATGCCACCAAAATAAGTGTGTTTCTTCTTGCTAGAGGCTACCATTTTGCTGAAGCCCAGAGCCCCTAAACAGCAGTAAATCATAAAGCAGTACTAAGCCCATTGATTTAACAGTTTAAAAAACGGTTACATTCCTGAAATGCTGGGATTGCTAACTGTCACATTTGCTTGTGTTCCCATCTAAACTATCAAACCATCAAATGGCTGGTGTCATAACTGATCACATGTGCAGCACCATGGCAGTTGCAGATCAAACAGAAGCAACTTCCTTAGCTGTAAAGGATAGGAGTGCTATCGGGCCCCCCGCACTCACCCCTCTATAGCACGGTCCCCCTGCACTCACCCCTGTACGGCACAGGCCCCCCGCACTCATCCGTCTACAGAACGGTCCCACTGCACTTACCCCTCTACGGCACGGGCCCCCCGCACTTACCCTTCTACGGCACTGTCCCCCCGCACTCACCCCTCTACCGCACGGTCCCCCTGCATTCACCCCTCTATGGCACGGGCCCCCCGCACTCACCCCTCTACCGCACGGTCCCCCTGCATTCACCCCTGTATGGCACGGGCCCCCCGCACTCACCCCTCTACGCACGGTCCCCCTGCATTCACCCCTGTATGGCACGGGCCCCCCACACTCACCCCTCTATAGCACGGTCTCCCGCACTCACCCCTCTACGGCACGGGCCCCCCACACTCATCCGTCTACGGAACGGTCCCACTGCACTCACCCCTCTACGGCACGGGCCCCCCGCACTTACCCCTCTACGCCACGGTCCCCCCCACACTCACCCCTCTATGGCACAGCCCCCAGCTCAACCTTTTAAGCCAATTAGAGCCTAAATAAAGGCTTTAAAAAAAAAAATCATACAAACGTATAAGTCTGGCACCCTACATGCATCCCATACTAGATGGGTGGCGCCACAAATGGATCGGTCGTTCCTGGGGAAGATGCATGACATCCCTTCAGAAGATGGGTCCATGACACCTTGCAAGGCATCATCCAACTGAGGACCTCTTATGGTAAAAAGGATTTACTGCAGGGGACATTACCAGAGCGGCTTTCTTTTTTCCCCCCAGAATTGGTCCTCATGATGTGAATCACTTAGATAATATAAAAGCAATCAGTCTTGTACACACCATGCTCTGCGCACTTCTGTGTTTCTCCCATTGGATGCACATATGTCTGTAATGAGGTGGCAGTGTGCGGACAGCTGGGGGTGTCGCTGTTGCTTCTGTACATCCATAGGTGACAACGCTTCCTGTCCAGAGAGCAGTTCAGGCAGGGTTGTCACCCAAGGACAGGAAGTGAAGTTACTGGCAGGATTTCCTGCTACAACAAATAGAAAATGAAGAACAGCACTGGAAGAAGTAACTTGCTAAATTGTAATATTTTTTGTTTATACACCTGACTTTAGGACTCCTGATTACATCCCCTGATAAAAATACCTTTTATGCTGATTCACAAACTTTCATTTACTCAGTGTAAGTATGCAGACAGGAAATTGCTAATTCCAGATTAGCGCTTCACAATGTATTGAAGCCAGGGGCTCAGCATTACAGCCAGGTGATGAGGATTGGGGAGACTGTATGGCGTGTGCTGAGCGCTCTGTATCGGGCTGTGCAGAGTCCGCCCAGGACCCTCTCACCAACTTTGCTTGTAAAAGTCCCGCCCTTGGCAACCCCCGTTCTCCAATAGAGTTCTTCCGTGCCCTATCACATGCCTTTCTAAGCCAATCACAGTCCGGGAGTGGTTTCCGCGGCAACAGCGTCCTAGAAACATCCCGGATCAGAGAAAGCGGTGTGGGGATCCCCGAGAGAGAGAGAGAGAGAGAGCGAGGGCGGCCGGCTGTGATCCCTCCTACCCGGGAACAGGTCAGTGTGACACCCCGAGTGTGTATAGAGCCCTACCAGACACCACTTCCATGGGCGCCCG
The DNA here is from genome assembly GCF_905171775.1 of Rana temporaria. Classification (NCBI taxonomy): domain Eukaryota; kingdom Metazoa; phylum Chordata; class Amphibia; order Anura; family Ranidae; genus Rana; species Rana temporaria. Next base: position 393,163,128 of record NC_053491.1, read on the forward strand.
GAGAAGCTGGCTCTGATTTCAGGTGGAGCTGTCCTCTATGACTCCCATTTTATGTTTTCTATAGGTGATCTTTCTGACTGCCCTATAGGTGTTCTCTATGACTTCCCTATAGGTGTTCTCTATGACTCTCATATAGGTGATCTATACGACTGTCCTATAGGTGTTCTCTATGACTGCCCTATAGGTGTTCTCTATGACTCTCATATAGGTGATCTATACGACTGTCCTATAGGTGTTCTCTATGACTGCCCTATAGGTGTTCTCTATGACTGTCCTATAGGTGTTTTCTATGACTGTCCTATAGGTGTTCTCTATGACTGCCCTATAGGTGTTCTCTATGACTGTCCTATAGGTGTTTTCTATGACTGTCCTATAGGTGTACTCTATGACTGCCCTATAGGTGTTCTCTATGACTCTCATATAGGTGATCTATACGACTGTCCTATAGGTGATCTCTATGACTTCCCTATAGGTGTTCTCTATGACTGTCCTATAGGTGTTCTCTATGACTGTCCTATAGGTGATCTCTATGACTGTCCTATAGGTGATCTCTATGACTTCCCTATAGGTGTTCTCTATGACTCTCATATAGGTGATCTATACGACTGTCCTATAGGTGTTCTCTATGACTTCCCTATAGGTGTTCTCTATGACTGTCCTATAGGTGTTCTCTATGACTGTCCTATAGGTGATCTCTATGACTGTCCTATAGGTGATCTCTATGACTTCCCTATAGGTGTTCTCTATTACTCTCATATAGGTGATCTATACGACTGTCCTATAGGTGTTCTCTATGACTTCCCTATAGGTGTTCTCTATGACTGCCCTATAGGTGTTCTCTATGACTGCCCTATAGGTGTTCTCTATGACTGTCCTATAGGTGATCTCTATGAATGTCCTATAGGTGTTCTCTATGGCTCTCCTATGGGTGATCTCTAAGACTGTACTATATGTGATGTGTAGGACTGTCCTATATGTGATCTATATGGCTCTCCTATAGGTAATCTCTATTATTCTCCTATAGGTGTTCTCTATGCCTGTCATATAGGTGATCTCTATGGCTCTCCTATTGGTGATCGCTATGACTGTGCTATAGGTGATCTCTATGACTCCCCTCTAGGTGTCCTCTATGGCTCTCCTATAGGTATTCTCTATGGCTCTCCTATTGGTGATCTCTATGACTGTCCTATAGGTGTTCTCTATGACTGTCCTATAGGTGTTCTCTATGACTGTCCTATAGGTGATCTCTATGACTGTCCTATAGGTGATCTCTATGACTTCCCTATAGGTGTTCTCTATGACTCTCATATAGGTGATCTATACGACTGTCCTATAGGTGTTCTCTATGACTTCCCTATAGGTGTTCTCTATGAATTCCCTATAGGTGATCTCTATAACTTCCCTATAGGTGTTCTCTATGACTCTCATATAGGTGATCTATACAACTGTCCTATAGGTGTTCTCTATGACTTGCCTATAGGTGTTCTCTATGACTTCCCTATAGGTGTTCTCTATGACTGCCCTATAGGTGTTCTCTATGACTGTCCTATAGGTGTTCTCTATGACTATCCTATAGGTGATCTCTATGAATGTCCTATAGGTGTTCTCTATGGCTCTCCTATTGGTGATCTCTAAGACTGTACTATATGTGATGTGTAGGACTGTCCTATATGTGATCTATATGGCTCTCCTATAGGTAATCTCTATTATTCTCCTATAGGTGTTCTCTATGCCTGTCATATAGGTGATCTCTATGGCTCTCCTATTGGTGATCGCTATGACTGTGCTATAGGTGATCTCTATGACTCCCCTCTAGGTGTCCTCTATGGCTCTCCTATAGGTGATCTCTATGACTGTCCTATAGGTGTTCTCTATGTCTCTCCTATAGGTGATCAATATGACTGTCCTATAGGTGAACCTGATGACTGTCCTATATGTGTTCTCTATGGCTCCTCTATGGGTGATCTCTTAAGACTGTACTGTATGTGATGCGTAGGACTGTCCTATAGGTGATCTCTATGATTCTCCTATAGGTGATCTCTGTGACTGTCCTATAGAGGATCTCTTATTGGTGATCACTATGACTGTGCTATAGGCGATCTCTATGACTTCCCTATAGGTTTTCTCAATGGCTCTCCTATTGGGTATCGCTATAACTGTCCTATAGGTATTCTCCATGGCTCTCCTATTGGTGATCTCTATAACTTCCCTATAGGTGTTCTATATGGCTATCCTATAGGTGATCTCTATGGATATCCTATGGGTGATGTGTAGGACTGTCCTGTAGGTGATTTATATGACTCTCCTATGGGTGATCTTTATGACTCTCCTATAGGTAATCTCTATGACTCTACCATAGGGGATCTCTAGGACTCTCCTATAGCTTATCTCTATGACTGTCCTATAGGTTATCTCTATTACTGTCCTATAGGTGTTTGTTCTCTATGGCTCTCCTGGAGGCGATCTCTAAAACTCTCCTATAGGTGATCTCTAGGACTCTCCTATAGGTGATCTCTAGGACTCTCCTATAGGTGATCTCTATGACTCTCCTATAGGTGTTCTTTGACCCTCTTATAGGTGATCTCCATGACTGGTAAATAGGTGTTCTCCATGGCTCCCCTATAGGTGATCTGTATGACTCATCTATAGGTGTTCTAAAGGACTTCCCTATAGGTGATAGGTATAACTTTCATAGAGTTGTTCTCTATGACTCTCCTATAGGTGCTCTCTATGACTCCCTTATCTGTGTTCTTTATGGCTCTCCTATAGGTGATCTCTATGGCTCTCCTGACTCTCCCATAGGTTCTCTCTATGACTGTCCTATAGGTTCTCTCTATGACTGTCCTATAGGTGCTCTCTATGACTGTCCTATAGGTGCTCTCTATGACTGTCATAGGTGATCTTTCTATGACTCCTTTAGGTGCCCTTTTTATCTATTATGGGTGCTTTATTTGACTCATACAGGTGCTCTCTGTGACTCCCATACTCATATGTGTCTTCCCCTCCCCCTTGTATTTGTACTTAATCGAATGATTAAATGAATGAAAGCTTAAATAAATCATTCTGTACTTCTTTCCATTTCTAAGACATGGATCTATTTAAATGTACAGATGGCAACATAGGGATTTTTTTGTCTAAAATGCCTTGCAGCACTGGGGTCCTAGTTTATTTTCCACCAGTGGTGCAATGTATATGGAGTTTTTATGTTTTTGTTGTGTTTGTGTGGGATTTGCAATGTGCACTGTTATTTCAACAAGCTTTATTTTTTCCAACAGACAATGAAGCATTCTTCATATAGACCTTCAGCACAGCCATTCCTGTCACAGGTATGTGTCAGCATTTTAATTTTCATATGGAAAATTGGAACACAGAAAAGTCAAGTATTTTAATTGCTTACTTTTTAATCTGTAAATATTTTCTATTTTAGGTGCAATGTGCCTTTTGAAGTCATTCATACATTTGCACTATTTGTGCTCAGCATATATTTTGTATTGCGCTGTTTTATATAGTATGTTCTGCATTTAAACCTACTAGAAAATGTGACTACTTGTGGAAGAGTCAATTCCCTAGAACAGCCTCCTCCTTACTTGCATATCATAGCCCTCTTCCCTTCTGGAAGTGTCCAATTACTGTCTGTGTTGGCTCAGCTCCTCTGGCCCTCCCCTTCACCTCCCAGCATAACCTTTAAGGCTCGATTCACACTAATGCTTTTTTTGGTGCATTTTGCACTTTGCAGAAATGCAGGGATTTTTTTTTAACATGGGTTCCTATGGAACATGTTCACAATGCATTTTTGTGTCTCTGCGTTTTTTGAAAGGGTCGGGACTTAGGTGTTTTGCATGTAATAGTACCTAGTTTTTACTGCGATTTTGCCGTGATTTGCGTTTTTTTTTTCTTTCTTTTTTTTTTTACACTGTATCTAGCTGGTTGCTAAGGAGGGGGCCGGGAAGCCGGCCGCCGCATCCTTAACAACCGATGAGTCATCAGCTTTCAGCTGGCTTCCCGCTGAATGAAAAAAAAATGCTGACCCTTGGGTCTAGTATAGATTCGGAGGGGACCCCCCACACCAAATAAAAAAAATGGCATGGGGGTCCCCCCAAAATCCACACCAGACCCTTATCCGAGCATGCAGCCCGGCAGGTCAGGAAAGGGAGGGGACGAACGAGCGCCCCCCATCCTGAACCCTACCAGGCCGGATGCCCTCAACATGGGGGGATGGATGCTTTGGGGCAGGGGGGACTCTTCCCGACAACCTTTGCCTGGTGGTTGTCGGGGTCTGCAGAGGAAGAAGGACACCAGAGAAAGAAGAAGCAGGGGGAGAAGAAGAAGAATGGAGGAAGAAGATGCAGGAGAAGATGGAGGAAGACCGGAGAAGAAGAAGATATTAATAAAAGGCTTGTCAAAAACTGTCTACTGTTGTTTTTAACACTACACTACTTTTTTTTTTCAGGTGACTGGGTAGGGGTACAATGTACCCCATACTCATTCACATAGGGAGTGGGGCATGATCTGGGGGCCCCCTTGTTAAAGGGTGCTTCCAGATTTCGATAAGCCCCCCGCCCACAGACCCCGACAACCACCGGGCAAGGGTTGTCGGGAAGAGGCCCTTGTCCCCATCAACATGGGGGCAAGGTGCTTTTGGGTGGGGGGCGCAGAGCCCCCTCTGCCCCAAAGCACCCATCCCCCCCATGTTGAGGGCATGCGGCCTCATACTGTATGGTTCGGGGGGGGGGGGGCGCTCGCCAATTTTGTATTTTAAATATGGTGTGGGGGGTCCCCTCCGAATCCATACTAGACCCAAGGGCTTGGTATGGACATGGGGGGGACCCCACGCTGTTTTTTTTTCCTCATTTTTTTTTTTGCCGGCAATTCCTTTTTTTTTTTTAAAAGCCCGCTGACAGCTGATGACTCGTTGGTTGTTAAGGACGCAGCAGTCGGCTTCCCGGCCGCCTCCTTAGCAACCAGCTAGATACAGTGTAAAACAAAAAAAAAAACACGGAAAGCGCAAATTGTGGCAAAAACGTGTGTCCAAAAACGTGGCAAGCACCGCAAAAGCACTGCAGAAACGCTCAAAAGCAACATGCATAGATGTGAATCGAGCCTTATGTAGCTGCCAGGGGAGGAGCAAAGGTGAATACTATAGAAATTGAATAGCTCTGAGTCTGCTGGGGCTGCTGACATCACATCCAAATGGAAACACCCAGCAGCAGCCTCAGGACTTTTGGGTGTATACACGAGGAGAATTTCCGGCAAATAACATGCATAACATACACTGCATGTATAATCTTATAAAAGATTGTTGTTGAAATAAATGGTCTGGGTCTCTTTAAACAAAACTGGCAGTATTTAAGGGGAGATGAGCATGTTATTCAGGTTTCCTACTTCCATAAAAAAACGATAACATGGAATTTGGGCAGAGCTGACCTTTATTACCCAGCGTTACTGTGATTGACGGCACTGTGATTTACATCTCTTATGTGTCAGTCAATAAATCTCATTTGTGAAGGTGCTCAATTTAGTAGGCATTAACTGTAGCTTAAGAACATAGCTGAAATCTTCAGGCAGTGAAATGAATAAAGATTTAATGCACCATTAATGTTGTTCCTGACATCTCCCACATGACTAATTTTACTTCCTGCCAATTAATTATGCAAGAAATTATTCCACTTAATGTACCGTTGCATATTTTATTTGTCATTCTCTATTTTTTATTAATTTCTTTATTTTGTGACAGAGCGCCAGAAAGCCCACAGTGATGAACTCTGGGAGTTTCAGAGACCTGCGCCCCCTCACTCGCGGAATCATGTTTGCTGGGCGGCCTTTGTCCTCCACAACTAGAAGTGTGTCTCGTCCTAGTACTTCATCTTCTGTGAGATCTTCCGTGTGTAAGTTTTATTTGTCAGTTGAGACAAACTCACTCACTCCTACTTTCTGCCACTTCTCCCCTACACATACTGGCCAATCATACTCTACAGGACTCCTCCCCTGCAAATACTGGCCAATCATACTCTCCAGGACTCCTCCCCTGCACATCCTGGCCAGTCATACTTTCCAGCACTACTGCATTGCACATCCTGGCCAGTCATACTCTCTAGGACTCCTCTCGTGCACATCCTGGCCAGTCATACTCTCTAGGACTCCTCTCGTGCACATTCTGGCCAGTCATGCTCTCCAGCACTCCTCTCCTGAACATCTTGGCCAGTCATACTCTCCAGCACTCCTCCCCTGCGCATATTGGCCGGTTATACTCTCTAGGGCTCCTCCCCTGCACATACTGGCCAATCTTATTCTCCAGCACTCCTCCCCTGCACATCCTCACCAGTCATACTCTCCAGGACTCCTCCCCTGCACATACTGGCCTATCATACTCTCCAGCACTCCTCCCCTGTACAGTCATACTCTCCAGGACTCCTCCCCTGCACATACTGGCCTATCATACTCTCCAGCACTCCTCCCCTGTACATACTGGCCAGTCATACTCTCCAGCACTCCTGCCCTGCACATCCTGGCCAGTCATACTCTCCAGCACTCCTCCCCTGTACAGTCATAATCTCCAGGACTCCTCCCCTGCACATACTGGCCAATCATACTCTCCAGCACTCCTCCGCTGTACAGTCATACTCTCCAGGACTCCTCCCCCGCACATACTGGCCAGTCATTCTCTCCAGCACTCCTCCCCTGCACATACTGGCCAGTCATACTCTCCAGCACTCCTCCCCTGCACATCCTGGCCAGCCATACTCTCCAGGAATCCTCCCCTGCACATACTGGCCAGTCATACTCTCCAGCACTCCTCCCCTGCACATCCTGGCCAGTCATACATGAAATTGGACATTCTTGGGTGGATTCAGGTAGGCGGGCGCATCCTTGCGGCGGCGTAGCGTATCGTGTTTACACATTACGCCGCTGTAAGTTAGCAAGGCAAGTACTGTATTCACAAAGTACTTGCCTGCTAAGTTACGGCGGCGTAGAGTAAATGGGGCCGGCGTAAGCACGCCTAATTCAAATGAGGATGTGGGGGGCGTGTTTTATGTATATGAAGTGTGACCTGACGTGATTGACGTTTTTTAGGAACGGCGCATGGGCCGTCCGTGTACATATCCCAGTGTGCATTGCGGCTAAGTACGCCGCACGGACGTATTGGTTTCAACGTGGATGTAAATTACGTCCAGCCCTATTCACGGACGACTTACGCAAACAACGTAAAAATTAAAAATTTCGGCGCGGGAACGACGGCCATACTTAACATTACTAGTCCAGCTATTTGATGGAATAACTATGATGGAAAATGCCTTACGTAAACGGCGTATCAGTACTGCGTCGGCCGGGCGTACGTTCGTGAATCGGCGTATCTAGTGATTTACATATTCTACGCGGAACGCAATGGAAGCGCCACCTAGCGGCCAGCCTAAAAATTACACTTCAAGACACTTATGCCGCTCGTATCTTAGCCTAATTTAAGCGTATCTGGTTACCAGAATACGCTTAAATTTGCGTCGGCGCAGATTCTGACTTAGGCCGGCGTATCTACTGATACGCCGGCCTAAATCTTTCTGAATCTGCCTATCTTACCATAGACACCCTATCCGCCCAGGGACATTTCGAATGGCAAATTTTGGTCTTCCATTTTTTCCATTCAGTTTTATGGGACATTGGGTTTGTTACCTGTATGTTTGTATAACACATGCCCCTATATACTATCATTTATTGTTTTGCCTTATTTTCTTGTTTGCCTATCACACAATGTAGCCATCTGAGATAAACTGTTGTGTTATGTCGGATTACATGCTAATAAAATCCTTTGTAAAAGAAAGCAGAACTCTAGCCTAAAATAACAAGATAAAAATGAATAGACTATTAAATGATAAAAGAACAAAACAAGCATTTGCTGCAATATTTTCCCCCACAGTATGTAGTTCTGTCACTAGATGTCCTCAATCTGATAGCCCAACATTGTGATAAGCTCATCTCTCTGTCACTCTGCTTTTTCCTCCTATCGGCATCCTTCTGGGCAGCACATACACTGATTTAGCTTCTTGTGCTGCTTCTTCTGTTCCCAGTCTGAGCTCTGCTATACAGGGATTGAAGAGTCAAATACCAGATCATGTATAAGTACTTGCATTTAACATGCATTGAATTATGTGATAATGATTTCAGAGCTGCATTCATTTGTGTCTTTATATCTGCCTATACGTAATTTTGAAATACTTCCCAACTGTAAATCAGAATCCAGGATTCATTCACCAGGCTGGTCACAGAGAAATCATTAAAGTGGAAATATAGGTAGATAGCCATATCCAAATACAGCCTTAGCTGCCAAAACTCCCAATTTCCACAATATAAAACCTTACCTCTGAAATCATAGTGATGGTATTCACCGATCAGTGACTTTAAAGTGGATGTAAACCCCCCATACACCCAGTGAAGTGAACAGCCTCAGATGATACACAGAGATAAACCAAATCTCCCTATATAGGTTTTATATGTATATCTGCTGTCTTCACATTTATATACTGTTTAGAAAGTTGAGATTGTGTTAGGAGATTTTCTCTTCCTGGTTAACGCAGAGTGTGATGTCTGGGCATACAGCCAAGATAGTTAACATTGCTGATTGGGGGAAAGACACACACCCCCTCTCCTCATAGGCAGAGACTCTCAGAGCTGTTTTGTAATAGGAGCGGCTCTCTGATAATCTATTTTAGCAACCTCCTTTGACAAAAGATTCAGGCTGCTTTTGTCTAAAAAGTAAAAAAATATGTCAGGAGTTCTCAGGCTGATTACAGAGGAACCATTCAGAAGAGAGCTATAAGACTTGGCTCATTGAAAAGAGATAACAAAATACTGCAGACATGTGTGTCCAACTCAAATTTCATGAATCGGGTTACATCCACTTTAATTCTTGCCGAATTTCAAATTCCATAGTCACTTCTCCTTCCTCAGCCTGGTGATTGGACACTGGAAGAGCAGCAACACACTTATAAGGTCATAATGAAATTTTGCTTTCGTGTTTTTAGCATCTTCGGTCCTCTCTGTCCCCGATCCCAATCTCACCTCTCAAGAAATCGAACAAATAATATTCCAAAGAGTCAACGTGATTGAAGAAGATTTAAAAAATGCCTTCATGACTTTGGATGTTGATCAGATGCTTTCCGTCACCAAGGGGCAACTGAACCGAGTTCTGAAAAACTTTGTCATAACACTGACCCAGTCTCAGTTTGATGACCTACTGGCAATGGTAAGATCACCGGGCTTCATATTTATCTGACTTTTGCTTGTAAAAACTCTCCTATTTTCAGTAAGTTCAGCTTTCAGTCAGTTCATTTTTTTTAAAGAGGAAGTAAACCCTGATGGGTTTTACTTCCTCTTTATTTCCCAGGTAAAGCATAATGGGCTACCCATTATGCCCATTATGTGTCACTTTCCTGAAACCGAAGCCTGCAATTTCACTGCTGTCCCCTGTTGCAGGAAGTGTCCATCTTCACCCCTCTTCCTTCCGGGGGCGCAAACTCCGGCTCTGTGACTGGCCGTAGTCGCGTGACGTCACTCCTATGCATGTGTGCACAAGCCGCCAGTCACGGCATGACCTTCGTTTAGAAACGGCATGATCGCCGTTTCTAAATTGTGCCTGTGCCATTGTCTACGACGCATGCGCCGTAGACATCAGCACTCGTCTCTCATGTAAATATCTCCTAAACCGTGGAGGTTTAGGAGAGGTTTCCTGCACCTACAGGTAAGCTTCAATCTAGGCTTACCTTTAGGTAAAAGTGGTTGTACAGGGTGCATGAAACGCGTTAATGCCTGTACCTATCTTTATGGAGCTGTGAACATGTTTTTACGGTCGATTTTTCTACAGTAAAGCTTTGAATCTTCAGCAATGGATCTTGAGCATGTCTGCGGTATGTGTACAGCCTCAGGAGGCTGTATGCCCAGGTTCAGGCTGGCAATTGAGAGGGAAGGGGAATCCATTGCTCAACAGCCTGATTTTACCACCCCCTAGCCACAAGTGTGAACTAAGCCTTATGCCGCGTACAGACTATCGGAAATTACGTCAACAAAACCGTGGATTTTTTTTCTGACGGATGTTGGCTCAAACTTGTCTTGCATACACACGGTCGCACAAATGTTGTCGGAAATTCCGAACGCCAAGAACACGGTGACGTACAAGACGTACAACGACACTATAAAAGTGAAGTTCAATACCAGTCGTGTTAGTAGAAGTTTGGTGAGAGACGATTCGCGCTTTTCAGCCTTTTCAGCTTTACAGTGTGACGAATGTGCTATCTCCATTACGAGCGCTAGTTTTACCAGACCGAGCGCTTCCGTCTCGTACTTGATTCAGAGCATGCATGGAATTTTGTGCATCGGAATTGTCCACACACGATCGGAATTTTACGAGAACGGATTTTGTTGTCAGAAAATTTGAGAACCAGCTCTCAAAATTTTGTTGTCAAAAATTTCTACAGCAAATGTCCGATGGAGCCTACACGCGGTCGGAAGCTCCCATCGAACATTTGTTGTCAAATTCTGACCGTGTGTACGCGGCATTAGTGCTTACACACACCTCTTCCCGTTCTTCAGCTCCGGGGACCGATCGTGGGACATCGGCGGCAATCGGGTCCCACGGGCGCGGTCACGGAGCTTTGGACCGAGTCGTGAGCACGCCGCCGGCGGCGCGCTCGCGACCCCACGGCTGGGCTTAAAGAGACACTTACAGGTACGTGATTCTGCCCAGCCGTGCCATTCTGCCGACATGTCCGATGGTTAGTACGACTCATCGGACATGTCCGCTGGTTTTGACGTATAACCAGCGGCCCAAAATCCTGCGCATGCGTCAAATTGATTCGACGCATGCGTGGAAGCATTGAACTTCCGTGTCAGAGAACGTCGGTGTCTTCTACGTCACCGCGTTCTCTGTCCGCGGGGATTTTGGTCTGATGGTGTGTACACACATCAGACCAAAAGCTCCCAGCAGACATGTCCGCTTAAAACGGTCCGCGGATTACAAGCATGTTTCTGGAAGTAATTATGCTCGCAAACCAAGATTTTACTGTAATAATAAAAAAATTCAGTTTAAAATCTTGTGGCCTTTTATTACTTATCTTCATTTTTTTTACGTTGAATTGCTTCTGTTCCTTTGTTCTCAGATTCCCGTCAATGCTAATGGCACCATTCCATATCTTGACTTTTTGGCCAGATACCACCGATCCGGCAGCAGCATGTCCCGGGTTAAGAGGAGGTAAGTGGAGGGACATGGTTTTTGTCACTTAGTGATTAGAAAACAGTTACACATAAGATATAAAACAAATCACAAGTGGTAATAGGATAATGCCTTAAATCGGCGGCGATTGAAGCAGGTGGTTTGCGTTGTGACGGAAGGCTTCTGTAACTATAACAAGTGCAATAAATCACAATCTGCTGGCAAAAAGTCAAATATTGTTTCTATTTACTCGTTGTGTGTCATATTGAAGTTACCACCTGTAGCCTGGCCTGACAGTGACACAGATGTCACTGGAAGAAGAAGGGAACTAAGCAACTCCATTGTTTGTTTGGTAGGAGCTGTTGTAGAGACTGGGAGCTGTCCATGGTAGAGGGATTGCCGAGTACAATGACAACCTCCTATGGTGTAAATAATCCTGTTTGCAGCTTTGTTACAAAGGCACAGTAAGCCCATAGTAGGAAATGAATCCCCATTACATTCACAAGTGTTTTTTTTTTTTTTTTTTTAAATCAAGAGATCGAAGCACCTCCTAAAGCTGAACCCCTGGCAGAAAAGACATAAATGAATGCAGTTTTGCATTTATTAATAATGTACATTATTAAATATATTTTTAATGCAAGCAGTGTCAGTACCTGAATTTGATCGGGTATGAGCCAATATAAATTTCTGCTTGCAGAACCCAGACTGGGGGAAGAAAGAGCAGCACAAGGGGCCATTCCGGACCTGTAAGAATTACTAGACCAGAACAGAGAGATTTCAGGTCACCTGCCCTGCCAAACAGAGCTGTCTAACTCTCAAGGCTGGATGAACTGAAATGTCAATAGTATGGCATATGAAACAGCTTTTACATACTATATATAGTAATAGGAGATTATGTGGCCCCCCCGTGCAATAGGAGATTATGGGGCCCCCAGGCAATAGGAGATTATGGGGCCCCCAGGCAATAGATTATGGGGCCAAACAGTATACACACATACAGTATGCATACACAGAATACACATACACACAGTGAAAAGGTACTGGAGAGGCAGGGCAGTTATAATCTTGGGATTTTTAAACCAAAAGAATCAAGGGAAATTTCAGAGACAGATGTAAAAAAACACAATTTTTTACATGCTGTCCCTGGTTTTACTGAGGCTGGCAACCCTAATGGGGCCCCTGGTGTGTGTGAGTATAGATATATACAGTGCCTTGCGAAAGTATTCGTCCCCCTTGAACATTGCAACCTTTTGCCACATTTCAGGCTTCAAACATAAAGATATAAAACTGTAATTTTTTTGTGAAGAATCAACAACAAGTGGGACACAATCATGAAGTGGAACGAAATTTATTGGATATTCCAAACTTTTTTAACAAATAAAAAACTGAAAAATTGGGCATGCAAAATTATTCAGCCCCTTTACTTTCAGTGCAGCAAACTCTCTCCAGAAGTTCAGTGAGGATCTCTGAATGATCCAATGTTGACCTAAATGACTAATGATGATAAATAGAATCCACCTGTGTGTAATCAAGTCTCCGTATAAATGCACCTGCACTGTGATAGTCTCAGAGGTCCTATTAAAGCGCAGAGAGCATCATGAAGAACAAGGAACACACCAGGCAGGTCCGAGATACTGTTGTGGAGAAGTTTAAAGCCGGATTTGGATACAAAAAGATTTCCCAAGCTTTAAACATCCCAAGGAGCACTGTGGAAGTGATAATATTGAAATGGAAGGAGTATCTGACCACTGCAAATCTACAAAGACCTGGCCGCCCCTCTAAACTTTCAGCTCATACAAGGAGAAGACTGATCAGAGATGCAGCCAAGAGGCCCATGATCACTCTGGATGAACTGCAGAGATCTACAGCTGAGGTGGGAGACTCTGTCCATAGGACAACAATCAGTCGTATACTGCACAAATCTGGCCTTTATGGAAGAGTGGCAAGAACAAAGCCATTTCTTAAAGATATCCATAAAAAGTGTTGTTTAAACTTTGCCAAAAGCCACCTGGGAGACACACCAAACGTGGAAGGTGGTGCTCTGGTCAGATGAAACCAAAAATTGAACTTTTTGGCAACAATACAAAACGTTATGTTTGGCGTAAAAGCAACATAGCTCATCACCCTGAACACACCATCCCCACTGTGAAACATGGTGGTGGCAGCATCATGGTTTGGGCCTGCTTTTCTTCAGCAGGGACAGGGAAGATGGTTAAAATTGATGGGAAGATGGATGGAGCCAAATACAGGACCATTCTGGAAGAAAACCTGATGGAGTCTGCAAAAGACCTGAGACTGGGACAGAGATTTGTCTTCCAACAAGACAATGATCCAAAACATAAAGCAAAATCTACAATGGAATGGTTCACAAATAAACATATCCAGGTGTTAGAATGGCCGAGTCAAAGTCCAGACCTGAATCCAATCGAGAATCTGTGGAAAGAACTGAAAACTGATTGTTCACAAACGCTCTCATCCAACCTCACTGAGCTTGAGCTGTTTTGCAAGGAGGAATGGGCAAAAATGTCAGTCTCTCAATGTGCAAAACTGATAGAGACATACCCCAAGCGACTTACAGCTGTAATCGCAGCAAAAGGTGGCGCTACAAAGTATTAACTTAAGGGGGCTAAATAATTTTGCACGCCCAATTTTTCAGTTTTTTATTTGTTAAAAAAGTTTGAAATATCCAATACATTTCATTCCACTTCATGATTGTGTCCCACTTGTTGTTGATTCTTCCAAAAAAGTTAGTTTTATATCTTTATGTTTGAAGCCTGAAATGTGGCAAAAGGTCGCAAAGTTCAAGGGGGACGAATACTTTCGCAAGGCACTGTGTGTGTGTAATATATATATATATATATATATATATACATACATACATACATACATACATACATACATACATACATACATATACACACACACACACACACACACACACACACACACAATCTCCCAAATGTGAGTACACCCCTCACATCTTTGTAAATATTTTATTACAACTTTTCATGTGACAACACTGAAGAAATTACACTTTACTACAATGTAAAGTAGTGAGTGTACAGCTTGTATAACAGTGTACATTTGCTGTCCCCTCAAAATAACTCAACACACAGCCATTCATTTCTAAACCGCTGGCAACAAAATTGAGTACATCCCTAAGTGAAATTGTCCAAATTGGGCCCAAAGTGTCAATATTGTTTTGTGGCCACCATTATTTTCCAGCACTGCCTTAGCCCTCTTGGGCATGGAGTTAACCAGAGTTTCACAGGTGACATCACAGAGCTGGTGGATGTTAGAGACCTTGCGCTCCTCCACCTTCTGTTTGAGAATGCCCCACAGATGCTCAATAGGGTTTAGGTCTGGAAACATGCTTCACCAGTCCATCACCTTTACTCTCAGCTTCTTTAGCAAGGCAGTGGTCGTCTTGGAGGTGTGTTTTGGGTCCTTATGTTGGAATACTGCCCTGCGGCCCAGTCTCCAAAGAGAGGGGATCATGCTCTGCTTCAGTATGTCACAGTACATGTTGGCATTCATGGTTCCCTTAATGAACTGTAGCTCCCCAGTGCCGGAAGCATTCATGCAGCCCCAGACCATGACACTCCCACCACCATGCTTGACTGTAGGCAAGACACACTTGTCTTTGTACTCCTCACTTGGTTGTCGCCACACATGTTTAAGACCATCTGAACCAAATAAGTTTGTCGTGGTCTCATCAGACCACAGGACATGGTCCCAGTAATCCATGTCCTTAGTCTTCTTGTCTAAAGCAAACTGTTTGCGGGCTTTCTTGTGCATCATCTTTAGAAGAGGCTTTCTTCTGGGACGACAGCCATACAGACCAATTTGATGCAGTGTGCGGCGTATTGGCCTGAACACTGACAGGCTGACCCCCCCCCACCCCTTCAACCTCTGCAGCAATGCTGGCAGCACTCATACGTCTATTTCCCAAAGACAACCTCTGGATATGACGCTGAGCACGTGCACTCAACTTATTTGGTTGACCATGGTGAGGCCATGTTCTGAGTGGAACCTGTCCTGTTAAACCGCTGTATGGTCTTGGCAATCTACAGATCAGTTTCAGGGTCTTGGCAATCTTCTTATAGCCTAATAGCCAGATTCACTAATAGTTACGCCGGCGTATCAGTAGATACGCCAACGTAACTCGGAATCTGCGCCGTCGTAAGTTTAAGGCCCCGTACACACGACCAAACATGTATGCTGAAACTGGTCCGCGGGCCAGTTTCAGCATACATGTTCGGTCGTGTGTGGGCGCGAGCGGGCAGAATTCCAGCAAACATTTGCCCGCCGGGCCTTTTCCCAGCGGACAAATATTCCTGGACGTGTTTTAAAACCGTCCGCTGGAATCCTGCCCGCTCGGACATGTACGGTCGTCAGTACAGACCTACCGTACATGTCCAGGCGCCCGCCGTCCCTCGCATGCGTCGAATGACTTCGACGCATGCGTGGAAGCATTTTAAAGGCGGGCCGCCCACGTCGCTGCGTCATTGTAGTGGCGACACCGCGTCATCGACGCGGCGACACCGCGGACACGCCCCGCGTATTGTTTACGCGCGGACTTCTGTACGATGGTGTGTACAACCATCGTACAGAAGCCCTCTGGCAGACATGTATGGTGAAAACGGTCCGACGGACCGCTTTCACCATACATGTTTGTTCGTGTGTACCCGGCCTTAGTGTATTCTCAAACTGAGATACACTTAAACCTAGCTAAGATACGACAGCCTGCGTCGTCGTATCTTAGGGTGCAATAGATAATGCCTAGATACGCCGATTCACGAACGTACGTGCGCCCGTCGCAGTAAAGATACGCCGTTTACGTATGGCGTTTTCCGGCGTAAAGTATGGCCGAAATTTGAAAATGTTTTCGTAAGTCGTCCGTGAATAGGGCTGGACGTAATTTACGTTCACGTCGAAACCAATACGTCCTTGCGGCGTACTTTGGAGCAATGCACACTGGGATATGTACACGGACGGCGCATGCGCCGTTCCTAAAAAACCTCAATCACGTCGGGTCACCCTCCATTAACGTAAAACACGCCCCCTCATCCTCATTTGAATTAGGCGCGCTTACGCCGGCCCCATTTACGCTACGCCGCCGTAAGTTAGGAGGCAAGTACTTTGTGAATACAGTACTTGCCTCTCTGACTTAAGGCGGCATAGCGTAAATACGGTACGCTACGCCGCCTTAAAGATGCGCGCCCCTACCTGAATCTGGCTATAGGTCATCTTTATGTAGAGCAAAAATTATTTTTAGATCTTCAGAGAGTTCTTTGCCATGAGGTGCCATGTTGAACTTCCAGTGACCAGTATGAGAGCGTGAGAGCGATAACACAAAATTTAACACACCTGCTCCCCATTCACCCCTGAGACCTTGTAACACTAACGAGTCATATGACACCGGGGAGGAAAATGGCTAATTGGGCCCAATTTGGACATTTTCAGTTAGGGATGTACTTACTTTGTTGCAAGTGGTTTAGACATTAAGACATTTATTTTTAGACATTAATGGCTGTGTGTTGAGTTATTTTGAGGGGACAGCAAATGTACACAGTTATACAAGCTGTACACTCACTACTTTACATTTTAGCAAAGTGTAATTTCTTCAGTGTTGTCACATGAAAAGATATAATAAAATATTTACAAAAATGTGGGGAAGGATTTGAACTCCTGTCAGGTTTTACTGCAGTCAGAGGCTCCATTGGAGAGATTCCTTCACTTCCTGTCTGTACTGATTCCTATTGCTGGGTTTTACAGCTGTGAGCAGATAGCTTCATCCACTGAGCCTGTACACTGCAATGACAGACTGATGGCAGCCGCAGCTATCCGTGGCTCTTCACACAGCCAGGGATTACCTGCAGTGATTTGTGTGAATCCAGCCGCAATCATCACAGGTAATCGCTGGCTGTGGGAACAGCAGCTAACAGCTGTGGCTGCCAACAGCCTGTTATTGCAGTGTACAGGCTCAGTGGCCACAGCTATCACTCCCAGCTTTAAAACCCAGCAATAGGAATCATAGATGTGAATCTATACTCATGTGGGTTGCACAGATATGAAAAAGGAGGAAATTAACAGCTTAGAAGGGAACTGAAATTGGAGCATGCTCAGTAGATGTAGCAACGGTTGATCTACAGTGCTACACAATCTCAGGCTGCAGTGGGGACACAGACAGGAAGGGAGGGAACAGCAGGATCAACCAGCTTGTTGCAGGATACAGAAAATGGATCTCATAGTGACTGGGTGAGTATGAACAGCATGTAATACATCATGTACTGTCCGTTTTTAACAATGTGGGTTTAATGACACTTTAAAGCAGGGGTGCCCAACCTTTTGAATAGCGAGGGCCACTTAAGCAACTTGGTAACCAGTCGTGGGACACAATGAGTGAGGGCGTGCGGATGACAGGTCACGGCTACTCTATGGGCCCTCTGATCTGCCCAGATGGAAGGGGACAAATTCCCTTCTGTTTTTTGGATTGGAGGTAGGCGAGCGTAAATGGACATCTGTCGCTCTGTAGAGGTGAATTGAGGGTCCCATTTGGTCGGGCTGATCATGTGAAAAGGGCCTAAGACTGCTTTCAACTGATGTGCTGCGGTTTGCCCACACTGCGGGTGCAGCGTAGTGCACCTGTGTCTATCCTGCAGGTTAGCTGAACTTTGCCATAGACTCCTTCTGTGGCACAGCTGGCGCTGTAGAGGAAACATCAGCTTATGGGGCTCTGGTCCGCAGCCATTTTCTTCCTCTACCACCAGCTTCATTCACAACACAGATGCTGTGGTATGGCAAATCGGCAACCTGCGATCTGGGCTTGCCAACCCGTTATTCCAGAGCAGGAGGTCGCGGGCCACATCAGAGGGCTCTGCGGGCCACATGTGGCCCCCCGGGCCACTGGTTGGCCACCCCTGCTTTAAAGCCTCGTACACATGATTAGTCCATCCGATGAGAACGGTCTGAAGGACCGTTGTCATAGGTTAACCGATGAAGCTGACTGATGGTCCGTCGTGCCTACACACCATCAGTTAAAAAAGCGATCGTGTCAGAACGCGGTGACGTAAAACACAATGACGTGCTGAAAAAATGAAGTTCAATGTTTCCAAGCATGCGTCGACTTGATTCTGAGCATGCATGAATTTTTATCAAGTTGGCTTTTTTTTAACCTATGGTTAAATAACCTATGGGGCCCACACACGATCGGTTTGAACCAATGAAAACGGTCCATCAGAGCGTTGTCCTCTGGTTAAGCTATCGTTTGTACGAGGCCTAAGGGTGTTTGGAGGTGCTCCAATGGGTGGGGGGAATATCCAGAGCCAAGAGTTGGTTGTTACGTTTTTCTCTTCCATTAATTCAGCACAGTATGGCCGAGAATGACCAGAACTTTCTCTCTCTACAGGGTACATCAAGCCTGTTTTAATTGATAATGCAGTCCAGATAACTGATTATACTTATATATTAATACATACGTTCTCCTTTTTAAGATGGAGCTATTCCCAGGCAAATCAAGTAATGACACTCAGTGAGCTTGAAGCCCAACTGAAGCTAATGGTAAGATATTGCAATGTTATGGGGATGTAATCTGGAGGTAAATATTTCTTACGCTGGTTGTGCTTTACTGCTCCTTCTCACAATGCTAGTTTTATCAGTCAGCCAAAAATATTTAAATCCCCATGTGGCTAATACTTTATTTAAAAAATTGTGAAGCGGTAAAGGAAATTACTTTTCTCATAGTGGCTAATCTACAAATCTTTACATTTACAAAAAACAAAAATATGGAAGGTCAAACATCAAATTAAAATGGCAGCACTTTAAACAATGCAATGATAATTTAATATATGTTTTTACTGAAAATACATTGCACTTTCCCTTCAAAGCCGAACTCCAGGCCGATATAAAAAACACAAATGAATGCAGCTCTGTAATCATTAAAGGATAAGTTCACCCACCTTAAAAAATGAAAAAATAAACACACTTTTTTGCAGATAAAAAAAATTTGCTTTTTATTTAATTTTTTAGGAGAATGCAGAGCATTGCACCAGCGATCAGCAGATCGCAGGCAGTGTTGCCAACCGTCTGTATTTTTACTGGCAGTCAGTCAAAAATGGGCACTTTTCTCCTGCCAGTAAATTCCAGTGACAGGAAAATGTTGCCAGTAAAAAATGTGGCTGTGACGCTTGGCTCAGAATTACGCATGCACAGTTCTGTGTTCAGAACCGGCCAAGACCATCCGAGTGCCTGCTACAGTGGGTTCGGGCTGCGCCCCGAGGGGGGGGGGGGGGGTGTCTGGCAGAGGTGAAACATGTTATAAGTTACACCCTAAATATGGGTGTAACATGTAACGTGTTCACAAAAGTGAACTTATCTCTAATCACTTGCCGACCGCCTACCGCAGATGCAATGTGGCAGGTCGGCTCTATTGCGCGAAGCGACGTACCTGTATGTCATTTCGTGCAATAGCCACTAGGGAGCACGTGCGCACCACTGAAGGTGCGATCATGCACTGATTGGACACAGGGGATGTCGATCAGTGGGTCATTTCCAGCTGAGGCAGAACAGCGATCCGCCTATGTAAATAAGGCAGATCGCTATTCTGACAGGGGAGACCATAGAGATGCTTAGCATGAACACCAATCTCTGTCTTCACCCTGTCAGACCATCCCCCACACAGTTAGCAAGCACCCCCTAGGGACACATTTAACCCTTTCATCGCCCCTGATGTTAACCCCTTCCCTGCCAGTGTCATTAGTACAGTGACAGTGCATATTTTTAGCACTGATCACTGTATTAGTGTCACTGGTCCCACAAAAAGTGTCAGTTAGGTGTCCGATTTGTCTGCCACAATATCGCAGTCCCGCTAAAAATCACTGATCGTCGCTATTACTAGTAAAGAAAAAAAAAATCTCCCATAGTTTGTAGACACTATAACTTTTGCACAAACCAATCAATATGCGCTTATTGGGGTTAACATTAGGGAGCTATCAAGGGGTTAAATGTGTGTCCTAGGGAGTGTCTCTAACTGTGGAGGTGATGGGACTAACTGGAGGAGGAGACCGATCGCTGTTCATAACCAGTATGAACAGCAGATCTGTCTCCTCTCCCCTGACAGAACGAAGATCTGTCTGTTTACATTGACAGATCTCTGTTCTGTCTCTCAAAGGAGCGATCGCGTTGTCACGCCATGAGCCCCCTAGTGCTCTGAAAGCGGCTGACGTACAGCTACAGCGACTTGTCCAGGGGAGCCATTATAACTGCGGCGGCTGGTCCTTAAAGGGGTTGTAAAGGTAAATGTTTTTTCTCCTTAATGCATCCTATGCATTAAGGTGAAAAAACATCCGACGGTACCGCCCCCCCGAACCCCCATTTTACTTACCTGACCCCTCGAAAGTCCCGCGTGCGTCCCCATGATCCTCTTCGGTTCCCAGCCTTGCCGTTGATTGGCTAGGCTGGACGGATTGATAGCAGCGCAGCCATTGGCTGGCGCTGCTGTCAATCACAGGGGATGACATGGCGCGTCGGGGGGCGGGGCCGAGTGATACAGTCGGCGGCTATGCCCGCCGCTGTATCACGGGAGCGCGCTCGCAAAAGCTTTCCACCATGCAAGCTCGCTCGCATGAAGGTGGAAATCTTTTGCGAGGAGTAGCCGAGATAGCCGCCGGGGGACCCCAAAAGACAGGGTTAGGGGACACTCTGTGCAAAACGAGCTGCACAGTGGAGGTAAGTATAACATGTTTGTTATTTAAAAAAAAAAAAAGTTTGCCTTTAGTGACCCTTTAAGTGGTTAAAGTGTAACCTAAAGCAATTTTTTGTTTTTTGAGTCACATGACCTATGGAAAATGCAAAATTGAGTGCGTTTTCTGCGCCAATATTGGCACCGTTTTTTTCTATCAGCAAAATGCAGAAAACACAATTTTTAGCTGATATGTTTCAACCGTTGAAATTTCAGTGCATCTTTCTCTCTCTCAGTGGCAAGGCCACTGATCCATGTCAGTTATTTGCTTTTTTTACTCTTTCTCCATTCTATGACATTCTTTGACATGGTTTAGTAGAACAATCACCACAGGAAAAACATTAAATTGGTTTGTTCCTTCGGTTCCGCAAGAGTTAACTCTTATCTGGTAATAAATTATACCATCAGATTTCCCCTCAAAACATGAGCTCAGAGATGGAGAGCGTGGTGTGATATTGCACCTTAATTTGGTGTAAGGGAGGAAGGACATCTGTCACGGTCTCCTTGTATCGCACGTGTAGCGATATCGCACTGATAGGTAACACTTTAAGTGTCTAATTGCTGAGAATACATTTTTTCAGATTTATTCATAAAGTGAGAAGTCATTTTGTTAACTGTTCATGCACCTTCGACTGTATTGTTCTTGTTATGGAAGTTTTATAAAAGGATAGAAGTGAGGAAGGAGTGTGAGACAAGATAACAGCTTGTACAGCTGCACTTATGTTGTACGGTATTGACTGAAAAAATGGAACAAAAGCAGCCTGCTGCAGTACGTAATACCCACTGTAATATGTGGAAGGCCGGCATCACCATACAGGCTTACTGATAATAAGCAACAAGAACAGACAAACAGAAAATAGCTTATCCTCAGCAAAGAAAAACAAATAAAAATAGTTTGTGGTTCTAAAATAAAAGGCTCAGCTCACCGCCAGTAACTCTCGTCCCTTAATAGGGTCTTTAAAAGTTCCCACCTACCTCAGGGGTCCCAAAAAGGAGATCTCCACAATTCAGCAACCGTGTCTTAGGCCCCGTACACACGACCGAGTTTCTCGGCAGAATTCAGCCAGAAACTCGGTTCAGAGCTGAATTCTGCCGTGTGTACACTTTCGGCCGAGGAAGCCGACGAGGACCTCGGCGAGGAAATAGAGAACATGTTCTCTATTTCCTCGTTGTTCAATGGCAAAAGTCGGCCCGCCGAGTTCCTCGGCGGCTTCCACACTGAACTCGACGAGGAACTCGATGTGTTTGGCATGTCGAGTTCCTCGGTCGTGTGTACGGGGCCTTAGTCGTGAGCTAGTCCACACCGCTCACTCAGCTGTGTTCTGCTCTACTCCACCTCACAGACACCCGCTGTCTACTTCCTGTTCCTCTTTAGGCCTCTCTTGTAGGTGAATAGATATGTGTTCCCAATTAAGGGATGGGGCATGGGACTGTACAAATGCAATTTGGGTGTGTCCAACAATAATCAATAGGTTTCTCTAGTTTCATCTGTGCAAGCTCTATATATATACTTTCTCTCTTGTAGGTGGGTTACCCCCTCAGGACCAAAGTCCTGGCAATCAGGGTTTGGAGGCTCTTTCCCACCCAAAGTCTCTCTAATGCCCCATACAAATGCTCTGGATTTCTGATGGGAAAAAGTCAGTTGGGAATCCCGACGGGAAAAAAAAGAGCTGGTTCTCTTTTTTTTTTTTTTTTTTTCGGCGGGTTTGGCAGTTTTCCTGTCGAAAAATCTACCTGGCCAAAATCTCTCCTCACAGTTTTCCTGTCGGAAAACCCGGTCGTGTGTACGGGGCAATATTCTCTGAATTCTGGATCCCAAATGAGGATTTGCCAATCCTGAGAACACTGCAAGCCAGTCTTCTTTTTTCCAAGTGGACTACCCTGGAATCCCTCACCCTACATGGGTGAGAACCCCTATATACTCAAAAATTACCTTTCAGTCATCTCAGGGCACCCCATTTGTAAATGCAAAAACAAAACTAATAGTTTTACATAACGCAGCAACATCCACACACACATCGGACACCCAACATTAGAGGGGATCTATTCTTCCAACACACCTTTGCACACTAGTACTGACTAGTATTCCAATGTTTCTCTTCTCCCTCACATAGCTAATGTGACCCAGTGTTGACAGAGAGGGGTGGTGGGGTTAAACAAGAATGCTGTGCAAGTTCTTCTTATTAACCGATAAAGTACCGTATTTATCAGCGTATAACACGCACTTATGTTACCCTGAAAACAGAGGGTGAACCGTGCTTGCGTGTTATATGCCGATATCATTTTTTTTTTACCAACGGGGGCGAGGATCGGGCGGTCCGCCCTGGGTGCCACCCATTGGGAGATTGTCAGGCCAGCCGCCCCGCCTCTCCTGGCCCTGGGATAGCGCTGCAAGCATACTTTAAACTTCAGAAAACATTACTGCCAATCCTTTCTCATATACTGTTCCTCCTGTGTCACTATCAATGTAAATGTAAGCCTCTAAATCCCTCTATTAATCTTTCTGGACACTCTCCTCCTCCCACTCCGCCTCCTCCTCGAGTGTAGCCTTTGATTGGAGGAAGAGAGCGGTCATGTGACCGTCACTGAAAGAGAGGAGCTCAGTCACATGACACGGTCCATGGCGTTAATGGAAGTATTTAGAAGCTTAGATTTACAATGAGTGACACAGGAGGAACAGTGTATGAGAAGGGGCGGGCAGTGATATTTTCTATACTTTAAAGTATGCTGGTAATGCTGTCCTAGGAGACTGGGGGTCTCCTGGTAGTGTAGAGGAGGAGGAGGGGGGCTTTATAATGAAAGGGGTCTATGTACTATGCGGGGGTCTGTGTACTATGCAGGGCCCAGTGGTCTGTGTACTATGCGGGGGGTCTGTGTACTATGCGGGAGTATGTGTACTATGCAGGGGCTGTGTCTTATGCAGGGGGCTCTGTGTACCATGCAGGGGGCTGTGGAAAGTTTTTTTCCCCTAAAAACTTCCATCTTAACCACTTCAGCCCCGGAAGATTTGACTGCTCAATGACTGGGCCATTTTTTGCAATTCGGCACTGCGTCGTTTTGTGGTTGTGCGTCGGTTTGTGGTTGTACCCAAACAAAATTGATGTCCTTTTTTTCCCACAGATAGAGCTTTCTTTTGGTGGTATTTGATTATCTCTGCAATTTTTTATTTTTTGCGCTAAAAAAAAAAGCTACAATTTAAAAAAAAATATTTTGTACTTTTTTGCTATAATAAATATCTCCAATTTTTTTTTTTAAGTTAATTTTTTTCCCAGTTTAGGCTGATATGTATTATTCTACATATCTGTGGTAATAAAAATCACAATAAGTGTATATTGATTGGTTTGCTCAAAAGTTATAGCGTCTACAAAATAGTGGATAGATTTATAGCATTTTTATTATTATTATTTTTTTTTTTTACTAGTAATGGCGGCGATCTGCAATTTTTTTTTATCGGGACTTCGACATTATGGCGGACACATAGGACACTTTTGACAAATTTTTGGGACCATTGGCATTTATACAGCGATCAGTGCTATAAAAATGCACAGATTACTGTAAAAATGTCACCGTCAGGGAAGGGGTTAACACTAGGGGGCGATCAAGGGGTTAATTGTGTTCCCTAATGTGTGTTCTAACTGAAGGGGGATGGGACTGACCTAGAGGAAATGATAGATCGTGGTTCCTAGCTATTATTAACTCACAATCTGCATTTCCTCAGCTCACAGAACAGGGATGTGTGTGTTTACACACACATGTCCCTGTTCTGCCCGCTCGCGGCCGGTGGTCATCGCGACCGCCGGTCACAAGTATCGCCACTCCCACGATGCAGCGGGTACACGCGCGCCTGCTAGCCCACTTAGAGCAACCAATGTACAGCTATGACGGTTCACCAAGCGGAGCCAACCTGCCGCAGTATAACTGCGGCAGCTGCTCCGCAAGTGGTTAAAGTTAAGATGCGTGTTATATGTGATTAATACGGTAATTGGTTTTTAGGATGCCGGCGGCTGGAAGGTTGCAATGGCACAATGAAAACCTGTGGCTTTGCTTAACTAAAAGGCAAGCTTGATCCACCCATTGGTTTGTATGCAATTCTTGTGCAATTTCTAGGCATTTTGCCAAGGCACCCCTGAAGAAACCCGAAGGCACCCTGATTGAAAAAGGCTGTTATAAAACATCAGTTGCTGATAGGTCTCGATCTACTGAACCAAATTGAGTGCCTTTGTGAAATCCTTACATTAAAGCGGGAGTTCACCCATAAACTTTTTTTTACCCGTAGCTTGATGCTCATTTAGTCTAGGGGAATCGGCTAGTTGTTTTAAAATCCGAGCAGTACTTACCGTTGTAGAGAGCGATCTTCTCCGCCGCTTCCGGGTATGGTCTTCGGGACTGGGCGTTCCTTCTTGATTGACAGTCTTCCGACAGGCTTCCGACGGTCGCATCCATCGCGTCACGAGTAGCCGAAAGAAGCCGAACGTCGGTGCGGCTCTATACTGCGCCTGCGCGGCTCTATACTGCGTCTGCGCACCGACGTTCGGCTACTTTCGGAAAATCGTGACGCGATGGATGCGACCGTCGGAAGCCTGCCGGAAGACTGTCAATCAAAATAGGAAAGCCCAGTCCCGCAGCCCATACCCGGAAGCGGCGGAGAAGATCGCTCTCTACAACGGTAAGTACTGCTTCGATTTTAAAACAACTAGCCGATTCCCCTAGACAAAATGAGCATCAATCTAAGGGTAAAAATTTTTATTTACGGGTGAACCTCCACTTTAAGTTCTAACCCTGAATTTAGAAGCCTGTGAGAAAGAGTACAGTGTATTGTGTAAGGTTTATGAAAGCAGTGAGTAAATGTCAGCAGGTCTTATATATTATTGCATTGAAGAATTTAGCTAATTCCTGGAAAGAATAATTAGTATTAAAAATGATCTTTATCTCAGTCCTGCTTGTGCCCCAGGCTGGTAGAGTAATTGTTGGCTGAAGGCGTGTGGCAAGCTTAAACAAGATCATTTCATTTTGTGTAATATTCGAATATATTTTTATTCCTTGAAATCGTTCATCGCATATATAGGTTCAGCATTTATTTGCATATATTCATGCAGCAATATCTCACTTGTGAAAATTGTAAGTGACAAATCCAGCCTGAGATTTCAGTATTGCAGCCTGGCCCCAGGATTTTAGGCAGGTGTATAACATTGATGGTGATAATTAAAACTAGGTTAATTAGAATTGGCTAATTAAATAGTAATTAGAGAAACCTTGTTACAGTCCTCTAATCTTGTTATAACATGCAGACCTTGCAATTTTTTTCCTGTCATTTTAACTAATTAAAATATGTCTTGTACCTTGTAAGAACATTACAAGATTTGTGACATTTTTTTTGAATCTCTGAGCAATTAATCATCTGTTTAATACATCCATTAACTCCTTTTATTTGTGAAAGTGGATGTCTTAATGATTATCTTTGGAATCACATAGGTCATGAGCGTGTCAGATTTAAAATTCTATTACAATCGGAATGTGATTGGGGGTCTGGAAAGAAATAATGATGGTTTTTCATAATGACAGTATGATCTGTTAATAGAATGTAATTTAGGCTCCATTCACACCTAGGCGTTTTTACGCCTGTAGCGCGACGCGCACAAACGCCAGAGGGACGAAAAGTAATGAAAGGCAATGGGGATGGTTCACATCTGAACGCCTAAACGCCTGTAGCCTGTAGCCTGTAGCTCAAAAAAGTTCCGGACCCTTTTTTGTCGCTCCTAGCGCGCGATATGCGCGTATTTGAGCGTTTTTTTTTACATTGAAGTCAATTGTAAAACGCCTGATACGCGCGTATTGCGCGTAAACACGCGCTTGTACAAGCGTTTTGACGCCTGTGTTGCTGAAATCCCAGGAAGAGGAATAAAAAATTCCTAGGAGAGCAACAAGTGATGTCAGGGATGATCATTTTTCTTATTGGCTAATATGGAAAAAGACAAAGTACAAAAACGTCGAACGCCACTGTGCGAAAACGCGCGAAAACGCGCATTTACGCGCGAGAAAAACGTCGGTAAAAATCGCCTGTAAAAACGCCTGTACGCCCTACGCCTAGGTGTGAATGGAGCCTAAAGCTTCAGTAATTTTTTCAACTTTCCATCTATTAACCACTTCAATACCGGCTTTTATACCCACCTCTATACCGAGCCTATTCTGGCACTTCTCTTCTACATGTACAAATCATCATTCTTTTGCTAGAAAATTACGCAGAACCCCCAAACATTGTATATGTTTTTTTAGCAGACACCCTAGGGAATAAAACGACGGTCATTGCAGCGTTTTATCTTGCATGTTATTCGCTCAATAATTTTTCAAACGCCTTTTTTTGGGGAAAAAATTGTTTCATGAATTAAAAAAATAACAAAAAAGTAAAGTTAGCCCAATTTTTTTGTAAAGTATGAAAGATTATGTTACACCGAGTAAATAGATACCTAACATGTCACGCTTTAAAATTGCGCAACCAGGGACAGGGGCGTTTTGATTTTTTTTTTATTATTATTTTTTTTTTACACTTTTAAAAAAAAAACTTTTTTTTTCACTTGTAAACATCCCTTGTAATAAGAAATGTGTGTAACAGGTCCTTTTTATGGAGAGATGCGGGGTCAATAAGACCCCACATCTCTCCTCTGGGCTGGAAAGTATGAGATTGGAGAAAAAAATGTCACCGATCTCATGATTAGTGTTGCTTACTAGCCGCAATCGCGGCTTTGTTTACTTACGAGTACCCGGGTGTGACGTCATCACATCGCGCCCGGGCCTCCGACAGTCTGGTCACCAGTCATCTCTATGCTTCCTGCCTGCGCTGGACGATTCTTTCTCTGGGCCCCCGATGGCACGGGAGAGCCCGGAGAAGCACCAGAGGGGGGGATATCCCCTCCCGCCGCCTATAAGAACGATTAAGCGGCGGAACTGTCGCTATGATCATTCTTATGTTGCACAGAATCGCCGTCAGAAGAGAATGATATCTGAATGATGCCTCTAGCTGCAGGCATCACTCAGATATCCCCCCACAAACCCAGGACGTCATATGACGTCCACCCAGGATGGGAGATCCCATCTGTGGACGTCAAATGACTATGGGCCGGTATTGAAGTGGTTAAATCTTCTGCCCTTCTTGTTGTTTTAACTTTGGATAGTAAAACGTTTTTTTTTTTTTTTTTCAATAAGTAAATGCCTTATACAGCCCACTTCCTGTTTCTTGTTCGGGCATAATTAAAACTACCACTAAAACTTTACTGATATCTAGGACTTTGTTAGGCTGAGCTAATAGTTTCAATCAAACTACACTATAGGCTTAAATCGCAAAGTTTCAACACAAGGATACGGATTCTTATTTTAGCCACATGACGGTAATTTATTTTAAATCTCTATAGATTCAGCTTAAGATAACTGTCACTTTTTAAAATAAATATCATTGGTTTATAAGCTGTGTGAATTGAGCTTTATATGGCCAGACTTTTGTGGACCTGACAATCACACCTACACCAAATGGCCAAAAGTATGTGAACCCCCTTTCCAAATGACTGAGTTCAGGTGATTCCAGTGTAGAGTCTTGTTAATGCTGCAGAATACAAAGAACATGTGGACAATTGTGCTCTTCCAACCTTGTGGTAACAGTTTGGTGAAGAATCGGTTTGCAACTAACGATTATTTTCTTAATCGATTAGTTGGCCGATTATTGTTTTAATTAATAGATAAAAAAAAAACTCAGAAAAATGCCCCTTTCACATTGAGGAGTTTTTCAGGCGGTACAGCGCTAAAAATAGCGCTGCTATCGCGCCTAAAAAAACTCCTTCACTGAAGACTCAATGTGAAAGCCCGAGGGCTTTCACACTGAGGCGATGCGCTGGCGGGAGACAAAAAAATCTCCTGTCAGCAGCATCTTTGGAGCGGTGAGAGGAGCGGCATGTATACCGCTCCTTCACCGCTCCTTCCCATTGAAAACAATGGGAAACCGCGGGAATACCGCCCGCAATGCGCCTCTATAGAGGCGCATTGCGGGCGGTATTAACTCTTTATCGGCCGCTAGCGGGGGTTAATACCGCACCGCTAGCGGCTGATACCCGCGGCAATTCCGGCGGTATAGCGCCGCTATTTTTAGCGGCGTTATACCGCCACCGCAGCTCCCGCCCCAGTCTGAAAGGGGCCAAAGTGTGGTGTATAATTTAGTTATTATGTGAAGTTTAAAAAAAGACAGTTTATTCTCGAATATCTATATGCAGTGGTAAATATAAATAACCAGCTATATGGTGAGGGAACAAAATATCGAATCTATAACTAATACCACAGAGAAGAGCTCTATATACTAGTGTTGCACTGATACCGGTATCGGTGCCGATACTATTATGTGTAGAGCTCCAAAGGGATGAAGCTAAGGTGAAAATAAGGCCGCGTACACACGATCGGTCAAAACCGATGAAAACGGACTGAAGGACCATTTCATCGGTCCAAACCGATCGTGTGTGGGCCCCATCGGTCAGTTATCCTTCGGTCAAAAAAAAGAGAACTTGCTTTAAAATTGAACCGATGGACGCCTAACCAAAAGGTCAAAACCGATTGTTAGTATGCAAAAGCATCGGTCAAAAAGCCGCGCATGCTCAGAATCAAGTCGACGCATGCTTGGAAGCATTGAACTTTGTTTTTTTCAGCACATCGTGTGTTTTACGTCACCGCGTTCTGACACGATCGTTTTTTTAACCGATGGTGTGTAGGCACATAAGACCATCAGTCAGCTTCATCGGTTAACCGATGAAAGGGTCCTTCAGTCCGTTTTCATCGGTTTTGACTGATCGTGTGTATGCGGCCTAATACTGGGAGTATGCTATAGGCCCTCTAGCCCGAGGGAGGAGGGGGGGACAGAACTCCTATCACAATTTGGATTAGCAGCAGGGATGGGAAGTATTTATCATAATGTGGGATTTTATTTATCCAGACATAGACATAGACTGGGTGAAGGGAACCACGCATTTGTCTAAGGCTTGCCAGTTCCTAAATGTCTTGCAGGACAATTTCATGGATTAAATGTTAGACGCACCAACTAGAAACAAGGCATTACTAGATCTACTGATTACCAACAGTACAGACCTGATCATGGATGTGGAAATACGGGGCAATTTAGGAAACGGCGATCACAGGTCAAATGGATGTGGAAATACGGGGTAATTTAGGAAACGGCGATCACAGGTCAAATGGATGTGGAAATACGGGGCAATTTAGGAAACGGCGATCACAGGTCAAATGGCTTTAGTATAAATCACACAAATAGGAAATACAAGAGGAACACAAAGACACTGAATTTCAAAAGAGCCAACTTCCCTTAACCACGGACCACGCTAGAAGATCTAAAATGGGATAAAATCTTAGAAACAAAAAACACGGAGAGATGGGTTTGCTTTAAGAGCATATTAAATAAGGGCATTAGCCAGTGCATCCCATTGGGAAATACATTTAAAAGAGCGAACAAAAGTCCTGGATGGCTTAACTCTATTGTAAAAATACATATAAAGGAGAAGGCCTTCAAAAAATTACAAGGCTATATGGTATTGGTGACTCCTGTGAATGTATTTATTAACATATGATTTGCGATCTAGATTTTCCTGTTAAATGATATTTTAGCCTTATATTTGTATTTTGAAATGTCAACGGATTTCTGTAAACAATGTACAATGTACACATTGTCTTTCAATGTTTATGATAAACTCAATAAAAACTGATTGATGGAAAAAATTACAAGGCTAAGGGATTATCATCAGCATTCAGACTTTACAAAGAATGCAACAAGATATGTAAGGGTGCAATTAGGGCAGCTAAGATAGAACATGAAAGACACATAGTGGAGGAGAGCAAAAGAAATCCCCAAAAATTCTTTAAGTATTTAAACAGTAAAAAAGGGAGGACAGACCATATTGGCCCCATAAAGAATGAGGAAGGACATCTGGTTACAAAGGATGGGGAGATGGCAAAGGTATTGAATTTATTCTTCTCCTCAATCTTCACAAGGGAATTGGGGGACTTCAGTAACCAAACTGCAGTGCTTGTCTTCATGACACATCTCAGGAAGCACCCTCATGGCTAACAGAGGACAGAATTAGAAATAGACTTTTGGAAACTTAACATTAATAAATCAGCTGGACCAGATAGCTTGCACCCGAGGGTACTTGGGGAAGTCAAGTAATTGCCTGACCATTGTTCCTAATTTTTACTGACAGTCTACAGACCGGAATGGTACCAGCTGATTGTAGAAAAGCCAATGTAGCACCAATATTTAAAAGTTAGCCTAACATCAATAGTATGCAAGCTCTTGGAGGGGATGATAAGGGACTATATACAAGATTTTAGTAATGAAATTGGTATTATTAGCAGTAATCAGCATGGATTTATGAAGAATCTTTCTTGCCAATACAATTTATTAGCTTTCTATGAGGAAGTGAGCTGCCATCTAGATAAAGGAAGGCCTGTAGACTTGGTTTATCTGGATTTTGCAAAAGCATTTGACACAGTTCCCCATAAACGTTTACTGTACAAAGTAAGGTCCGTTGGCATGAACCATAGGGTGAGTACATGGATTGAAAACTGGCTACAAGGGCGAGTTCAGAGGGTGGTGATAAATGGAGAGTACTCTGAATGGTCAGGGGTGGGAAGTGGGGTCCCCCAGTGTTCTGTGCTGGGACCAATACTATTTAATTTGTTCATAAACGACCTGGAGGATGGGGTGAAAAGCTCAATCTCTGTATTTACGGACGACACTAAGCTAAGCAGGGCAATAACTTCTCTGCAGGATGTGGAAACCTTGCAAGAAGATCTGACAAATTAATAGGATGACCAACTACATGACAAATGAGGTTTAATGTAGAAAAATTTAAAATAATGCATTTAGGTGGCAAAAATATGAATACAATCTACTCACTAGGGGGTGAACCTCTGAGGGAATCTAGGATAGAAAAGGACCGTGGGGTCCTAGTAGATAATAGGCTCAGCAATGGCATGCAGTGCCAAGCTGCTGCTAACAAAGCAAACAGAATATTGGCATGCATTAAAAAGGGGATTAACTACAGGGATAAAGCGATAATTCTCACGCTCTACAAGACTCTGGTCCGGCCGCACCTGGAGTATGCTGTCCAGTTCTGGGCACCAGTCCTCAGGAAGGATGTACCAGAAATGAAGCGAGTACCAAGGACAACAAAGCTAATAAAGGGTCTGGAGAATATTAGTTATGAAGAAAGGTTGCGAGCACTGAACTTGTTCTCTCTGGAGAAGAGACGCATGAGAGGGGATATGATTTCAATTTACAATAATACTGGTGACCCTGTATGTATGCTTTACTGTGTATACTGACATGTATGGATGGTGTACTGAGCTGTATGTGTGCTTAACTGTGTATACTAACATGTATGGAGGGTGTACTGCACTGTATTTTCTGGCAAATATTGCATTCTATATGCAGTTCAACTAATCGGCTGACCAACTAATCGATTATGAAAATAGTTGACAATTATTTTCATAATCGATTATGCCGATTCGTTGTTTCTGCCCTAGTGAAGACCCATTTCTGTTCCAGCATGACTGTGCCCCTGTGTACATAGACATATTACCCAGATTAAGATATTTGGCTAGAGGCTCCAATTGCCAGGGATACCACCGATTACAGAAGTCGGTTCCCTGTAGTCCTTAGCCACTAGAGAGTCTGTTACAGCTCCAAAGAAAAAAGGGGAACCACTTACCTTGCTTAGAGCCTCAGAACCATTTATTCAATCCATCCATCAAACAGATCAGTTCATCCGACATACCAATGCCCTAAAGTAGTGAGGTTACTCATAGGGTCAAAGGGCCTATGAGTAAGCTCCCTCCTAGATGAAACACATAGAATAGTTTGTATCTTGAATGGATCGATCTGTTTGATGGCCGTTTTGTCTTATTAGTTCTGAGGCTTTTAGCACGGTGAGCAGGTCCCTTTTCTTCTTTTGGAGCTGTTCCATAAAGACATGGTTTGATGAGTTTGGTGTGGAGGAACTTAAGTGGCCAACACAGAGCTCTGGTCTCAACCATACTAAACATCTTTGGGATACATTGGAACACTGATTGTAATCCAGGTCTTCTCAAATGGGCACAAATTCCCAGAGACGCACTCCAAAATCTTGTATAACCACTTGGCGTCCACGCTATAGCCGAATGACCACTACAGCGCAGACCTGAATTTCTGGGAGGCTGTTAATAGACATCCTCCCCTTTTCTCGCTCCCCGCGCGCCCCCTGCAGGGCATGCACAACGCGCTGTGATCACTGAGACTCGAATGATCACAGATCCGAGTAAGAGATCAGCCAATGACATCTGGCCACGTGATGTAAACAAAAGCTCGACAGCGTGAGGAAAAAAAACAGCAGATCACCGGCTTATGTGTAAGGGACATCGGTCCCGAAGAGAAAGGAGGCACATCTGCCTAATCTGTGCCCACAATTACTACCTGCCAGTGCCCATGAGTGCCGCCTATCAATGCCCACGAGTACCACCTATCAATGCCCACCAGTGGTGCCAATCAATGCCTCATCAGTGCCACCAAGCAGTGCTGCCTATCAATATAACCTACCAGTGCTGATCAGTGCCCATCACTGCCACCCATCAGTGCCCATCACTGCCCTTCAGTGCCACCCATCAGTGCCACCTCTTGGTGTCACCTATCAGTGCCCATCCTTGCTGCCTTATCTGTGCCCATCAATGCAGCCCATCGGTGCCCATCAGTGGAGCCCATAAGTGCAGCTCATCGGTCCTCATCAGTGCCCATCAGTGCAGCCTTATCAGTGTACATCAATGAAGGAGAAACATTACCTGTTTGCAAAATGTTATAACAAAATATAAAAATATATATATATATATTTTTTCAAAGTTCTGCCTTTTTTATTTATTTTTTAACAAAAAATAAAAACCAGAGAGGTGATCAAATAACACCAAAAGAAAGCTCTATTTGTGGGGGAAAAGTTTATAAAAATATCATTTGGCTACAGTGTTGTACGATCGTGCAGTTGTCATTCAAAATGCATCAATGCTGAAAGCTGAAAATTGGTCTGGGCAGCAGGGGGTTTAAGTGCCCAGTAAGCAAGTGGTTAAAGCCTTCTCAGATGAGTGGAGGCTTTTATAGCCACAAAGGAGGTGGAGTGGGGTCACAACTTCCTATTGATGCCCATGGTATTGAAATATGATATCCAATGAGCTCATATAGGGCTGTAAACTTTTTACCACATACTGTAGTCTATTTGTGTGACTGACTTCTATATACTATATAAAATTATAAAATCTGGTAAGCCTGGCTAGTGAGAGGAGGGAGACTTTACGTTGGGGTCTGGATAGTTAAGACCTGGCAAGGGATCTGAGTATGAATCTATATAAACCAAAACGGAGAAATTTATTTTAAGTGGAGTTGTTTTTTCAACCTCTATTTAACAAGCACTTTGTTGGCAACATTTTTCAGTTATCATTTAGTCATAAGAGGTTAACATACTGCTTACCTAGTAATTAGAATTTGTGTACTTTGGGCCAGATTCACATAGAATTGCGGCAGCGTAACGTATCACATTTACGTTACACCGCCGCAAGTTTTACGGGCAAGTGCTTGATTCACAAAGCGCTTGCCTATAAACTTGCGGCGGCGTAGCGTAAATCCGTTCGGCGCAAGCCCGCCTAATTCAAATGGGGCGTGTATCATTTAAATTAGGCGCGTTCCTGCGCCGAACGTACTGCACATGCTCCGTTTTGAAATTTCCCACCGTGCTTTGCACGAAATGACGTCGCACCGACGTAATCTTTTGAACGGCGACGTGCGTTACGTCCTTTCCTATTCACGGACGACTTACGCAAAAAAAAAAATATTTAAATTTGACGCGGGAACGATGGCCATACTTTAACATGGCTAGTCTAAATATAAGCCACAAAATAGCAGCCGTAACTTTACGCCGGGAAAAGCCGACTTGCGACGACCGCGCGTACCTTCGTGGATCGCCGTAAACAGCTAATTAGCATACCCGACGCGGAAAACGAAGCGAACTCCACCCAGCAGGCGCCGAAGTATTACACCTACGATCCGAAGGCGTATGAAGCCTTGCGCCTGTCGGATCGAAGCCAGAAGCCATCGTATCTTGGTTTGAGAATTCAAACTAAAGATACGACGCAGCAAATTTGAAAGTACGCCGGAGTATCAGCAGATACTCCGGCGTACTTTTTCTGTGAATCTGGCCCTTTGGCTCTAAAATGCACCTTTTACGTTAAAAGAAATCATAAATAACCCGGTATATAAATGAAACCAAAACTGACTACAACATAATACTTGATGTATGCTGAAAAGCTGTACTCTATAAGAACCTGTAGATGGCGCTATTGCTACTCTGTTAGGTTAGCAAAGCCACCCTGAACAGAGTAATAATGGAAAATGACTGAATAAGTTAATTGGTTTAAATAAGCTTTTGGGCACTTTATATAGACGTTATATATGCATTATTGTCAACTTAGTAATTTTTCTTAATAATCTCCTTTGCCCAGATGTGACCCAGGGTCCTAAAATGTCTTGTGATGCTAGCTAGCAATAGGACATTCTCTTTTTCCCCTTCAAGGCACGATCAAGCATGCTTGTTTTTCACACCCAATAGGCCATTGGTCAGAAAGTCGGTCAGAAAGTTCCAACCCAACCATTAACCATTTCCAAGTAGTCTTAGGACTGCAGCTACCATTAAAGTGTTTGTACACCTCAGACATGAAATATGAACAAAGCATATACCTCTATAGCATGTACTTGTCTCAATTAAAAGGACTGTGTGTCACTTTTGTCTCCTGCTTCATTCCTCTGTTAGCAGAATGAATCATTTCTGACACGTTTTCCAGACACCAAGAGAAAAATTGTGACAGGGGAGGGATCTCCATCTGATTGACAGCCTCGGCTCTGTTCCTGTGTCCCTTTCCTCCAATCAGCTCTTTAATCTCTCCTTACTGAGCTCTGAAGAGTGTAACTTCAGCTCTCTGCCTCTCTTTTTTTATGAACTCTCAGACAAGCTTTAACATCCAGCACTTTGAACGGATGTAGAGAAGAGAGGGCTGCAGATAGGCAGATACAGCTTATGTAGCAGGATTTGTTTAATCTCTTTGTATCACCTAAGGCCAGTGACTTTACAGGTACATGTAAGGGTTTACAACCACTTTAAGGGGAATGCTGTTTGATTCAGCCTGAATCACATTCAGGTGAAAGTGACAGGGTTTCTTGTTAGGGCACTTCCTCGCCTACTCTACCCTCTCAGGCTGCTCTGTTTGCTGGTGTTTAAGCTTTGTGTCACATACTTCCCTATGGTCCGAAATGGCACCTAACACTCAAAGCTCCCACAGGTGAATTTAGCAGAAGTGGAGCTTGCCGACGGTAAGTATAAGTGGGCTGGGGGGTTCTGTAACAGCTACCCCCTGGTAGTGAGCCATTGGAGACGTCCTTTTCCCTGGCAAGTTGCGATATGCAGGTACAGCCGGTATATCCCATCCACGAGATCCAGAGAGAGAGTCAGGTTCAGCTGTAAAATTAGCAGAATAGTAATCCCATCGAACGCCCTTTCAAGAACGAGACGGGGCTACGTTTTGAAGGGTCAAGTAGGACTGTACACAGCACACTTTTTATACAGAATTTGAAACATCCCACCCCCTTGCCATCAGAATAATTAACATGAGCCAATTATCTATCATTTAGCCTGACGAGGTGGCTAGGCGTCTCGTCTGCAATTCCCCACACATATAATGAACTTCAATCACATTCTAAAAGTCATTTAGTGGAGGTAATTATCTCCTAGAGACGTCCCGTCTGACAACAGCTATTAACCTGCAGAACACAATAACAAGGTATTTCACAAGCCGGCTCCACTTAGCATTTCAATAGCCTGAGCTAAGCATTGAAGGGTCATTGTCCTATTGACCTAGTCAGGACAAAATTAACCACTTGTAATGTGTCCAGTATCTTCTGCAATGAACTGTCAGTAATGTCCCATCTTCTGAAATACATAGTTCCGTTACACTGCTCCCCTTTTGTGGAACACTCCGGCAGACCCGGATTGATCCTTTTCGGGTCAACTTGGGGATGTCCGGTCTGCTGTTAGGGTAAAAGTTCAGTTTGCCAGGATAAACCATCAGCATTGCCATCTGGCTTACCAGGTCGGTAGCTGAGGGTGAAGGTGAATAATGGAATTCAGTTCTGGAACAGTCACTTGCTTTGCTCTCTCAATGGCTCCCAAAACCTTTTGCTGATGCTCTTGGGACAGATAAGGCACCACCTGGATGCAAATCCCATTTAATCTTTTGACAATTTCCGCCTGTTTGTGCATTTCAATGTTCAAGCCACGGGACATCTCATAATACATGACATAGTGTCGTTGCATCTCTGATTTCTCACTGGCCAACTTGTCACATTCTCATTTTAGACTGTGATATTGTGCCGGATCTACAGTACATGTCAGGGAAGGTAGTCTTACCCGGGTCTCAGCAGCAAGCGAGTTGGTTCCAGCAACGCGGGTGGTCACGGGGAAAGCAGCAGCAGGTATAGGTAAATAAGCCGAAGTCAGAGAGCCAATGTCGTTGCCCAGCACAACCTCGGCAGGTAGGTTGTCCATGATACCAACTGTGGTCTTTCCTGACCCGGCTCCCCAGTCTAAGTGCACCCGGGCGGTGGGTACGCGAAATACAGCACCCCCTGCGACCCGGACGGCAACTGTGCGAGTGGACACGTTCTCTGGCTTTACCAGATGTTTTTGAATCAAAGTGATAGTAGTCCCGGTATCTCTTAGGCCTTGTGCTACTTGTCCATTCACCCGTACCTCCTGACGGTGATGCTGACGGTTATCTGGAGAGGCAGCTTGTATTGGGTCTGCCTCATACAAAATTCCCAGACATTCCTCAGGGCCCACCTCGGTCTCTCGGCAGAGGGGCGTGATGGAGTGACCTCTGTGTTGGGTGTTGTGTGACTTCAGTTGTTATTTGTAGCTCTCAAAGGGCAATCACAAGCAATATGTCCCGTGTTGCTGCAGTGATGGCACGTCACCCTAGACGAATCCCGGGGGTAGTTGTTAGGCCCCTGAGGACGTGGTGGTCCTGCTGGGACTGGAGCCCGAAACTCTGGGCGTGGGGTGACGGTTGGAGTACGCGGTTCCACCTTATGAGCCAGCCGTGTAGTATCCTGGCTTACTTTCCTTGTTTCCGCGTACTCATCTGCTAGCCGAGCCGCCTCGTTTAAGTTAGCGGGACGGCGATCTCGTATCCAGTCTTGTATGTCTGCGGCCAGGTCTTGGAAGAAATGTTCCATTAGGAAAAGCTGCAATACTTCCTCCCCGGTGTTGGCCTTGCACCCTTGGACCCAAAGGGATGCCACCCTTTGTAACCAGTTGGCCCATTCCATGTGGGAGTCCACAGCCTTCTTCTTGGAGTCCCGGAAGCGACGGCGGTAGGCTTCTGGAGTTACGCCGTATCGGGTTAGCAGCGCCTTTTTAACTTGCTGATATTGTAAAATATCCTCTGGAGCGAGAGCCCGAAAGGCTTCATTGGCTTTGCCCGACAATTTCCCCCGACAAAATAGTGACCCATTGGTCTGGTGGTACCTGGTGTAGTGAGCACTGCCTCTCAAAATCAGCCAAATATCCATCGATTTCCTCCTCATTTTCTACAAAAGCTTTAAATGCAGTGAACGGTATTTTCTTTCCTGTAGCTGCGGGTGGGGGAGTAGGAACTGCATGTGTAATGGGCTGTCTAGCTCTTACCAGTTCCAGTTCTTGTCCCCTCTTAGTTTGTATCTCCTCCCTTGCTTCCCGGAACAGCTGGTTTATTAGTTCCACAGACGTTTCTGGATACAAGGATAATCTCCGCTGTACAATCCCAGTAATTACATCTTCTTTGCTGACAGGTGCAAGGGGCTCAGTTCCTTTCATGGATCCATCCATTTCGTCCAGCTCCAGCAGGTCAGCTATCAGCTCCCTCCATGGTCTGTTACTGGCACTCCTACCACGACTCTCCAATAAATCTTTTAGTGTGGGTCTTTTCAGCCTGGCGTAGTGAGAATCCATTCAGAACTTGCTCTTTGGATAAAAGGACCATCCCACTGCTGCCAACCAATGTAACGGCTACCCCCTGGTAGTGAGGGGGTATCAGCCGTTGGAGACGTCCTTTTCCCTGGCAAGTTGCGATATGCAGGTACAGCCGGTATATCCCATCCACGAGATCCAGTGAGAGAGTCAGGTTCAGCTGTAAAATGAGCAGAATAGTAATCCCATCGAACACCCTTTCAAGAACGAGACGGGACTACGTTTTGAAGGGTCAAGTAGGACTGTTTATTTTCAAGTACACAGCACACTTTTTATACAGAATTTGAAACATCCCACCCCCTTGCCATAAGAATAATTAACATGTGCCAATTATCTATCATTTAGCCTGACGAGGTGGCTAGGCGTCTCGTCTGCAATTCCCCACACATATAATGAACTTCAATCACATTCTAAAAGTCATTTAGTGGAGGTAATTATCTCCTAGAGACGTCCTGTCTGACAACAGCTATTAACCTGCAGAACACAATAACAAGGTATTTCACAAG
Organism: Rana temporaria; assembly: GCF_905171775.1. Taxonomy (NCBI): domain Eukaryota; kingdom Metazoa; phylum Chordata; class Amphibia; order Anura; family Ranidae; genus Rana; species Rana temporaria. The sequence goes on from NC_053491.1 coordinate 393,202,689, forward strand.
CCGGCTCCACTTAGCATTTCAATAGCCTGAGCTAAGCATTGAAGGGTCATTTTCCTATTGACCTAGTCAGGACAAAATTAACCACTTGTAATGTGTCCAGTATCTTCTGCAATGAACTGTCAGTAATGTCCCATCTTCTGAAATACATAGTTCCGTTACAGGTTCCTGTGTATCAATCAATTGGTGGATTGTATATCAATCAATTGGTGGATTGTGTATCAATCAATACTTCTCTGTTCAAGTTACCACTTCAGTCTCCTCCAGCACTTTCCTTGCTTTCAGACCATTCCCCTTCCTTCCTCCTGCTCCTAGCTCCCAGGAGGAGCTAGCACATTTAAAGTTAGGCCTGACACTGGCTTAGCCAGACCTTAGCAATTGCCCTTTTCAGGCAGGGACCGCTGGCCCCTATGGTGTACAAAGAAATGAAAAGTGTTGCTGTCCTATTGATGGACTACTGCTCCCAGTCAGCTCTTCCTCAGGCCCTGCCAGCCCTCCTGGCTGCAGCTGCCCATGACATTGCAATCTTCACTACTGGCTCTGCACCCATCTCTGACTGCATATTCCCAGTCCTCTCAGGTGTGCCTCCCCAGGCCTCCTGACTGCACATGTCACTCACCAGCCCTCCTGGCTGCAACCGGTGGTTCCCTCATGAAGACTTGCCTGACAGTAATAGCTCCTGCTGTCCTCTCTTGCTCCTCCTGTCCAGAATCTTCACGCTTTTCCAAAAGCCTCTGTCCTGCATCCACGCCCAGGCCCAAGGTCACCCCCCCCAGACTGGAGAGCTCCCTCAAAGGCCCTGACAGCCTAGTACTCCATCTCCAGTTCTTCCATCCGACAACTCCTCCCCAGCTGGGCTGACTGTAAGTATTTAAGGAGGCCTGCCCCCTGCCAATCCAGGTTGGGGATTGGTCAAGGCTCCTTAAACACCCCAGGCAGCTCCACCTCTCCCCGCCTCCTCTCTTTCTAGAATCCTCAAGAAGAAAGAGGGAGGTCTCAGTGACGATGCCTGTGAGTCACCAGCTGCTAAACTCTGAGCCACTCCCAGCCCACACAAACCAAAACAAAGTTTAGCCAGACCTGCCTAAATTTACCTACTCTCACAAAAAAGAATCCTAACTTGCTTTAAATACTTATGTAGCACCTTCTACATAGGTATATACTGCAACTTCTAACAGCTTACTTAAAATACATTTTACAACCAACTCACTTTATATCTACAAATAGCTTACACCTCCTTTCCTGACAAAACAAAAACTGGTGAGAGACAGAAGCGTGAAAATATCAGAAAATTACACATGGTTTCTAATTAGCAACTTTTCTGCAATTTATTGCTCTTCGGCCCCTTGATGGCGCTGCTGAGTGTTCCAAGGCACTGCGCTGTATCTCTGCTACATTTCTTTCTTCCCAGCGTTTGTCAGAGGGATGATAAAAAGACAACTGCTTATTGTACATTAGTTAATCCCTTCGCTGCCAGCGGGTCTGAAGAAGCTCCAAACGGTTTAGCTGGTGTGCAATAAAAGTCTCCTGTAAATTATTGGCTTTAATCACGTCTCGACAAAATTATACAGACATTATAAATAAAGGACTATAGGGGAGAGGGAGCACTCCAAGCATGAAGAATAGGGGCCACCATTAGGAACACGTGAAAAATGGCAAGGAGGGGGGCAGGGAGCGCTACAGTTTGTGTATGTATTAATTATGAAGGGAACCATATTCATGAGTCTTTACAATGAATTGTTCCTGTCACCCCCATTTTTTTTTTTTATAGTTGGAAATTTCTATAGAGCAGCCACTGTATACCTCTGTGTCTTTATAGTGGTGATGTCATTAGTCATAGCAAGGTTCATTTTGCTTACTGGTAGCATAGGGCTGATACAGCTTTTTACATTAGTACTTGTTTCCAAAAAGGCCTACAGTCTACTGTCCATGCTGCGGTGATAAACCAGGGCCTACAGAGACCAGTGTAGCTCAAAGTCAGCTGATCTGTATTTGGGTTCCCTGGGGTACCTAGAGAAAACCTAGAAAATCACAGGACCACTCGTGCAGATGGTGTTCTTGGTGACACCTGCAGAAAACCAAGAAATATACAGGAAAAATGCACAGACTCTATGCAGGGAAGGTTCTGGATGACACCTGCAGAAAATCCAGAAACTCCATGCATCCACACAGACTCCATGCAGATAGTGTTTGTGGTGACACCTGCAGAAAACCAAGTAAAATACAGGAAGGCTACACAGACTCAATGCAGGTTGTGTCCTTGGTGACACCTGCAGAAAACCAAGAAATATACAGGAGGACTACACAGACTCTATGCAGGTAAGGTTCTGGATGACACCTGCAGAAAATCCAGAAACATACAGGAAGACTACACAGACTCCATGCAGGTAAGGTTCTGGATGATACCTGCAGAAAATCTGGAAAAATACAGGAAGACTACACAGACTCCATGCAGGTAGTGTTCTTGGTGACACCTGCAGAAAATCAAGAAAAACATAGGAAAACTACACAGACTCCATGCAGGTAGTGTTCTTTTTGAGAATTGAAACCAAGACCCCAGTTCTTCATGACATGATGTTATCACGAGGTGCATGCAACACCACTGTATCTTACAGAAAACCTGTGGAGTGATTGCATGGTTTAAATTACCTCTGGCTTGGATAACAGGTGCTTGCATGGGATTGCATTATCTTTGCAACCTGTCAGGCCCCGTACACACGACCGGATCTATCCGCTGAAACTGGTCCGATGGACCAGTTTCAGCGGACAGATCCGGTCGTGTGTAGGCCCGAGCGGACAATTGTCCGGCGGATCGGACAGTTTCCAGCGGACAAAAATTGCTTAGCCTGCTAACAAATCTGTCTGCTGGAAACCTGTCCGTCGGACGTGTTCGGTCGTCTGTACAGACTCACCAGACACGTCCGACCGACCGCCATCCCTCGCATGCGTCGTACTGATTCGACGCATGCGTGGAAGCTTTAAACTTCCAGGGCCGCCCACGTCGCCGCGTCATCATCGCGGCGACGGCGCGGCCACGTCCCCGCGTATTGTTTACGCGCGGATTTCTGTCTGATGGTGTGTACAACCATCAGACAGAAATCTCCGGGCGGACATGTCCGCTGAAAACGGTCCTTAGGACTGTCCGTCCGTGTGTACGAGGCCTCAGTATGAAATTCTGGGGGGTTTACAAAGGAATTTGCAACCAAAAGATACATTCAAAGGGGAAGATCCACAGAGAGAGTACGCCGGCGTATCTATTGATACGCCGGCGTACTTTCAAATTTCCTGCGTCGTATCGTTGTTTTCAATTCTCAAAACAAGATACGACAGCATCTGGGTTAGATCCCGCGTCAAATTTTGAATATTTTACGTCGTTTGCGTAAGTCTCCGTGAATGGGGCTGGACATGATTTACGTTCACGTCAAAACCAATAAGTCCTTGCGGCGTACTTTGGAGCAATGCACACTGGGATATTCCACGGACAGCGCATGCGCCGTTCGTGAAAAACGTCAATCACGTCGGGTCACAAGTTATTTATATAAAACACGCCCCCCTGTTCCAAATTTGAATTAGGCGAGCTTACGCCGGCCTATTTACGCTACGCCGCCGCAACTTACGGAGCAAGTGCTTTGAGAATACAGCACTTACCCGTCTAAGTTGCGGAGGCGTAACGTAAATCGGATACGTTACGCCCGCGCAAAGATACGCTGATCTACGAGAATCTGGCCCTAAGTTGTTGCAATTGAGGCTGGCCAACATAATCAAAAGGAAAGGGCGGATTCTACAACAGCCATGCAGGCTTTTGAAGCAGTTTACTTTATTGAGCACCTTGGGATTTTGGGCTACTGAGATGCTATACAGAGATGCCCCTGTAGGTGCCTGCTATCCAGGACCAGTCATTTAACGACCTACAGGTTAACCTTACATTCAGGCAGGGCCAGTGCAAGACTATTTTGTTCCCTAGGCAAGACCAGCTACTTGCACCCCCCAAAAAATAAAGGCTGCAAAGGCAGCCTGTGCAGTGATGCTTTCTCACCTCCTTGCCAGTGTTAGCTCTGTGTGGAGACTAACTGGGGAGCTGGGAGGAAGTGATGTTGCGCACAGCACAGCTTGCACGGCACCTCATTGGCTGTGTACCTCTTCCTCACGGCTTGGCTGAAGTTTGCAGGAGACTACTTCATCTCCAGCTCACATCATCCGATCCTGCATTTCTATGTGGAATGTTGGTGCAGTGTGTGGGGAACAGGACAGCTATCAGTAATTTTGGGGCTTCTTACACAGCTTTAGACCTGCCCCCCCCCCCCCCCTCCGGGCCTGACCTCCTTACATCAGCATTTACCCCTTTCATTCGAGTCCCCAAAGTGCCCTTCCTTAAATCAGAGTCCCCCCTCGTTTCATCAGTGCCCCAGACACATCGCCCCTTACATCAGGGTCCCAAGAGTCCCCTCTCCTTAAATCAGAATCAACAGAGATCCCACTTTTATTAGGGTCTCTGAAGTCTCTCCTTACATTAGTATTCCAAAGTCCCCCCTTACATCAAGTTCCCCTAGAACCCCCACCTTAAATTAGGGTCCCCAGAGTCCGCTGGCCTTAAATCAGGGTCCCCAGAGCTCCCCTTACATCAGGTACGGTGGTATAGCGGCGCTGCCCATTGATTTCAATGGGCAGCAGCTTGTGTAAGCATCTGAACTTGATTTGGTATCAGCCTTCTGTGGCATCCCATATCCAACAGCACTTAGATTAGTAAATAAGGTAAAAAAAGTGTCAATGTCCCTTAAACCTCCCCCAGTAGTGTTCTTCATCATTACCACATTAGACATTGGTAAAAAAAAAAAAAAACATGACAGCAGTCGAGGAAAGTCCCGGTGAGCACAATAATAATCATTCAAGCCGATCTCCATACAAGGCAGGGCCTGGCCAGGGAAATGCCACCTCGTCGTTAAACACATTAATTTTTATGTAAATGCAAGTCAACTAGCCATAGTGGACACTCCAGTTAATTAAAAACAGAAGACGAACCAAAGTAATGCACTCCATTTGTTTTTCTAGGCAGCCTGCCAGGGGTTGGAAGTAATCCAGCGCTACCAGCTGGTAAATAGGATATATGCACAGCAGGGCGCCAATACTCTGTAGAGTGTAAACAGATGGAATCAATAGAGAGAGACAAGTTAGACCGCACTTCTGCAGGAACACAGCCAGAATGCACAACCTCACAGTCTAGATACTTATCCTGTTCCAGTTCATTTAGTAGCGAATGTCTCTTGATATCTGCTCATCTGTGTCTTCTTTTTTTTTTTTTTTTTTTTCCCAGTCTCTTCCGTCTTTCCTCCAGAATGCCAATTTCAAGAGGATGATACAAAACAGAAACAAAATGTGGCTAATAAAAAATGATCCATGACCATCGCAGGGGTGGCTATAGCATGCTTGGGCAACGCTGGCGGGTGCTGGTTGTTGAAGGATGCAGCTTGCTGGAAAAACTCTTCTGTCTGACCGTTTCATCCATGGAGATGCCATCGAAGGCGTCAATAAAACGAGCCCTCGGGGGAGCGGTTTTCAGTTTTGATTGCCTGCTCAATATTGTTGTGTACATAATCTGAGTGCAAGGCGGCACTGAGAGTCTTTAATTGTAACCATAAACGGTTGCAGATTGCTGTAGGTTTTCAAAGTCAGTCAGAGGACAAGGTACTTGTTTCGTAAAGGCACTCTCTCAGTTGATTTACCCAGAAACGTAAAAGCTCCCGTAGATGCCGGAAGGCAGTCAGATGTGCAGGCGCAGTGCAACCGCTCTTAGGCATCTGCATATGTTGGCCATATATTTGTTCTCAGCCTAAGGTTCTCGGAGCTCAAAAGCAGTGTTCATAGTACAGACAGTACAATGTGTACGCTACACTAAAGCAACCCTCACACACACACACACACACACACACACTTGACCCAGTCTTTTTGTAAACTGAGTGGTGTCAGCCCTCCCAGTTGTCTTTTGATAACCACTCAACCTACACGTAGATAGCCACAACATAAAGGCTAATATCTCTGTAGTCCAAGAAAGGAACTCAGGATACCCTCCCCCATGTTTTGCTAGGATTCCAGTAGGGTGGGTGCCTTTTCTACAGATCTGCTGTGGTAAGACAAATTATTTGGGGGGAAATACATTTTTGATCCCCCTTGCCCACTTACAAAGGAATGATGGGTCTGTAATTGTTATCATAGGTGTATTTTAAATGATAGAGACAGAATTTTAACCAAAAATACCCCCCAAAAAATTATTTTACTCACTAAACTGCAACTAGATTTATAAGTATTTGATCCCCAAGCAAAACATGAATTCGTACTTGGTGTTGAAACCCTTGTCGGCAAGCACAGAGGTAAAACGTTTCTATGTACACATTTCGTATACGTAGAAAAAGTCGTAGATCTTTGAGTTCAGCTCATAATAAATAGGGGCAAACACAAAAGTGTTGCATTTATAATTTTGCTCAGTGTATTTTACTCACTGATCTGCAACTTAATTTATAACATTTGTATTGTGTGTTTTTTTTCTGGATTTTTAGTTGATATTTTGCCTCTATTATTTAAAATACACCTATGATAAAAATTATAGACCCTTCATTTCTTTGTAAGTGGGCAAACGTACAAAATCTGCAGGGGATCAAATAATTATTTTCTCCACTGCACCTACTATTCGCTAAAGGATAAGGTTCACCTTTTCACATATTACAGGATTATTATTTCTTTTCAACTTTGGATAAATTAGGGAATGGTTAAAATCCACGCCAGGTGTTTTCTTTGCCATCTGTGTTCCAATCTGTATGTATGGGAAAGTTGTACTAAATAGTCTTTTTATTTTGCTCATACATACCGTATATCTTACCCAACCCTTGTAAGCCTCGTACACACGATAGGTTAAACAGAGGACAACGGTCTGATGGACCGTTTTCATCGGTCAAAACCGAACGTGTGTGGGCCCCATAGGTTATTTAACCATCGGTTAAAAAAAAGCCAACTTGCTTTAAATTTAACCGATGGATTCCTAACCGATGGGGAAAAAACGATCGTTAGTAGGCACAACCATCGGTTAAAAATCCACGCATGCTTAGAATCAAGTCGACGCATGCTTGAAAGCATTGAACTTCGTTTTTTTCAGCACGTCGTTGTGTTTTACGTCACCGCATTCTGACACGATCGGTTATTTAACCTATGGTGTGTAGGCGTGATGGACCATCAGTCAGCTTCATCGGTTAACCTATGTCCTTCAGACTGTTGTCCTCTGGTTAACCTATCGTGTGTACGAGGCTTGGGTGTAGTTCCATGTTTGCAGCCATATTGGAATACTACCTACTTTATACAGTATTTGTTATATGTTCCCTTCACATAGCATAACTTAATAAAATATAAAAAAAGTGCAGCTTGCCCTTTTAGCTGCGCTTTTTTGGAAACTCTAGCACTGAAAAACCATACTAGTTAAAAAGTGTGGTAGTAGAGTTTTCCCGCAGATGTTCTTTGCGTCTCTCCCAGCAAATTGTTTTTGTATGTACTGCCTTATCGTCTCAGGCAACTGTAAGATGCCCCCCCCAACATCAAAATTCATATTTTCACTAAAAATACAGTAAAATTATTATTGGCGGACACAAGGGTAAAACTTACAAAATTCCTGATAAATCTAAAAGATAAAAATGTATTGAGTTAATAAATAAAGCTCTGTGTGTGAATGAGGTCTTGGGACTCATTCACATGGGTGCTGTGGCCGACAGTGTGAATCTGTGTTTTTTATGTGTCTGGAGCTGTGTGTAGACAGGCTATGTTACGATATGGGGACGCATGAAGCTGTTTGAACACAGCCGCAGGTCCTAATTTGACAGGCGTGTGGATGTACTGTACGTGTGAATGTGAGTTAGGGACCTTAGATTGTAAGCTCCTTGACAGTAGGGACTGATGTGAATGTGCATTTTATATGTAAAGTGCTGCATGAGTTGACGGTGCTATATAAGTACCTAAATAATAATAATAACAATAATAATGTGTACAGCCCCAAACACAGGCAGTGTATAGAAATTCTTCAGTCCCTTTCTCTGCAGGCTCAGCTGTACTGGACAGTGAACAAACAGAAAGCGCTCTGTACAGAGGATTCTGTTCATTCATAAACTGAAGAATAGTAAACACAGTATACTATGCATCAGTTATGAATGAACACACAATGATCACTCATTGTGCTTATTCAGGAAAAGAAGGGGCTGATAAATATGACATATTTACCAGCCCCTTCCCCCACTCTCCATCCTGAAACCTCCATCTGTAAGCCTGTAGGAGCCAGTGTGAGGGAGAGGAAGGAAACTAGCAGAAGTCAGTGAGGGAAACAAATGGGGCCCTGGGCTGCAGTGGGAAGAGAATGGTGCACAGTGAGGGTGATTGGTGTGTGAGGGGGGCAATTACTGGAACTGATCCCCTGTATCCCCGTATGACCCTCTCTGCAGTAGCTGAAATCCGGCTGGAGGGAGTGGAGGAGAAGCCAGATTTCAGCTACTGCAGAGAGAGAAATGTAGATTGGTTCAGGTAATTGCTCCCCCACCACACTGATCACCCTCCTTGCCCACATGCAATTCCTCATGCTGCCTTGACCCCCCTGCTGGCCTGAGCCCCATACAGGAGGACCGGTTGTACCCCCTTATCAGCGGTCCTGATGCCAAGAATGGAGCTGGGTTCCGGGCCAAAGTAACATCAACGTGCATGGGCAGGAGTTACATAATCATTGGCCATTCGATGGAGGAATGGGAAAGACTTTGGGCCCAGAAGATGTTTTTGATAAGACAGTAATTGCAACAGAAGGAGATAAAACATTGACCATGAGTTTTAGAGGAGAGCAATATTAATGCATTGTGACGTCATGTATGATGATTCCCAAATGTGCTCCACCAAGCCCTTCTTAGATTTTGACACTGTAAAAGTCAGCAGTTCCAGTTCTATGGAAGCACCCCCCCCCCATGCTCTTCTTATGTTGTACAAAATTACCTTCTACATTTTTTCCCCATATTTCTTAAGCTTTAAGCTATATAATGTTTATGACAAAGCCGGTTCTCCTACTTCCAGATATCCAAGAATCTGAAGAACATTGTCAGGTCCTGTCGACTGTTTGATTATAACCAAAATGGTCAAATTCAAAAACATGAACTGCGGCGTGTTCTGGAAAACTACTGCTTCAAGATGAAGAATGCGGAGTATGAAAAGTAAGTGTGAAAGAAAATACTGTATATAAATCGCTGCAAGCATGATGCAAGTAAATTACTATTGTGCTAAAAAAAATCAATGAATAAAATTACTGCGAACCAGGAATGGAAAATGTGTGCCCACCACTGTCAGTGCATGCCAGGGAAGCAGCTTGTCTCAGCTCCAAACAACTGTTGAGTAAAGGATGGATCCCACGAAGCAGACCCACTGGTATTGGAATGAATGGCAATTTTAGCCTGGGCTCCCGCAGGCCAAGCCCCCCAGAAGTCCAGGCTGAGACTGCCATTCATTCCAATACCAGTGGGTCTGCATTGATATGCCGCTTCATGGGATTCATCCTTTTGCTCAACAATAAATAACATTAATAATATTTAAAACACTCAACAATTTGAGCTTGGAAACCCAAAATGTCTCCTTGGTGACTGGGTCTGCCCTCCACCTTATAGTGCTGGGTTTGTGAGCTAAAGGCTTTCTGGTGTTGTCTTTCTGAGGGCTGAACCACATTGATGGGTTACCATTGCTGATTACATACACTAGCATCTGCCTCAGATATGGTGGAAAGGAACATGCGTATGTGACACATGTAGTGAGGGTCATATTGTGGAGGTGAGAGAATACCCAAAAGGGGAAGGCTTAAATTACATCACCAGGTTGCAAATATTTGGATTTTGACTTGCCTTGGACTCTCTCAATTTTTTACTTAAAAATTTCACTTCTATATCTTTGCACTTATATATGTTTATGAATTAAAAAAGATTTTGTGCTACTGAAGTAAACAGGAAATAAAGTACCTTCGTCCTGTAAATGCTATTGAAAAAAATGGGGGATTGAGGCAACCTTGGACTTTCATGATACAGTATACACTTGCAATGCTGGAGCAGATTTTTATAAAAATACAAATTTATTGAAAATCATTCATTAAAAAATACCCACATGGACAGACATATAACATACAATCAGAGCAGAGTATCCCATAACAGGAAACACTCTTAAGTAAACAAATTCCTCTGATATAGACTGGAAAAGGAGGGATGTATCCACTCACAACGGAGAATTACATGTTCATCTGTATCCAGTTGGAAACTCTACATGTTTCACGATGACCCGCTTCTTCAGGAGTATAATAAGAAGCAATAACAATCTTCATATAGTTGCACGTGACAAGGCAGGCCTGAGGAAGAGATATAATACTCAAATGGAGGGCTCAGGGCTGATAATGGACTGTTTTCCAACTCTATTTGGAAGACTCTTTGAACTGACTCAGGATTAATCACTTAGAATATTAATCAACCCAATAAGACCACAGAACATCAGGTCCTATGAGCATGAGTTCAGCCGAAGATCAAACAGCGGGATAGTGACTTAAAATACAGGTGATGCCATGGCTACAGGTAAATACAACCATGCATGTAACCAGCCCGAAATCCCAGGATGCCAACTCCAGAGATAATCCCCGCCACCATGAGCACCGCCACTCTGGATAAAGGTGATTCCCCGTTGTGGGTGGATACATACCTCCTTTTCCAGTTTATATCAGAGTTATTTGTTTACTTAAAGTGGTTGTAAACCCTCCTGCACCACTTTTACCTATAGGTTAGCCTAGAATAAGGCTTACCTATAGGTAGCGGAAATATCTCCTAAATGTTTAGGAGACATTTACCTTGTAGTGTGCCGATGATGTCATCAGTGCATGCGCTGTGAAGAAACGGACCTCTGTGCCGTTTCTTCACTTGTATGTGCCATGAGTGACGTCATGGAGCTCTGGCCAATCCCAGAGCCAGGGTCCACGGCCCCGGAAGGAAGAGATCAGAAGATGGATGCTTCCACCAGCGAGGACAGCGTGTGCTTCGATTGCAGGTAAGTGCCACATAGAGGGCTATTTACAGCAATAGTCCCCCCTAAACTGCTGGCCATCCTGGACAGTTCTGACAGAGTAACCACAGATGTTTTTGCCACACATTCCTATTGGCTTAATACTATGATGAGCAGTTTCATTGTTCAATAGGAATGTGCAGGAGGTAGTAAGGGGTGGGCAAGCTTCATTATCTATAGAATGTATACCAGCTTTGCCTATCATTGCCTGGAATTTGGCTGTGATACTAGGGTCCTAGGTGCCTGTACTTCATACCTAATTATATATTTTGTTTTAAAATTGTTTTTTTTTTAGCAGGGTGTAACATGTCCTCTTGGGCTGCATCGCAGCAAGTGCACCTCCATACCTAAGCCCTAGTCCCGGTATTATTGAAGATTGTACACATTCTTGGATAAAAAATGATAACGGCAATATAATGACCAAAATTAGCCAGCTCATGTTTATTGGCATTACATGCTCAGTAATCAGGGTGGGTCATTAAGCACAGGAGTTTGCTTTCCCTAACAAGCATTGTTCATCATTAGCAAGCATTAAAAGGTCATGTGTTATTTTCTGTGTTAATGGATGATAATTGCACAATGAGTTTGGCCAATAAACGGTCGTGCAAACACATATCATTTTTCTTTATTCATACTGGCGGCATCAAACTCTGACTCTATATAGGGAATATTAAAATAGCAATAGATATAACTATTGTATCTATTCATGGTAGTTATGTTACAACAAGGAATGTCTGATCAGAAATTGGTAAAAGTGGTAATCCCCACGTATATAGAGTATGCATTTACAAACTGCTTATACGGCCTCATGCACACTGGTTTAGTATAAACGCTGTTTCTCCTAACAGCAAAAATCAATGTTAAAAATGCACCTAGGCCTCAGTTTTCAAACGTGTTTAGACGTGTACAGGCACGTTTTGGGTGTTTATTTCTTTCACTTAGATTTCATTGGGAACAACAAAAAATGGGCATTTATAGCACAAAGATACTACGCAAATATTAATCATTAAGCAGTGGCGCAGAAATTAGGAATGACCAATCCAATCGACATTGGGATGGTAGACGATCAGTTAGCACAGCAATGCCTGATTGCAATGCGCTCATTTCCCAAAATGACCCCTTTAACTGGGGACTATGGAGCAAAAAAAAAAGCAATGCAGTCGTTCATAGAACCAAAAAATGAATGCTGCTCTTAGAGACAATGGCCCAGATTCACGTAGATTGGCGCAAAATTGTGCGGGCGTAACGTATTTCATTTACGTTACGCCTCCGCACTTTACACGGGCAAGTGCTGTATTCTCAAAGCACTTGCTCCGTAAGTTGCGGCGGCGTAGCGTAAATCACCCGGCGGAATTCAAATTCGGCGGGTAGGGGGCGTGTATCATTTAAATGAAGCGCGTCCCCGCGCCGAACGAACTGTGCATGCGCCGTCCGTAAAATATCCCAGTGTGCATTGCTCCAAATGACGTCGCAAGTACGTCATTGGTTTCGACGTGAACGTAAATGACGTCCAGCCCCATTCACGGACGACTTACGCAAACGACGGAACTTTTTAAAATTTCGACGCGGGAACGAGGCCTATACTTAACATAGGCTGCGCCTCATATAGCAGGGGCAACTATACGCCGGGAAAAGCCTAACATAAATGTCGTAACTTTACTGCGTCGGCCGCGCGTACGTTCGGGAATTCGCGTATCTAGCTAATTAGCATACTCAACTGCACTTAAGATCCGACGGCGTAAGAGACTTACGCTTGTCGGATCTAATGGATATCTATGCGTAACTGATTCTAAGAATCAGTCACATAGATACGACGGCTCAACGCAGAGATACGACGGCGTATCTGGAGATACACCGTCGTATTTCGGTTGAGAATCTGGGCCAAAGAGACAATTCCAAGGCGGAGAGAGTCGGAAGAGTTTGGGTGTTTATTTCATTGGCCAGAATTGTAATTTATTTTGACCATTAAAATAAATAAACGCTCAAGCGCAGCTAGCGCTTAGGCACGCTTAGATGCATTTGACACTTTTTATGCCCAAAAGCTCCTTTCCTGAATACAATTCTTCTGCCTTCAGGAAAAGAGCTTTAACTGCCTCTAAACTCTGCCGCTTTTAAACTCCTCTAAAAGCCTATGTGCATAGACAAATAGTGGGATATTTACTAAAACTAGAGAGTGCAAAATCTGGTGCAGCTCATCATAGAAACCAATCAGCTTCCAGGTTTTATTATCACGCTTAATTGTATACGCTAGAAGCTAACCCCTTTACCCCACCCCTTTACCATGCACAGCTGCACCAGATTCTGTGAGTTCAACTTTTAGTAAATCTCCCCATTAGCTTTTATTGAGGAGAACATTCAAAGTCCTAAAAACATCAGTTTAGGGGCAGCAGTATGCATTGACTTTAAAAGTAAGGTTTTTAAAAACAGCCATCTATTGGGCTAATTACATTTTTCAGTCTGGAGCTTTGATAAATAATACTGTTATCCTTGTGCAAGCACTTCCTGTTAGGGGGTGATAACTGTCTCCCAATTTTACTCCTGCATGGTCACTCAATGGAGACTGCAAGCAGACATGTTAGCGCACACTTGCAGCCATCAATGAAGTCTGTGTAGACAGGACGTACCCCACCCCTTTCACCACACACAGGCCAGTCTGTATCCTCCTCAGGTTCCTGCAGCCAGCTGGGGGCCAGGGCCCTGAAGTGCATTCTTGCTCCACTGTAGTCCACCATCCAAATTATGGGCTGCACTCTAAAGGCATTTAACTGCAGCCAAGGTTTATTGCAATGACAACACACCCAAAGCCATGCCCCCAACATGTTTTACCCACAGCAAGCCCTAGTCCTGATTAAGCTCCACTGTGGGTGATATATGTTGGGGGCTTGGCTTGGCACTGAGTGCTGTACTATTAATAAACCTGGACTGGAACGTGAATGTCTAGTGTGTGGCCTGTTCTTTGGATGGTAGACAGGAAGTAGTTGCAAGGAGACAGTAGTGCTAATATGCAATAAATGATACAGAATGATGAAAACAGTATTTAAAAAAAGGGTTACTTTATTATTTTATGCTAAGCATGAACAAATTGAGATTTTCCTAGCCTGTGAAGGAAAATATTAGTTATATGAAGACAGGAGGCGAGTATCTTATGCATATCTCTCTTTACTAAAGCTCATAGCAGAAATACATAAAAAACTTTATGGTAATCTAAAAATAAAAAATTCAAAAGGACTACCAATCCCAGCAGTCCCTGGGCCAACGTAGCCCCTCCCAGGCCTCAGCCTATATATGGGACTGTCTGAGGTAACCACATCCTCTTTCTTTGTGTAAATCCTTGCAATCAGGAAACGTAAGTCCGATCCTCTCTCCTTGCGAAGGTCAGGGACTTCCTTACTGGAACACGCTATCCGCATCTGAAGGGAGCGAAAGGGGATGATCAACTGGACCGTTTCATCCAAACTGACTGCATCCCAACGGGGATCAAGGGAAAACCGGATCCTCTGGGCCGACCGGACCGTCGCCTTCAGGTAAAACATACCAACTGCAATCCAACAGGGATTGTGAGCAACTTAGGCCATCCGCATTCCAGGATGAGGACCGTAATGTTCAATAACCTGCAAGGAGAAGAGAATAATCGTAATAGGGATGGGAAGGGAGGGAAGATACTCGCCTCCTGTCTTCATATAACTAATATTTTCCTTCACAGGCTAGGAAAATCTCAATTTATATATCAGACAGGAGGCTTCGTATCTTATGCAAGTTCAAAGCAAACAATAGAGTTAACAATGTATACAATGCAGATAAACCTCATAAAATTGACATGGACACATGAGCCTCCGGTCTGAAATAAAAATTACGAAAGGTGGACTCTGAGGACCAATCAGCTGCTCTAAGTAGGTCAGAAAGCGAGCCTCCGGAGGAGACGATCTTCGTAGCCATAGCGCCCCTAGTAGAATGAGCTCCAAACAGGGAGATGTCTATGCCCGCCATCTCCATGGTGGAACGTACCCACCGTGCCAAGGTAGCGGAAGAGACTGGATGATGGGGTTTTACGTATGAGACTAGGAGCTGGGAAAGATTCGGTGGTCGAAGAACAGACGTGTGTGCCTCATAAGATTGTAGACAGCGCACTACGCAAAGTCGCGGATGAGTGGGAAAGAAGGGATAGAAGACAGATTGAATACCTGTCTTTGTCCTACGGACCACCGAAAATCTGACCCCTTGAGGCGAAAATTGGCGCCTGGAAATGTCTAACGCTCTCACGTCCGAGACGCGCTTGACCGAGACCAAGCAGAGTAGCACTGTGAGTTTGAAAGACAGTAATCTTAGGGATAGTCCATCATTGTCTTCCCATGAAGCAAACATGTCAAGTAGCTTGGAGACGTCCCAAGTTGCCTGATACCTAGGTCTAGGGGGGCGTTGGAATTTAATACCCCGCAGAAGTCTTCAGACCAATGGGTGCTTGCCCACGGCTAAAGAGTTAACTGGACAGTGGTATGCTGAAATAGCCGAGCGGTATATGTTGATGGAGCTGTAAGATTTGCCGGAATCAAAAGATTCTGCCAAATAATTCACCACTACAGATACAGGGGCGTGTATGGGATCAACCTGTTGTTGATCACACCAACGAACCCAGAGTCGCCAAGCATACCGGTAGGTTGATCTAGTCCCGGGGGCCCAGGCCACGTCGAGGAGATCCCTAGCTGACCCTGAAAGGTCGATATCCGCTTCGGAGATCCTGAAATCAGCCATGCTAGGAGGTGGAGGTTGCCCTCCACTACTAGTGGATGGGGTTCCCCGGACGGGTTGGTCAGCAGTAGTGGGAACAGGGGAAGCAGTCTGGGGTAATCCACGACCATCCCCAAGAGGAGAGGGAACCAGGGTTGTGTCGGCCACCAGGGTGTGATCAGCACAATTGTTGCCTGTTGATTCGAGGCGTGGAGGAGAACTCTGGGTATCATCTGGAATGGGGGGAACGCGTAATGAGTTCCCTCTGGCCAAATGTGACGAAAAGCGTCCACCGCGGATGCTTCTGGGTCGGGCCTCCAGCTGAAGAACTGGGGCAGCTGGTGGTTGAGGCGAGAGGCGAACAAATCCATGTTCAACGGGCCCCAAAGACGCTCCAAGAGGTGGAACACAGAGCGATCCAGTCGCCAGTCGCTGGAATCGACAAGGTGGTGTGAGTACCAGTCGGCTAACGTGTTGGAGACTCCAGGAATATATTCCGCGATAGGGACAATGTTGCGGGCCAAGCAGAAGTGCCAGAACTCCTTCGCCAGGTCTGCAAGGGTCCTGGACCTGGTGCCTCCCAAGCGGTTGACGTATTGAACCGCGGCCACATTGTCCATGCGGAATAGTACACAGCAATCGGAAGCCTGTGGGATGAAGCTCTTGACGGCGAAGAATGCCGCCAGCAGTTCCAAGGCATTGATGTGCAATTCCGATTCGGAGGCAGACCAAGTCCCCCCTGTGGAATCTGCCCCGCATCGGGCGCCCCAGCCGTGGCGACTGGCGTCCGACTCTATGATGATGTCGGGACCGGAATTGAATATGGTCTTGCCGTTCCACTCGACTGCGTGGCAAAGCCACCATTGTAGTTCTTCTATTGCCTCCGAACAGAGAGGGATCTCGTCCGCATATCTGAGGCCCTGGCGAAGGTGCAAAATCTTGAGCCTCTGAAGGGCTCTGTAATGAAGTGGGGCCGGGAAGATGGCCTGTATGGATGCAGCTAAGAGCCCCACCAAGCGGGCCAGAACCCTTAAGGATAAGGAGCCTTTGCGAAGCACTGCCCTGATTTCCTTGCGAATTAGGGCTAATTTTGTTTTTGGGAGACGGAGGACAGCTTGTTTGGTGTCCACTAGGAAACCCAAGAATTCCAACACCTGGGCCGGATTTAGGACCGATTTTTCCTGGTTGATTAAGAAACCCAGTGTTTGTAGCAGGGAGACCGTCCATGCCATGTGAAGGGAAACTAGGGCCCTTGAGTGGGCCATGATAAGGATATCGTCCAGATAAATAATCAGACATACCCCTCTGCTTCGTAGCGATGCCACCACTGGTTTCATCAACTTCGTGAAACACCATGGTGCCGACGATAGCCCGAATGGGAGGCAGGTGAACTGCCATATCTGGCCTTTCCAGCGGAACCGGAGTAGGTGTTGTGACTCCGTGTGAATAGGGACGGTGAGATAGGCGTCCTTCAAATCTATTTTCCCTAACCAATCTCCCGGTTGTAGGAGGTCTCGGAGGCAGTGAATGCCCTCCATCTTGAAATGTCTGTAGCAGACATGTTGGTTCAGATCTCTTAGGTTTATTACGGGCCGGAACCCGCCCCCTTTTTTCTTGACAAGGAAAAGGTTGCTTGTGAAGCCCGGGGAAAAATCCTCTACTTTTAAAATCGCCTTTTTGGACCAGAGGTCCTGTATTTCGTTCTCGATGAGAGTAACGTTTTGGCGTGTGAACTTGATAGGATGAGGGACCACATTTAATGTCGGTGACGACAGAAGTTCTATTTGAAAACCCCCGACCGTCTGCAATATCCATGGGTCTGCCGTAATCGCAGACCAGGCGTGGATAAAATACCTCAGGCGTCCCCCCACTG
The DNA here is from genome assembly GCF_905171775.1 of Rana temporaria. Lineage (NCBI taxonomy): Eukaryota > Metazoa > Chordata > Amphibia > Anura > Ranidae > Rana > Rana temporaria. The sequence goes on from NC_053491.1 coordinate 393,220,378, forward strand.
GAATGTGTGGTTGTGGAGTGTAAGGTATACTCACCGAATGGAGGCCGGGATCGGGTGTATCCACGTCCGCCGCGTCCGCGCCATGGTCTGCCCCGGGGTGGAAAGAACGGTGCTGGTTGTGCCACTGGAACGGGGTAGGTGGGAGGAGCCTGCTGATAATGGTATTGGGGGTTTGGTCTGTTTTGTGGCCTATAGGTGGACCCACGGCCGGCAGATCGGCCTCTACTTCTGCCGGCCCTGTTGAAAACTCTCACGGCCCCTGACTTTCTCAGTGATGTTTGGGCTTTATCAAGTCCCACAAACTTATTGATGTCTTTGAGGAGGTTATCCCCAAAGAGCATACCGACTGCCGCCGGACCGGGTTCGGTCTCGGCCAGGTGAGAAAGTTGGGGGTCTAGCCGCATTAAGATGGAGCGGCGTCTCTCCACCGAGCAGGAGGTGTTAGCCGTGCCTACTAGGCAAATAGCCCTCTGAGCCCAGCCGCGTAGTTGCATTAAATCTACCGGTTGACCCGAAGCGGCCGCTTGTTCTGATAAATTCAGAATTTTAGTTAGGGGTCCCATTAGATCTAAGATGCGTTCCTGGATAGATTTAAAGGAACGCTCAATCCCTTTTTTGGGGAGTTTCCCCGATTTTGCCAGATATTTGGCCAGCATGGGGTCCACCTCAGGTGTGGTTACCACATTGTTGGGGATAGAGGGTCTAGGGCACTCGGCCCGAAGTTTGTTGCGGGCGTGTCTGTCCAGGGATTTCCTGGCCCAGAGCTCCACGTACTGAGATACGTGAGGTAAGGGGGACCAATCGCCGGATCGCGGGTGAGCGATGGCATCTGGGTGGAAAAATGGTTCCCCCAAGGCATCTAAAATGCTTTCTCCCTGTGCATCAGGGTTGGCATTGGAGTGAAATGCCGTATCCTCAGCATCCTGTCTATCATCGTCAGACCCATAGTCGTCAGACTCGCTTTTCCCTGAAGCACCTGGTGAGTCCTCGTCCGAGGAATCAACATAGGAGTCAGGTTTAGTCCTTCTAGAGGACCGATGCCTCTTAATGTTTAACTCCCTGAGGCCCAGGGGTCGGTCAGAGTCTGGTGGATGCTGAGGTTGGCAGGCCGGGGAGGGAACTGCCTGAAACAAATTATTCTCTTCCCCTGTCGGGGAGTCAGGTGCTGCTAGAATGTGTTTCTGTTTAAAAGAAACTTTGCCTTTCTTATGTGGCGGTTCGCCATTTTGAGGCGGATTAATCGTAGCAGGCTTTGAGGGATGTGCTCCAGTGGACGGGATGGCCGAGGCCAGAGCCGTCTGGACAGAGATGTTAATCAGATCTTGGATCTGAGCAGCCGTCATGAACTGAGTGGTATCCAGGGTAAAAGCCTCCCCTGCAAGGGGGGCAGTATAATTATCCTCAGACATGATTGTATAACCTGCAGGCGTTTTAAAATCACTGGCCCCTCTTTATATCAATGTATATATTTCTTTAAATCAATTTAGTCACTAGTTGTCAGTTTAGACTCTAATGTACCAGTGAAAATCGTGTGCAAAGTTCTATCCTTACAGCTATGTAAGCATAGAAAGAGAAGTCTGGTTGGTTATGAGGGTTGTGGATAACAAGTATCCACAAATGCAGAAGCTAACAAGGGGGGAGAACGGGAGTAGCGCAGCAGGCTTCCTCACCTATGTACCGCTCGTCCTGCAATGGCAGCGGTGTGAGGGAGAAAGCCCGCGTTACTTTCGCGCTCTGGGGCGAAGTCTCGCGAGACTACGCTTACCAGAGCGCTGATTGGATGGTTGCCGCCGAGTCCCGCCCCTCCTCAGCGAGAGAACGTGAGGAGAAGGGAAGAAGATGGCGCTGCCTGTCAAGCTGCGAGCGCTGACAGGCAAGCGGTGAAGGGACGGGCGGGGGGAAACACCTCCATGTAGTGGTCGAGTGAGGGGGACAGCGTCCGCACCTCACGATCAGCGAGTGCAGATGGAGCACAAGGGAAAAATAGGGCAAATAACCCGGAAACCGCAGAAATAAGGGGATTACATTGCTATTACAAGTAGTAAAATGACAGTGAATAAACCATGCAGACACAGTTATACAATATAGTGAGATGAATAAACAGCTGTGGAAAACGGGAAAAAACGCAGGGGGGGTACCCCACTGCCACTCAAAACAGCTGTCTGTCAATATCAATCAATACTTATCTGAATCCTGCGATGAGCAGAAAGAAAGAGGATGTGGTTACCTCAGACAGTCCCATATATAGGCTGAGGCCTGGGAGGGGCTACGTTGGCCCAGGGACTGCTGGGATTGGTAGTCCTTTTGAATTTTTTATTTTTAGATTACCATAAAGTTTTTTATGTATTTCTGCTATGAGCTTTAGTAAAGAGAGATATGCATAAGATACGAAGCCTCCTGTCTGATATATAATTTGATCTACTTTCTGTAAATTACTAATCCTCCCACCTCCTCATATAATGGAGAGGACGAGAGGACATACTGTAGATATACAGTAGTGGAGTGAGTTAAGCTGGCCATACACCTCTTTATGAGTGAATCAATAGATTCACCCATACATGCTAGACAGCATAAAGAGACGAATCTCCTGATGCCAGCTATTGTATTATGAGACTGCAGCTGATTGGTTGCATTAATTGTTCTGCCAACTTTTTTTCGACCTAAATACTTTCTTAATTGAAATTGGTCGAGCTGTATGGTGGCATCCATGACTTCAGTAGGATAGGGCAAAATTTGATCTGTGTATGGCCAGCTTTAGTGCCTGAGTGTAGCCACCTTATGACAGGAAGTGTGTTATCGGCAGGATTACCAGGTGAAAAATGTAAAAAAAGACTAAAAAATAAATGCAGCCACCACATGGTCCGGTAAGATGCCCTGTTTTTTTTTGGGGGGGGGGGGGGTTAAATATGCTTTAACAGCTGTTGAGATAAGATATCAGTCACACTGGGAATCCCCATGACTAAGTCCCGAGAGGCAGATCGAAATGCGTTAGGGCGTGGCTGGGTTGGAGTCCAGGATGAGGTTGCTATCGATACACTCATAATTGTATCCAAGGGACAGCACAGATGTGCGGCTGCAGGGAGACCTTTCTTTCCCTTAAGTGATCACAGGAATGGGACGAGCTCCCTTCCTTGCCGACACTCCCTGTGGCGGGTCAAAGTCACGCTGCAAATACTTTGTTTTCAGTGATTCACCAAACTCATATGCCTCGTACACACGATCGATTTTCCTGATGGGAAAACTGCCATGTTTGCTTTTGGTCGGGAAAACCGGCCGTGTGTATGCTCTCTAGCAGTTTTCCCGACAGGAAAACCTGCGAGCAAAAAAATGAGAACTTGTTCTCTTTTTTCCCGCCGTGATTCTCTGCGTTTTTTTGCTTGGCAGTTTTCCTATGGGAAACACTGCAGTGGAGCATACACATGGCCAGTTTTCCTGACCAAAGCTGTCATGGCAGTTTTCCTGTCGGGAAAACCGGCTGGTGTGTACATGGGGAAAAGCAACCGAGCAGGTTCTCGGTTTTCCCCTCGGTTTTCCCGGCAGACTTTTGACCGCCGGGAATACGGATCGATTTACATAGAAGCAAGGGTTTTTTTTTTCAGGAATACCACACATTAATAAAATGTGTTACATCTTGCTGATCTCTAATATGTATATCTAAAAATATTGAAAATATTATATAATCCCTTTTAGATTACCACAATCACATACAGTGTATATATCTGAAAAGCAAACAGATGGTAGCTTTCCTTTAAATGTGACAAAACTGTGTAATGGGCGATGTCCTGTCAATAATGGAACATGACCTCTTTCCTCCTACTGAATAAAACGATATAAGTTAATTCAATAATAAAAGATTTTGAAATCTGTCTTACAGCTCCCCATTCTCCAGCCCAAAATCCCGCTGGCATAATGAAATTAGGAAGGCAATAACCCGGCGCAGTGTTTTATTTCACAGTAAACCCAGCGTTTTTCACTACGATCAGAAAAACAGCTTAGATCCTTAAATTGAATTTGTATCCATTCCAGAATCACATAAGCAGTAAATTATAAAACGGCTGCACGGTTTTCAATTAAACTGCTAAGACACAAGGAAAAGGATTTAAAAGGAGAGACCAGGAGTGCTGGGCGAGTGAAGCTTGGGGGGTGACAATTCACTGCATCGCAGCTGTCCTCCCTTGAGCAGTAGAGCTGTAGAACAAGCTGGTGCATCCGATGTGCAGCACAAATAAAAAGAGCAGTGAAAAGTATCAGCGCCGTAACTTTTCATGACTATAATAAAAAAATGCTTTCATGTAAGGCGATAAAGAAAATATATGATAAAACCACTGAAATAGAAATGTAAAAATAAAAGGGATGTGTTCATCAAAAATAAAAGAACATACTTTAAAGTGTAACCGTGGCCAGGCTATGGACATTCAAATATGTACATGTTTAAAACAAGCTCCCATTAACCTCTGTAGCTGATGCATTGTAGAGCAATTCATCCTCAAGTTTCACAGCAGCAGTTCTGAAGTCATCCAAGTCAGCTCTCTCCAATCTCACTGCTCTCTCCTCTCTGGTCTCCTACTTTGTGTTTACATTACAGGCTATAAAGCTGGCCATACATTATACAATTTACCTTATACTATGTAGTGCAAGGGCCTGCTTGATTGCATATAAATTGAAAGTGTTTAGGTTTGACCTCATATTATATGGTTGTGGTATAGTTAAAGGAAAATTGGACAAGAAAATTGTATAATGTATGGCAAGCTTTAGTCTACTGAGTTCTTGCTAGGAGGGGGGAGCAGCATGACTTGACCTTCTGGATCACTAATCTGAGGTTGGAGCAGAGTGAACTGAGCTTTTGAGTCACTGATGGAGGGGTAAGCAGGGGGAGCTGAACTGCTGTGTCACTGCTGGGTGGGGGGGGGGGGGGACTGAAATGGTTGTGCTAGAAGGGGAGAGCAGGGAGAGCTGAGCTGCTGAGTCACTGCTGGTAGGAAAAAGAAAGGAGGACTGAGCTACTTCTGGTGAGGGGAACAGTGGAACCAGAGCTGCAGAGTCACTACTGAAGAGGAGAGCAGGGGCAGCTTTGTTGCTGAGTTACAGCTGGAGAGAGGAGCAGGGTTAGGTGATCTGTGAAGTCACTAATGGTGAGGGGAACAGGGAGGCCTGAGCTGCGTCTGCATTTAACCGCCCGTGCATGCAGTGGCCTGATCAGGAAGAAACACACTACTTGCATGTATGTGTTTAACCAAGTACAGCCATGTACAGCCATTTACAGATAAACATATTAATGTTAAAGCAAAGCTTTAGCCAAATGTAGAGAAAGGTTAGAAGTCTGGCAGGGTGTTATTGCTTTTTCTTTTCCCATTTAAAGAGAATTCTCTCTCCCCTGTAATCACTGAGCTAGATAAATCTCCATAGTGAGCACACAAAAGCCTCATACACACGATCGGACTTCCATCTGAGAAATCCGTGGAATTTTGTCCAAAGCGCGTTGGCAGTGAACTTGTTTTGCATACAGACGGCAGAACTTTTTCAGCCAACATACACAAAACGACGTTGTTTTTCAGCTCTTTAGCGTCACCCTTTGGCAACTTCTGCTACTGCTGTCTGAAGGTTAGCATTGGTTCGGAGCATGCGTGTTTTTACTTTGGATTTTAGTCCGACATATTTGTGTACACACGATCGTATAATCCGACCGAACACATTTGTTGTCGAACCATTTGAGAGCATGGCTATCCAACATTTGTTGTCGGAATTTCCAACAACAATTGTCCGATAGAGCATACACACAGTCGGGTTAATCCGACAAAACACGTCCATCACACAATTGTTGTCAGAATATCTAATCGTGTGTACGGGCCTATAGAAAATCAACCCAAAATATCCAAAAATGGGTCCAAAATTGAAAAAAAGGGTTTTGGCTGATGTTCCAGTTTCAGGTAAAAGGAAAGTATGGAGTGTATTTTCAATGAGCACATATTGCAAGTTATTGTGATTTATTTTAAAGCAATTTTTGATGACTTCAGCATTAAGCCCAATTCACACTGTTGTCCAGTTGAAATCTATTACTGTGGCTACAAAACACAATTCATTATCACCATTTCATAGTTTCATGATGTTAGATGGTTTCTGACTGGTAGCTATGAGTTAACAAACTCTGCACATTTTGTTTTTCACTGATCATTCAATTGCCTAACTTGAATATATATATATATATATATATATATATATATATATATATATATATATATATATATATATATATATTTTTTTTAAGCACCATTTAATAATGGCAAATCTTCATGATGCATATAATTGTTTAATAAGTTCTTCCCCTCACCAAGATCCAGATGTGCTAGGAAACTGAAAGTAGTCCACTGACTCTTCCTTCTCTACATATCCACCTCCTATGGTTACACACTTCTCACATCTGTGGAACTGTGGAACTGACCTTTAATGCCCCGTACACACGATCGGAATTTCCGTTGGGATAAACTCTGACTGATTTTTCTGACAGAATTTCCGTTCAAGCTGTCTTGCATACACACTGTCACACCAAATTCCGACCGTCCAAAACGCAGTGACATACAACACCACGACGAGCCCAGAAAAATTAAGTTCAATGCTTCCGAGCAGGCATCGACTTGATTCTGAGCAAGCATGTTTTTTTTCTCCGTCGGAGTTCCATACAGATGAACGGAATTTGCGATTTTCATTGGAAAAAAGGAGAACATGTTCTCTTTCTAAGTCCGTCGGAATTTCCAATGGAAAAACTCAGATGGGGCACACGCACGGTCGGAATATCTGATGAAAAAATTCCGTCTACTAATGTTCACCTCCCTAGATAAGAAATTAATAGTCACACATCTATCTTCAAGCTCTAGCTACTCAACTTTCACCTCCACACTTGGTTCTGTGGCACTTGACGTATAACCTTCCCTTGAGTGATCCTCTATATTGGTGCGACCACACTTGAATACTCTCTTCCATCATTTGACAGTCTCATATGATGGACAATGCTCTCCATACACAGCTGACATCTCTTCATGGAATATTTGGGCAGATTTCCCTTGAAGAGGGAGGAACCTAATCACGGCTTGGTATTCATCTTTACAGCATGCATATTAATAAGATATCCACCTATAAACCTGCAACATTTCCAATTCCAAGCACATCTAGATCATGCTGAGGGTAAGAAGTTATTGGCCTTCTCTCATATATGGTGCTGACCATAATGACCAATCATAATGCTTACTCTAGGGCAGTGGTTCTCAACCTGGGGGTCAGGACCCCCTTGGGGGTCAAATGATGATTTACCAGGGGTCATCGAATCCTGGGCTGTTCCTGAAGCCCGTATCACTCTCCCAGCAGTTTTGCAGCCACCCAGCAAGACTATCCCTGGAGCATGTGGCCACCCATCTGGGCTGTTCCTGGAGCCCGCAGCTGCCCACTCAGCCTCTTCGCAGGTGCCCATTCAGTTTACAGCATGGCTGGGGGGGGGGGCAAAGACTAGAGGTCAGCTGACTGGTGAGGAATGTGAAGTGGGAGGGGCTAGAGGAGACCCTATCTCCTGATTTCGGCATATGCGTCACTGCTACGAGACACCACAGAGCTGGAGACACAGTGAAGCCGGAGACAGTGACACTACCTGCGATTATAGTTGCCATTACAAGGACTCAGGGAGCGCTAAATGTCTGTGGGTTAGGGGCGTAAATTACTTGTCTTGCCTTGGGTGCTGACAACCCACACTACGAATATAATTTTACTGTTAGGGGTCCCCACAAATTGGGAAATTTTATCAAGGGGTCACGGCCCTAGAAGGTTGAGAATCACTTTTCTAAACTGCTCTAGGTCCAGTTTAGAAGAAAAAAAAACACATAACCTTCCAGGATGTTTCTGTATTCCAGGTTGACACTTAAGTTCTAAACTGAATGCTGTTTTGTATTGCTTTTCTTTAGGCTTTGGAACCGATATTGTATAAGCAAAAAACACACTCTGGACTACAAAGAACTGCTACGAAACCTTGGGATTAATGTAGAGCAGCAAAACAAATCAGTACAAGAAAATGTTGCTCAAGGTAAGGAAGCTGGTGCTTCTGAAAAGGTACCAGGCATTTTTTTTCTTTAAAGTATAATTTTTCTATTTTAATGTGATCATTTGAGCATTTATTACATGCTTTTGGGACTGATATTTGAAACTGGTGGGCCATCAGTATACTGGGCTCATATTATATATAGACATGGAGCATGTTGAGACACAGGGGTGGACTGACAACTCATGGGGCCCCCGAGCAATAGGAGATTATGGGGCCCCCGGGCAATAGATTATGGGAAAACATAATACATATACAGTATACATACACAGTATACTGTACACACACAGACACACAATATACACACACAGTATACACACAGAATACACATACGCAGACTGAAAAGGTACCGGAGAGGCGAGGCAGCTATAATCTTGGGATTTAAAAAAAAAAACACCGATTTTTACATATTGTCCCTAGTTTTAACTGAGGCTGGCAACCCTGATGGGGCCCCCCTAGTGGCATGGGGCCCTCGGGCAGTGCCTGAGTCCCCGAATGGTCAGTCCGCCCCTGCTGAGACACTTCATTCACACTGTTTATGCCACATAGCTCCAAGGCATCAGCTCTTAGCTACTATGGTAAAACTAGATCCCTTAGAACAAATGTAATGTGTATTTTATGGACACATTGGAATCAGGGTAATGTCATCTTACTAAGCCCCACTTATTAAACCAAAGCAACAAATGCCTTACCCACTGTTAGCCGCAAATGAGGAAACACCTGAACTGCTGTTGCAGCCAATAGTAAGTAGGTTGTTCTGGCAATTTACCTGAAACACATTTAAACATTTCCTTATTTGAAGATCTTATTTGTTGGTACAACACACTGGAATTTTCCTTGTGCAATTACAGACCTGTAAAAGAATGGTCATTTACACCTTTTAGTTTGATCAACAGACATGGCTATAGTTCCCATCCTGCTTATCGGGGCGTCTTGTGACGCAATCACTCTTACAATGAATTTAGGATCATATCTTATGCAGGCACGTTCTACAATTTTCTTCTGATATGATTACAATTGGAAGAATGATTAATTTGCATTTTTATGTGTTTGGACACCTTACAGAGTTACCCAGAGAGAACAATTAAATTCTGTTGAAAAAACTCCCAGTGCTGGCTTGAAAATTAAATATTTCATTACTTATAGGGAAAAAACAAGTCTGGTTTTAGGCATGTTGATAGAATGAGACATAGTGGACGTCATAGGTGGCCATAGAAGAGCAGGTATTTACAGGAAGGAAGATATTTACTAGTTTTCTCATGACGAAGATACGCATGGGATTTGTTTAGTCAACAATGACATTGGGGCAAGTATGGTACTCCAGAACCTTTGAAAAAGAGAAGAATTAAGAACCTCACGCATGGAGATTTTCCTAAATGTTGGAAACTGTCCCTCTACATCAGGGGTCCTCAAACTACGGGCCGGGGGTCGGTTACGGTCATTTACTTGGCTCAGGGGGGGGGGAGTCCAATCGAGCCTCGGCGGAGGATGCTTTGATCCCTGTGACTATTTCCTGGCCAGTCCACTCATTCGGCCCGCCGCCGGCTGCATACTCGCGGCCTGCCGCCATCTCCTGGGCTCTCTGAGCTGCATTGACCACCCAGGTCACACTCATCAGTTCATTCTGTCCCCGAGGCTATCTGAGACTGGTCGGCTGGCCTGCCTCGCCCCAAAGGATCTAGCTGATGTTTTTCTAGTACTCCCGGCCTGCCCCGATCTTGACATCTCTGCTCCATTGTTGTGCACATTTGTGGCTGCATTGTTGTGCACGGGTGTGGTTGCATTGTTGTGCATGGGTATGGCTGCATGGTTGTGCACGGGTGTGGCTGCATAGTTGTGCACAGGTGAAGCTGCGCTGATGAGCACTGTTCCGGCTGCACTGATGAACACTGATCAGGCTAAATTGATCTGCCGCCCCAACAGTTTGAGGGACAATGAACTGGCTCCCTGTTTAAAAAGTTTGAGGACCCCTGCTCTACACAGAAAACGGCTCCCCAAAGCTCTTATACATAAATAAGGATCTTTGGTAAGGCCATGTGATCCCAAGTAGTGCTCAAAATCAGGAACATTACAGTATTTACTCAAAAGTTTTGTGGAGATTTCTCCAAATGATTGATGTTCAGTAGTGTCTAGTGAAGGGTCTAGTTAATGTCACAGTATACAAAGATATATTAGACAATTGTGATCTTCCTACCTTGTGTCAGCAGTTTTGGGAAGGCCCTTTTCTGTTCAAGGATGACTGTTTCCCTGTTTACAAAGCTAGCTCCCTAAAGACAAAAGTTTGATGAGTTTATTGAGAATGAATTGGCCTCCACAGAGCCTTGACCTCAAACCTACTGAACACCTTTGGTATGAACTACAAGCCAGGACTTCTTGTCCAACATCAGTCCCTGACCTTACATTTTTTTAATTCTATTTTTTAGAATGGCAAAAATTCCCGCAATCTATAGTGTCCAGCTGTCTGTTCTTAAGAGCTTAACACTTGATTTGTTAAGGTGTCAACAAGCCCACTTATGAACCAAAAAAAATAATAACATGGATGAAGTGGTTGCAACAATACCTTTCAACATCTGTAACCTCTGGATGGACAGGTACAGGAACAAAAGTGGAGCAGTTGCCCCTAGCAACCAATCAGGTCTTTCATCATTTCAGCATCCTTTTATTAGAAATATTTTTGAATTTCTGATTTTTCTTTCTCCAGTTCTCATTTGTATATTTGTTTTCTGACACTTCCTTGATAGTGATATACTGCTAAGTAAACAACAAAGTCTTCAACCATCGGGAATAACGTTTTCAGAAGATCTTGTAATTAATTTCTGGTGTTTATTGGCACAGGGAGCGGCATCTTGTTTCTCTTTTCTAGTGAATAATGATGGTGTTCAGACATACTGAACTAAAGAAGTGTGAAAGATTAAAACTTTAAAGCAGAAACGTTGGGACATACCTGACAGACACGTTTCCCATAATATAACATCAGTCTGCCCAACGGCTATGAAAATCCAGACTTTCTTGGTGCCTCCATGGCAGCATACATGTGATATAGCACCTGCCCCCCCATCGGAACATTTTACAGGTTTCTATTCCACCCTCCTCCTGGTGCAGAAGAAAACAGCAAACTTGAGACCTGTAATAGATTTGAAGAGACTCAACAGGTACATCCATCTCTAGAGTTTCAAGATGGAGTCGCTTGAAACAATCATCCAAGCCATACAACCAGGAGATTGGTTGATATCAATAGACCTGCAGGACGCTTATCTCCATGTCTCTGTTCTACCATTTTTTCAAAAGTATCTAAGGTTCGGAGTGGGTTGTGTCTACCTGCAATTTATGGCTCTGCCCTTCGGGGCTGTGCACCTCCCCTCAGGTGTTTACAAAAGTGCTGATATCTTTCCTGGCCCCTCTAAGAGAGAGGGTATTAAGAATTTATCACTATCTGGACGATATCCTCTTACTATCAAACAACACAAATCAACTTATAGCCCACAGAGAAATTCTTCTGCAGTCATTATCGGAGCTGGGATGGTTGGTGAATTACCGAAAGGGCCAACTAGTTCCAATACAAAAAATGATTTACCTAGTGGCAATGTTCAATACAGATCTGGGCTCAGTCTCTTTACCTCAACCAAAGATGGAGGGCATCATTCAAAAAATGTCAAAGACCATACAGAGGTCCCATTTATCAGCCTCACAGTGTCTGAGCCTTATAGGCATGATGTCCTTGTGCATACGACTCGTCCCATGATATTACTTGCATCTGAGGCACTTCCAGACAGGATTCCTAACACAATGGAAAAGGCAACATTTATCTCAGACAATTCTGTTGTCGATGCGAATGACCAGGAGCCTGCGCTGGTGGACAAATCTAGAGAATCTCTCCAGGGTCCCATTATTTGGGTTCCCACTCATGGACCATAATTACATCAGATGCAAGTGGTCAGTGGTGGGGTGCCAATTGCAGAGAGTTCAGGATTCAGGGAAGATGATCCTTTCCCACCAGAGGGATAGAAATAAGAGCAGCATTTCTAGCCTTGACCTCTTTTTTGCACCTCAGATCAAGGGGCAGAGGGTGCTTCTGCACCTGGACAACAAAGCTGCAGTTTCATATCTTCAGAAACAAGGGGGCACACACAGCAAAACACTTCTGAGGGAAGTGAAACCTGTAATGGTCTGGGCCGAAAGGAACCTGGTAGACCTCAGAGCAATATATATCTCCCAAGCAAAATGAACACAGAGGCAGATGTCTTATCGAGGAGATTTGGGAACAACGAGTGGTCACTCCACCCCCACATGTTCAACCAAATTTTTCATCTATGGCAAACCCCACAGGTGGACCTCTTTGCTACCCAGGAGAATACTAAACTCAGGAGGTTCTTCTCTCGCCTTCCACACCCACAAGCGGAGGGAGTAGACGCGTTATCATGTCCTTGGAACTTCAAGACGGCTTACGCCTTTTCTCCTCACCCACTCATCTCTAAATTTCTCCTCAGGCTTCTAAGGGAACCAGTCCAAATACTAGCAATACTACAGCAATACAAACTGACAGGTGTTCTAATCCCTTTCCACTCTATTGCAAACAGAGCTCATTCCCGCAAATTGCTGTAGCTGTACGTCGGTCCGTTTTTACAGCTGCTAGGGGGAGCAGATGCGTGTGGCCGGTGGCCGAGATGTCCGCCGCCCACCTATGATCGCTCCACAGAGAGCCAGAAAGGGGATCTGTCAATGTAAACAAACAGATACCCATTCTGTCAGGGAAGTACAGTGATCGTCGTTTCCTAGTGATTAGGAACAGCAATCTCTCTCTACTCCCAGTCAGTCCATTCCCCCCACAGCTAGAAACACCTACCGATGAAACACATTTAACCCCTTGATCACCACTAGTGTTGACCCTTTCCATGGCAGCGTCATTTATACAGTAATCAGTGCATTTTTATAGCACTGATCGATGTATAAATGTCACTGGTCCCAAAAAATTGTCCGATCTGTCCGCCGCAATGTCGCAGTCCTGCTAAAAAATGCTGATCACGCCATTACTAGTAAGAAAAAATAATAATAATACAAATGTAGAAGAATATATATTGGCCTAAACTGATGAAAAAATATTTAATTAACATTCTTTGGGGGGTATATTAATTATAGCAAAAAGTAAAAAATATAATTTTCCTTTTTTCATTTTAGGTCTTTTTTTGTTTATAGGGCAAAAAATAAAAACCGCAGAGGTGATTAAATACCACCTAAAGAAATCTCAATTTGTGGGAGAAAAAGGATGTAAATTTTGTTTGGGTACAGCGTCACATGACTGCGTAAGTGTCAGTTAAATTGATGCAGTGCCGTATCCCAAAAAATGGCCTGGTCCTTAAGTGATTAAAGCTGAAGTCTAAGCAAGCAGCTGAATCCAAAGATGAAATACCAACATGGGAACTGTTTTAAAGCAGTATTAAACCCAGAACCAAAAATTTACTGTTGCATCTTAAAAATCATTAGTTGTGGTGGCTGCGTTTATCTCAACTCTGTAAAGCCAGCTACAGGAAATAAAATCAATCAATTCCCCCATCAACACAGTCAGTATTGATGGGAGAATCCCTCCCGTGGAGCTATTGTGTTCTCCTGGCAGGGGGAGCTATGATTTTTGGTAGCGGCCACAAATCCAACATGCTGGTTGTACCCAATGCGATTGATGGGTCGACTTGGGTACATTCAGCCTGCCCATATATGGTTCAAATCCCGACCATTCCCTGCTGAACTGGTCAAAGTTCGAATCGTCTATGGCCGACTTAACCGATACATCTGAAGGAGAGATCGTTTTTTTTGAAAAACTCAAGACTTACTGGTTGGATCACCAAATGAAAATGGAAAAAAGAAAGCCTAATGCTGCGTACACACGATTGGATTTTCCGTCAGAAAAACCTTGGATGGTTTTTCCGACGGAATTCCCCTCAAGCTTGGCTTGCATACACACGGTCACACAAAAGTTCTCTGAACTTTTGAGCGTTAAGAAAGCGGTGACGTACAACACTATGACAAGCCGAGAAAATTAAGTTCAATGCTTCCGAGCTTGCGTTGAATTGTTTCCGAGCATGCGTTGGAATTTTGAGTGTCGGAATTGCTTCAGACAAATTATTTTCTTCTGTAAATTCGAGAACCAGTTCTTAATATTTTGTTGGTGGAAATTCCGACAGCAAAAGTCAGATGGAGCATTCGCACGGTCCGAATTTCCGTCCAAAAGCTCACATCTGACTTGTGCTGTCGGAATTTCCGATCGTGTGTACGGGGCATAAAAAAGGAAAAACAAATGCAGCCATCACATCTAAGAATTGGCAAGCTGCAATAAAATAAATGTTGGCTTTTGGTTTTAATACTACTTTATCTGCAAAAAGATTAGCAAGTCTGTGTAGCCTGTCTTCTGATCCAGGAACTACTGAATTCTTGACCTTCATTGCAGCATCAGCAGTAGAGCTCTATCTTAAAGCGGTAGTAAATCACTGTTGTTTTTTTTTCTTTAACCTGCAAGACAATGTCATAATGTTCTAGAATGCATCGCCTACTAGTACATTATGTGAGACTAACCTTCGAACAAAGCCCTCCAGTGGTGCACTGTCACCGCTAAAGGCGCTTCCATCTTCATTCGGTCTTCCTTCCGGGTCCGCGGACTCCGGCTCTGTGAGTAGCCACAATGACGTCATTTCTGTGCACGCGTGCGGGAGCTGTCGTTTATGGCACATTATGGGTATGCCTTTCCTTTTGAGTGCATGCGCCGATGACATCACTGGCTGCATGTACAGTAAATGCCCCCTAAACGTGCAACGTTTAGGGGATATTTACAATATCTATAGGTAAGTCTTAATATAGGGTTTCCTATAAGTAATAATCATGCGTGGGAGTTTAGCCAACCAAGAAAATGTCACCTGAACCGGGTCATTCATCTGTAACCTGCGGCATTTCCCTGCCCCACAGATGCTCATATACTATGGGTACTATAGGGTACTATATGGGTATGCCTCAGAAGTTGGGGAATGCCTTGACTGCTTATTATTGACCCAGTACAGTAAAAGCTTCCTGGTGGGCTCACTCAGGTGGGTTCAGACTTGGATCCAAACATGGCCAAGCTCATCCCTGAATATATTCACCCCAGTCTGCTGATTGAAAGAGAGAGAATAAGCAGCAGCATTCTGATAAGTCTGATGTTCAAGTGAAGCGGAAGGCAGCAGTCCGGATCTCTAACATGCCACGGGGTGGTTTGACATGAGGCTTGCTGCAATAGCAAATGCAAAAACCCATATAAAACACCTTACTTCATGGCAGCCTGACTTCATTACAATGACAACCTAGGGTTCAGTTGAGCTTTTAAGCAAACTTTCTTTGTCTTGAAATCGCAGGAGAAGTGAGCTTCTATGCTCCTAAATATATCTCATAAATATCAACAGAACTATCTGGTAGTATAGGGACAGGAAGTGAGGCCAAATTACCCCTATGGGGACATAGACAGATGTTAAACCCTGACAGATAATATAAAGACAGGCATCAGGCAGTTTTACTATCATGGTTTACATTACATTATTTTTGTTAATGAATAAATAGCTGGACTAAAGGGTGGCTTTTTATATTTGTCTGGAGTACAACATTAATGGGTGTTTATTTAACTTGTTTTTGCAACATCTGGTACATAAATTGGTTCCACAGCTTACAAGAAATGATTAAGTGAGTGTCTTTTTTTTTCTTCATATTTTATATCCGTGTGCTGTGTTTGCTTTTATTTGTGAATGTGAGTTTTCTGTTTTGTAATTGTCAGTATGTATATACTTTAAGGCTGGGTTCATATATGAGCCACATGCAGCTCCCAGCAGGGGTCCGGTGCATCCTGGTTCACCGTTTTAGGTGTGATTTGAGCCCGAATTTTGGGCTGAATTTGGACCTGAAACGGACAAAAAGACTGTAATTTGCACCAGAAAAATTTGAAAAATGTGAACCAGCTCCATAGAGAGCCGGTCAAAATCTCCTGCTATTGCAAATTGGATTCTAGGAACCTGCATCCAATTCGCAGTGGTGTGAACCCAGCCTAAAGGTTAACTTTTGTTAAACTCTTGCAGTGAGGCTCCCTCTGCACTGCAAAGTTTAATTTCTTGTTTTCTAGGGGAATATTAGAGGGCTGTTTTAATGACCATATCCCGTGCTTCCCTGGCAGCCGGTGTTCTACCAAAAGAGCCAATTACGTCACTTCCAGTGACTCTCCAGCAGCTGTAATTGGAGATTTTGACGAATTGGCTGTTTTCATAGAACACTGGCAGCGCATACACTACGGTGCACGACGAGTTGGCCGTTTTCACAGAACACCGGCAGCATATATACACTACAGTACATGACGGGTTGGCCGCCTTCACAGAACACTGGCAGCGTATACACTACGGTACATGAGGGTTGGCTGTTTTGACAGAACACCAGCTAAGGAGAAAAAAAGTTGTTGCCACCTTGGAGGCGGTCATGTTGTTAGTTATTAGCATGGGCGTCTTACTAACAATGTTTACTCATTATATCGTCTACTGTAGTGTATACGCTGCTGGTTTTCTATCAAACCAGCCAATTCGACAAAATCTGGAACTACAGCTGCTGTAGAGTCACGGGAAGTGACGTAATTGCAGATTTTGACAAGTTGGCTCTTTTGACAGAGCACCGGCTCTCTCCTCTACCCTTTGATGCTCTGTGTTATGGGTGGACCTTCAATGTCCTCACTACTGGTCCTGCATTGTACATTATGATGTCAGAGTGCCTGTAACCAATGGAGCATTGAAGAGAAGCGGTTTTGTGGTGTTTGGTTATGCAGCTGGGAGGAAGCCTGTGGGAGTGAGGGATAGATTCAATAAAATTGCTGTTTATGTTCCCCATACTTGTGTTTTTGTTGCCTATCTCTGACATTCTATCACTTTGTATCAAAGTTACATTTGTAGTTGTTTGATGATTGGAATATGTCCCTTGATTACACATTGGATGCAATGGCCCGGATTCACAGACATCGGCGTATCTTTGAGCGGGCGTAGCGCATCTCATATGCGCTACGCCGACGTAACATAGAGAGGCAAGACCAGTATTTACAAAGCACTTGCTCCCTAAGTTACGGCGGCGTAGCGTAAATGGGCCGGCGTAAGCCTGCCTAATTCAAAGTAGGAAGGTAGTGGGCGTGATACATTTAAATGAACCGTGACCCCATGTAAATGAATGGCCGAACAAATGGCGCATGCGCGCGCATGCTCAGAATCACGTCGCATATACTCCCTAAGATACGACAGCTCAATGCCTTCGACGTGAACGTAACCTACGCCCAGCCCCATTCACGCACGACTTACGTAAACAATGTAAAAAACGACGGCTTTCTCTTCCGTTCATGGACGGACACAGCAGCCTTTGACCTTAGGGTTATATCCGCTTCCTTCCAGGAGAGTTAGGCAGAAACAAAGCACTTTAAGTGTTAACAACACTTTCCTCAGTGCAGCTCCTCCCAGGGGGTGTGGTTCCCCGGGTATAACCCACACCCTGCTCTAGCAGCTCCAGTTCGTAACAAGCAGTACAAACAAAATGAGGGGTGGGTGCTGTGTTCGTCCATGAACTCAGAGAAATGAATTTTACAGTGAGTACAAAAATCCTATTTTTCTCTTCCGTTCATGGACGGACACAGCAGCCTCAAAAAATTTGAGGGGTGGGAAAAACAACACAGCAAACCAAGCTACACCCCAAACAAAACCGGAGTTACTCAACGGAGGAACTCCAACTTTAAACTGCCGCCTGTAACAGCTTGCGGCCGAAAGAGGCTTTAGAAGATGCACTCACATCCACCTTATAAAACTTTGAAAAAGTGTGGACCCACGACCAGTTCGCTGCCTTACACACCTGTAACACAGAGGCTTGATGCCGGAAAGCCCAAGAGGCCCTGATCGCCCTGGTCGAATGCGCCGTAACCCGAAAGGGAGGCGCCCACCCCTTCAGGGCATAGGCCTGAATCACAACCTGTCGGATCCACCTAGAAATGGTGGCCGACGAGACAGCCAGGCCATTTTTAGGAACAGCCACCGACACGAACAGTGAGTCCGACTTCCGGAACGGAGCCGTAGCAGATAAGTACACTTGTAGGGCCCGAACCACATCCAGGGAATATAAAGTGGCCTCCTTCTGGTTTTTCGGCCGAGGACATAAGGATGGAAGAACAATGTCCTCATTAATGTGAAAAGCTGAAACGACCGTTTCTTTCTGCCTAACGTCAGGAGAGGACAGGCGCTCTGGAGTCCCTGTACTCTGGAGATTTTTTCGCTTTTTATTATTTTGTTCCTGCATTTTGAATCCTGTGATTCTTCTATCAACTGCCGACTGGGTGACAGGCTGGGTGTTGACTCTTGTAGTCCATGTTCGGCGAACGACCGTGTGCCGGCCCTCAGCTCAGCTCTGGGTCGTCCACGACAGGCCCCATTGCTCCAGGGGCGGCCGGGGAACTACATGTTCCAGGACACACATATGACCAGTCTCTATGGCCTTGTCACAGTGTGTCTGGCTGACAGCCATGCCATTAGTGGACGTTGGTTCTGTCCGGGATACCTCCAGCCGGTAGTCGCAGGAAGGGTAAGTAGTGGCCCCTTGCCCTGGCAAGGTGGTATGGCTGGTGTTTTCCCTGGGGAGGTCGACTGAGGGTCTGCCCTGCTTTCCTCTCTCCCTTTCCTCTCCCTCCTTCCCCAGACTGGGTAGCGGCTGTGAAGGGGGTGCCTCCTGGGGTTTCTTTATTACCACCGGGGCCCGTGTGTTGTGGGGGACTGTGTTTTACTCTGGGAGGTGCTGCTGTGTGCTGCTGTGTAGTGTTAGGTGTTTGGTGCATCACTGGGGATTTTAAACTGCGCCACGGCCGCCATTTTGCCGTGGTCGCGGTTTACATTGCTCGGCGGCCATTTTCCTGTAGCCCACTGGTGATTTTTACCTTTAGACGGCAGCCATCTTGGAAATGTCTTGGCCTCTTGTGTCAGTTTTAGCGCTGCAAAACGCTGCAAATTTTCCCTAAGGTGACAGACGCAGCACAGCCAGCACATCAGAGCACACCTCAGGTTTTCAGCTCTCTCTGCAGCCGGGTGGGGTGGTGAGTCCCTGGGAGGCCTCTGCTTCTATTTTTGCAGCCAGGAGGTGACCGGTGAGTTGTTCTGTCTTGCAGTACACAGCGGTGGGGCAACATGGAACCTGAACCTGGTGTTTCTGCCCCAGCAATGCCTGATTTATACTTTAATCCCCCTGCCCCTGCCGCATCTGTTGAGGCAATGTCGGCTGTCCTTGAGGCGTTTCTCGCCAGGTTTGAAGCAGCTAGTGCCCAGAAGGGGGGTAAAAAGTGCCCCCTCCCTGAGCCTGCTTCTGGGGATATCTCTGACACAGACTCATTGCCTGCTGTTGCTTCAGGATCTGGTTCTGTCATGTCAGATGATGCAGGCTTAACCCACACGGACTGTGAGGATGACTCTGCCTCAGGGTCAGTAAATGATAGGGAATTTGTTGGAGCTCCTATTTCTGCGGTGCGTAATACTCATAAACTTGAGGATTTGGCGGGGGCACTGGATGTGCCGATCCCTTTTGGGTTCCGCAAACCGCCCAGCACCGCAAAAGTAATTCCCTGTGTTCCATATTTGAAACAATTGCTATGTAAGGAATGGGACATGCCACAGAAAGTTTTTGCTGTTCCTAAAGACTCTGCGGTCGGTTATCCCTTTGAGGAGGACTTTTTGAAAAAGTGGGTCTCTCCTCCATCAGTGGACCCTCCTGTGTCCAGACTGAGTAAAGCCACCACATTGCCTGTGTAAGGGGCTCCCGCTTTTATGGACCCCACTGATAGGTGAGTGGAGGCTGTGGCCCGCTCTATGTTCACAGTTGTGGGTTCGGCTGTGAGACTGGTTGTGGCCGAGTCTCTGGTGTCGCAGACACTGACTGAACGGGCGAAGTTGTTGCTGCAGAAGCTGGAGGAGCAGGATGCTTCCGAGACCTGCAAGGACCTGGCTGAACAATTGGTTCAGGGTCTAAAATTTGTCTGTGAGTCGGCCCTGGATGCACTTCCCTTGCTTTCCAGAGCCTCCGCCTATGCGATGATACTACGCCGCCTTGTGTGGCTGAAATGCTGGTCTGCGGACCAATCCTCCAAGAAGGCCTTGGTGGATTTACCCTTTAAGGGTGAGCGGCTTTTTGGGGCGTCCCTGGATGACATCATTAAGGATGCCACAGGTGGTAAGAGCACACTGCTCCCACAGTCTGGGAAGGGCAAGGGCCCTCTTTTACTACCCCAAAGCGTTTTTTTCGTGCGCCCAGTGCGCCGGGAAAAAGTTTGCAAGGTGCTAAGGCGCCTGCTGCAGGGCAGAAGCGCCCCTGGTTCTGCAAGCCTAACAAACATGTGGACAAACCTGCTTCCGCATGAAGGTCTGCCCCCGCCGTGTCTCGGGTGGGGGGCCGGCTTCGCGAATTCGCGGCTCGGTGGAGGTCTCTTCTCTCCGACCGTTGGGTTTGTGAAGTAGTTTCCTCGGGGTACAAGATAGAGTTTCTCTCTTGTCCACCAAACAGATTTTTTCCTTCCAACCTCCAGCTTCCTCCGGTTCGCCGGCAGGCTCTGTCAGGGGCTGTCCAGGATCTTCTGGTCAGGGTAGTGATTGTTCCCTCGTTGGAACGGTTTCAGGGATTTTACTCCAATCTGTTTGTAGTACCCAAGAAGGAAGGGGTCCGTCCAATCCTGGACCTCAAGGCCCTCAATTGCTTTGTCAAGGTCCAAAAATTCCGGATGGAGTCGATTCGCTCGGTAATAGCAGCACTCCATCAGGGGGACTTCATGGCGTCCTTGGATATCATGGACGCATACCTACATGTTCCCATTTGCACAAAGCACCAGAGGTTTCTGCGCTTTGCGATCAGAGAGGACAACTTTCAATTTGTGGCCCTCCCGTTCGGCCTGGACTCGGCACCACGGGTTTTCACCAAGGTGCTCGCCCCGATACTGGCCCTGCTGAGGGAGCGCTATCGTGGGATATCTGGACGACCTTCTCCTGAGAGCTTCCTCAGGCTCAGAGTTAGAAGAGGACGTGTCTATCACGTGTCAGACTCTCCAAGAGTTCGGCTGGCTTCTGAATATCCAGAAGTCGGTGTTGGTTCCGTCTCTGCGTCTGGAATACCTAGGACTAGTCCTGGATTCCGCGGAGGCGAGAGTTTTTCTCTTCGATTCTGCATGAGGGTTCTGGGTCTGATGGTGGCCTCTTTCAAGGCTGTTCCTTATGCCCAATTCCACACCAAGGAACTACAGGAGGAGATTCTGTCACGTTGGGACAAACTCCCGTCTTCTCTGGATTACCAGATTCAGTTGAGTCAACTGGTCAAGTATTCTCTGGTTTGGTGGCTGACGTCTCCGGTGCTTTGGACCGGGAAGACTTTTCTGCCGTGCCAATGGACAGTGGTCACGACGGATGCCAGCCTCTCCGGCTGGGGGGGGGCATTTGGGGCACCCAGTCAGCCCAGGGGCGCTGGACTCAGGAGGAGTCCCGCCTTCCAATCAATGTTCTGGAGCTCAGAGGAATCAAGCTGTGCCTTGCCAGGTGGTCCCTGGAGCTGCAGGGCCGACCGGTCAGGATCCAGTCCGACAATGCCACGACCGTGGCGTACGTCAATCATCAAGGAGGAACACGAAGCTCGGCTGCAGCGCTGGAAGTCGCGCACATCCTTCGGTGGGCCGAAAGATCCGTTCCGGCTCTATCGGCTGTGTACATTCCGGGAGTACAGAATTGGCAAGCCGACTACCTGAGTCGCCAAACACTGGACCCAGGAGAATGATCACTTCACCCGGAGGTGTTTCGGAGTCTGTGCCTAAAGTGGGGCACTCCAGACGTGGACCTCCTAGCGTCCCGTCTCAATCGGAAGGTGCCACGGTTCGTGGCCAGGTCAAAGGACCTGTGGGCGGATGCGTCAGAGTGAAAGCCGAGGGGATTCCAACAATCCTGATCACCCCAGACTGACCACGCCGCTCCTGGTACGCGGACCTTGTGCGTCTGGTGGCAGACGCCCCCTGGCGTCTACCCCTGAGAGAAGATCTTCAGTAGCAGGGTCCGATCTTCCACCCTGCTTTACAGTCGCTGGCTTTAACGGCGTGGCTGTTGAGAGCCAGGTACTGAAGGGCCGAGGCCTATCAGGCTCGGTGGTCTCTACCATGCTGCGTGCACGGAAGTCTACCTCACGTAGGATTTACCATCGTACGTGGAAGGCCTACATCTCTATGTGTGAGGAGATGAAGTGGCACCCTCGTTCTTACGTGGTGTCCAGGATTCTGCTGTTTTTACAGCGGGGAGTGGATCAGGCTCTCGCCTTGAGTACGGTTAAGAGTCAGATTTCGGCTCTGGCCGTTTTCTTTCAGCGACCCTTGGCGGTGCACTCCTTGGTGCGTATGTTTGTACAGGGGGTCCGACATGTGGCCCCTCCGGTGTGCGCCATCCGCTACCCCCATGGGACTTGAATTTAGTCCTTTCGGTGCTTCAGGATGCTCTCTTTGAGGACATTCGAAAGATCCCTTTGTTGACTCTTTCACAGAAGGTGGTTTTTCTGGTAGCAATTACCTCGATTAGACGAGTATCTGAACTGGCGACCTTTGTCTTGCAAGGCTCCCTACTTGGTCATCCATAAGGATAAGGTGGTACTGCGACCGCAGCCATCTTTTCTCCCCGAAGGTCGTTTTGACTTTTCACATTAATGAGGACATTGTTCTTCCATCCTTATGTCCTTGGCTGAAAAGACAGAAGGAGGCCACTTTGCATTCCCTGTATGTGGTTCGGGCCCTACGAGTGTACTTATCTGCTACGGCTCCGTTCCGGAAGTCGGACTCACGATGACTGGTCCTTAAAAAGACATGGCTGTCTCGTCGGCCACCATTTCTAGGTGGATCCAACAGGTTGTGATTCAGGCCTATGCCCTAAAGGGGTGCCTCCCTTTCGGGTTACGACGCATTCGACCAGGGCGATCGGGGCCTCTTGGGCTTTCCGGCATCAAGCCTCTGTGTTACAGGTGTGTAAGGCAGCGACCTGGTTGTCGGACCACACTTTTTCAACGTTTTATAAGGTGGATGTGAGTGCATCTTCTGATGCCTCCTTCGGCCGCAAGGTGTTACAGGCAGAAGTTTAAAGTTGGAGTTCCTCCGTTGAGTAACTCCGGTTTTTTTTCGGGGTGTAGCTTGGTTTGCTGTGTTGTTTTTCCCACCCCTCGAATTTTTTGACACTGCTTGGGGACGTCCCTAAGGTCAAATGCTGCTGTGTCCGTCCATGAACGGAAGAGAAAATAGGATTTTTGTACTCACCGTAAAATCCATTTCTCTGAGTTCATGGACGGACACAGCACCCACCCCTCCTTTGTTTGTACTGCTTGTTACGAACTGAAGCTGCTAGAGCAGGGTGTGGGTTATACCCAGAGAACCACGCCCCATGGGAGGAGCTGCACTGAGGAAAGTGTTGTTAACACTTTAAGTGCTTTGTTTCTGCCTAACTCTTCTGGAAGGAAGCGGATATAACCCTAAGGTCAAAGGCTGCTGTGTCCGTCCATGAACTCAGAGAAATGGATTTTACGGTGAGTACAAAAATCCTATTGTTCCGACGTCCATACCCTAACATGACTTACACCTGCTATTGTGTGGAATAACTTTACGCCGGACGTACGCCTTACGTAAACGGCATAGCTTACTGCGACGGGCGCAAGTACGTTCGTGAATCGGCATATCTAGGTCATTTACATATTCGACGCGTAAATCAATGGAAGCGCCCCTAGCGGCCAGCGTAAATATGCACCCAAGATACGACGGCGTAGGAGACTTACGTCGGTCATAGGAAGCCAAAATTCAGGCGTATCTTGTACAGTGAATTAGGCGCATAGATACGACGGCGCATCCGTGGACTTACGCGGCGTATAAGTAGATACGTCGGTGTAAGTCTTTGTGAATCTGGGCCAATGTATATAGGGGAATGTGTTGACTTTCATGCATTTATATAGTCAGGTTGAATAACTACATCATGACAATTAAGATCAACCAAAAGAAACTATAGATAATGATAAATATGCAATAGTAAAATAATCAGCCACTTTATCTTCATTAGAAATGTATAAGGGGTCACAGAATGGCTAATTATACTTTGTCAGTATGACAAATCCTATTGTAAATCTCATCAATTCTATTGTGGATTACATTTTGTTTTGTTTTTTGCATGCATCTTTTTTAACGTATTAAAGGGCCAGTCCACCAAAAAAGGGCATTTCAGTTAAAGACGGAGTTGTATGGGCTGAGTCATGGCGTGACTTCTGAAATGTACTGGGGACTGGTGGCAAAATCCACTATTACTCCTGGCTTTGTTATCCTCACCTTGCAGATTTGCTTCTTTTAACACACCTTTGAGTTTCCTTTGCTTCTCCAGTTGCATTTTCTTTAAACTAAAATTATTCAAAAATGAAACGGGGTAAAAGTGACCCCTTGTAGTGGTCATGGCAGATGTGCGGACTCAAGGCTCCTGTTAAATTCACCCATGCAGTGGGGTCCCCCTTGCCAGCACAGCATGTGTTAAAGTGTAACAAAACCCATGACCCTGCATTTATTATATCTGGTCCCCCACAGTACACAGAACGTAAAAATGTAATGGCTTTAGTAAATATAAACTGCTAAATACCTTTTCTCATCAGCAGTATAAAGCAGTCTTTTGACTCCTTTCGAAGCCTGGTAAAACTTGTAGGAGGAAATTAAGCATTTGTACTTATTCCTTTCCTTCCTCGCAAAAAAACAAGCATGTAACTCGTGCGGTGCTTGGGCACACCCTACTGCATGGGTAAATTTAACAGCAGCAAGGAGTGAGATTGTAAACATTTCAAACTTGTATGTATCTGTAAAATGAATCACTAAAATCTCATATAAACTTAAACATATAAATGTGACTTCAAAAGTCATTTTCAATATTTTGTAATATATATGTTTTTAATAAAATACTACATAGTGATCCTACGATGTGTGTGTTTGATCAGTTTGAAAGTGAAAGGTCACTGCAAAAAAAGCTGCAGGAGATCAGGGGCACTGATGTGCAACAAAGGATTAAAAATGGTGAAAACAAGTATTTTGTTAAAAAATGTTGCTTATGGACTGAAGTCTGAGTAAGCTACAAGGAACTATTAGGTGATTTAACTGTTTTGCCACGTACACACGGTCGGATTTTCCGACAACAAATGTTCGATGTGAGCTTGTTGTCGGAAAGTCCGATCGCGTGTATGCTCCATCGGACATTTGCTTGTTTGAGAGCTGGTTTTTAAATTTTCCGACAACAAAACTTGTCGGAAATTCCAATCGTGTGTACACAATTCCAACGCACAAAATTCCACGCATGCTCGGAATCAAGCAGAAGTTTGAACTTCATTTTTCTCGGCTCGTCGTACGTGCTGTACGTCACCGTGTTCTTGACGTTCGGAATTTCCGACAACATTTGTGTGACTGTGTGTATGCAAGACATTTTATTCAGTTTGTATGCAAGACAAGTTTGAGCCAACATTCGTCAGAAAAAAATCCACGATTTTGTTGTCGGAATGTCTGATCATCTGTACGCTGATTTAGCATCATTCAGAAACTGAAATGTTTTTGGTAAAACTGACCCTTTAATAGTCCTAAGGCATGCCTGACGTATTAGCTTGTTAGATGTTTGAATCATTTTATCTGCTTATTTTGCCATATGTGTCTATTTTTCTGACAAAGCAGAGATTATTCTTTAATCAACTATATTTTTTACAGCATTAAACTGGGAGGCCACTAAGTTGGTGCAAGAGAAGCAAAAGGGCTGGAGACTGCCTTCTACACCTAGTAAGATTGATGCAGAGGCCTTCACCCTTGAAGAACTAGAAGCAGCATTTAGGAAGAAGGTAACTATGAGAGCTTGGGGGATTTGGGCTGACCTGGTATCTTAGTGAGACTTCATTATGTTTAAAGTGGACCTGAACCAAACAATTGAAGATTTGCTATGTTATTGAGAACATCTGAAGTTGTTATTTGTGCCTGAAAATATGCCTTTTGTTTAGAATTTCTCTTTAAAAATTGTGCCTAGACACTCCTGTTCTGTAGGATCATAGCTGTATATCTGCAGTGTAAAATCATCTAGGCACTGCTGCCCCTGACTGCTAGTCTCACAAGATTTAGAGTGAGATTTGATGGTGTCACTACTAGACTGCTCACCATTCTCCTTGCTGGAGAGGACCTCCCTGCAGGTACCCAAAGACCTGCAGCGCAAAGATCTCCCTACTTCTTTTTTCTGGTACAATAATTTTATTGAAAATCAAAGGAAATACAATGCAGGGGTCACCCACGCAGGGGGTCATTTATGATCACATGTAAATGAGAATCGTTTAAACCTTCAAACAGTAATTATTAAAACAAAAGGTGGGTGCATGCATGACTATATAAAGAACCATGTTTTAAAGATTGGACAATACGGCCACAAAGCAGGGCTGTTTGTCTGAGCAACTGGCTAGGTCATAAGACCCAGGCATAAAAGCCTGTGAAGTCTCGTACACACGGCCAAGGAACTCGACGGGCGAAACGTTTTTCTCGTCGAGTTCCCTGTTAGGCTGTCGAGGAACTCGACAAGGCAAGTTTCTCCATTCCCGTCGAGGAAATAGAGAACTTGCTCTTTTTTTTGGCTCGTCAAGTTTCTCGACAGTTTCCTCGACGAAAATGTACACACGACCGGTTTCCTCAGCAAAAAAATATCTCCCAGCAAGTTTCTTGCTGTTTTTTGCCGAGAAACTTGGTCGTGTGTACAAGGCCTAAGGAGAATGTTAGGAAGAGCCAGGAATTAAGATAGAGAAGAGAGTGATCAGAGTAAAAAAAGGCGAAAGAGATGGAAGAAAAAATAAAATAAAATAGGGGGGGGGGGGGCTGCTGGTGATTTAAAATGTGCTAAAATTGGCTGGGTTTAGTGTAAAAAGCGTCAGAATCCAAGCTTTCCATATTTTTAGGAATTTAAAGTGGGAGTCATGTAAAATGCTGGACATCTTTTCATGGATCATCATGATTAACCACTTCCCGCCCGGCCTATAGCCGATTTACGTCCGGGAAGTGGTTATGAAATCCTGACAGGACGTTCTAGAACGTCCTGCAGGATTTCATGCCGCGCGCGCCCGTGGGGGCGCGCATCGCGGCGATCGGTGATGCGGGGTGTCAGTCTGACACCCTGCATCTCCGATCTCGGTAAAGAGCCTCCGGCGGAGACTCTTTACCACGTGATCAGCCGTGTCCAATCACGGCTGATCACGATGTAAACAGGAAGAGCCGTTGATCGGCTCTTCCTCACTAGCGTCTGACAGACGCGAGTAGAGGAGAGCCGATCGGCGGCTCTCCTGACAGGGGGGGTTCGCGCTGATTGTTTATCAGCGCAGCCCCCCTCGGATCGCCACACTGGACCACCAGGGATGCCCACCCTGGAGCACCAGGGTGAAAAAAAAAAAAAAAAAGCCTGCAAAAAAAAAAAAAAAGTCTAAAAAAAAAAAAAAGCATTAAAAAAAAGATGCCAGTCAGTGCCCACAAATGGGCACTGACTGGCAACCTGGCAAAAATCAGTGCTGCCACCCCAGTGTCCATCAGCGCCACCCCAGTGTACATCAGTGCCACCCCAGTGTCCATCAGTGCCCACCTATCAGTGCCCATCTGTGCCACCCATAAGTATCCATCAGTGCCGCCCATGAGTGCCCATCTGTGCCACCTATGAGTGCCCACCTGTGCCGCCCATGAGTGCCCATCAGTGCCGCCTATGTGTGCATCAGTGCCGCCTATGTGTGCCCATCAGTGCCGCCTATGTGTGCCCATCAGTGCCGCCTATGTGTGCCCATCAGTGCCGCCTATGAGTGCCCATCAGTGTCACATACCAGCGCCGCCAATCAGTGCCACCTCATCTGTGCCCGTCAGTACTACCTCATCGATGTCCATCAGTGACATCTCATCGGTGCCCATTAGTGCCACCATATCAGTGCCCGTAATTGAAAGAGAAAACTTATTTACAAAAAAATTAACGGAAAAAAATAAAAACGTAATTTTTTTTCCAAATTTTCAGCCTTTTTTTAGTTGTTGCGCAAAAAAAAAAATCGCAGAGGTGATCAAATACCACCAAAAGAAAGCTCTATTTGTGGGGAAAAAAGGACGCCAATTTTGTTTGGGTACAGTGTAGCATGACCGCGCAATTGCCATTCAAAGTGCGACATGGCTGAAAGCTGAAAATTGGCTTGGGCGGGAAGGTGCGTAAGTGCCTGGTATGGAAGTGGTTAAATGTGACTTTTTCTTCTTCCAGGCCTTGGCTATGGTGCACTTAACTGGAAGGAACAAATAGGTGGCCAAAGTTCCTCCACCCCATGTCTTTATGGACCTTGTTTTGTGCACTGGTGCGCAGTCATGTTGAAACAGGAAGTGGCCGTCCCCAAACTGTTCCCACAAAGTTGGGAGCCTAAAATTGTCCAAAATGTCTTGGTATGCTGACGCCATAGGAGTTCCATTCACTGGAACTAAGGGGCCAAGCCCATCCCCTGGAAAACAACCCCACACCATAATCCCCCCTCCACCAAATGATTTTGACCAGTGCACAAACTAAGGTCCATAAAGACATGGATGAGCGAGTTTGGGGTGGAGGAACTTGACTGGCCTGACCAAAGTCCTGACCTCAACCCAATAGAACAGCTTTGGGATGAGTTAGAGCGGAGACTGCGAGCCAGGCCTTCTCGTACAACATCAGTGCCTGACCTCACAAATGTGCTTCTAGAAGAATGGTCAAACATTGCCATAGACACACTGCTAAACCTTGTTGGACGGCCTTCCCAGAAGAGCTGAAGCTGTTATAGCTGCAAAGGGTGGGCCAACTCAATATTGAACCCTACAGACTAAGACCGGGATGCCACTAAAGTTCATGAGCCAGATTCAGGTACATTGGCGTATCTTTGTGCCGGCGTAGCGCATCTCATATGCGCTACGCCGACGTAACATTGAGAGGCAAGCTGAGTATTCACAAAGCACTTGCTCCCATATTTACGCCAGCGTAACGTAAATAGGCCGGCGTAAGCCCGCCTAATTCAAAGTAGGCAGGTAGTGGGCGTGTTGTATTAAAATTAATCGTGACCCCATGTAAATGAATGGCCGTACGAATGGCGCATGCATGCGCATGCTCAGAATCACGTTGCATATACTCCCTAAGATACGCCGGCTCAATGCCTACGACGTGAACGTAACCTACGCCCAGCCCCATTCACGTACGACTTACGTAAACGACAGAAAATACGACGGCTGTTCCGACGTTTCCGACGTCCATACCTTAACATGACTTACCCCTGCTTTATGAGGGGTAAACTTACGCCGGACGTACGCCTTATGTAAACGGCGTAGATTACTGTGCGTAAATCAATGGAAGCGCCCCTTGCGGCCAGCGTAAATATGCGCCCAAGATACGACGGCGTAGGAAACTTACGTCGGTCGTATCAAGCCAAAATTCAGGTGTATCTTGTTTCCTGAATCAGGCGCATAGATACGACGGCGCATTCTAGAACTTACGTCGGCGTAAGTTCTCTCTGAATCTGGCCCCATGTGCGTGTAAAGGCAGGCGTCCGAATACTTTTGACAACATAGTGTATTTAGATGGAGGAGCTTATTAAAGGTATCTATCTATCTTTTTTGAATAAGTAATTGTACTTGTAGTGGACAGGGGGCCTAAAATATTCTGGTATAAGCACCTTTTGAGATTATGCTGTACAATGAGCAGCGGTTGGTTTTAGCAGTGTGACGTTTTGAAAGAAACAAGGAAAATCACTCTTTGCCCATCATTGTAAGGCCCCGTACACACGTCCGAGAAACTCGACGAGCAAAACACATCGTTTTGCTCGTCGAGTTCCTTGTGAAGCCGCCGAGGATCTCGGCGAGCCAAGTTTCCTCATTGACTAACGAGGAAATAGAGAACATGTTCTCTATTTGGCTCGACGAGTTCCTCGTCGGTTTCCTCGGCCAAACGTGTACACACGACCGGGTTTCTCGGCAGAATACGGCACCGATCGAGTTTCTGGCTGAATTCTGCCGAGAAACTCGGTCGTGTGTACGGGGCCTAAGAGTATTGCTTCTGTATAGATGACCTTATTTATAGGACGCGGTGACTGCTTATATCCCTCTAAAACCGAGCAACCTTGTCCTCCTGTGAACTTGTCAGAAGTGTAAACACACATTGAGTAATTAAGGCACATTCAGCATTGACAGCCTTGGTTCATACTTGACTTATTGTGCATATTACAAGGTGATAAAATACATCCAGCAATTATCGCTGCATTGTTTTTGGGATACGACCATCTCACAGCCTCCTTTCATCCATCTGATGCGAAAAATTGTAAAAGCTTTAGAAAATTGAGACAAAGGTTGAATCATCTCTCGCACGGAAGACAGAAAACATTGTGAGTCACTGACAGATTGAAAAACAATATGGTTTGTCTCAGGCAGAACAATAACCACTTTCCTTGTTGCTATGGTGCTAGTCGATTGTACACAATACCGCTATGGAAATAAGAGGGACGTTAACATGCTTGTGGCCAATTTAAAAAAAAAGTATATTTTTATTGCTTTGGATGTAATTCTTGAATAGAAAGAAAATATAGGAAAAGAATGTGTCTGCAATTAAATGGAAGTTCATTTCCAATCTAGAACCATCTGTCGTTGCTTAAGTAAACAGCCAGCAATGAAAACATAGCTGGTTATGCGTGGCCGTAAGGCATGTTCTATAGCGACAAGATGGCCAGATGCCTCTAAAGAGGCATTCATTTTTCTTTTGTGTCATTTTCCTCCTGGATTAAATTTATCAATGGCCAATCTCTAGAAAGTGAGCTAAGGCTGCCCACAGACAGGCAGATGGCTTGCTGAGAATGATGGGCACGGAGTTATTTGCTTGTCCTTGGACCCCCTGGGACTAGTTCTCCCCTGTTGGACTACAGAATACCTTCCCCTATGTTATAGAGATGAAGAGAGGAGGAGGAGGAGGAGTTTTTTGTCCAGCAGAAACCCGAGATGATCAATAAACAAAATAAAAAATACTGTATTTATTGGCGTATAACACACACTTTTTCACCCTGAAAATCGGGTGCAAATAGTGTATGCGTGTTAAAACGGGGAGGGCCGTCAGATTACATACAGCGAGAATCTCCTTTTTACTCAGCGGCCTCTGTAATAGGAAGTCCCGTCTCCTGGGCCGGCATTGGACCAGTGTTCTGTCTATCATAAAAGCTGGTCCAATCCCCATCCGAGGCAGCAGTAATCTGAGGTGAGGCTGCAGATGGGCATTGTTCAGGCTGCGTTGATGGCAATGGTGAGGCTGCATATGGGCATTGATCAGGCTGCATTGATGGCAATGGTGAGGCTGCAGATGGGCATTGATCAGGCTGCATTGATGGCAATGGTGAGGCTGCAGATGGGCATTGATCAGGCTACATTGATGGCAATGGTGAGGCTACAGATGGGCATTGATCAGGAGCAGAATAAATGGGCATAAGGATCTGGCAGCAAGGATGGCAATCAAAACACTTACGTAAGTTACAATAGCAGAAGTGGGACTTAAGTAGCTAGGGTCAGGTGGAACTGATTGCAGGAACCTGCTGAAAGCTGGGAGACACCCGCTGGTGGTCACTAAAAGTACAGCTTTCAGCTCAGAGACCCACAGTGCCATCAGCAGGTGTACCAGGTGTTGACACTTGGACTGAATATTTAATCTTCCATAAGCCCAATAATGACTGGTTCACTTTAAAACGACTCTGTTGCCTTTGAAAAAAAAAAAAGTAGAAACTTCCCCCCGACAGGGGATTATTTTTATTTGCCTGCTATGAAGCCCATTCCTGGAAATTTTCACCCTGTTCAAGAGCTATGACCATCCAAAGAATCTAAACATCCAACACTTCTGAGAATGTTGATTGTCCACATACCCCACCATGTGCTGTAGTTCAGTCCACTAGTTCCTACAGCATCCCTGTACCTTGTAGGAACATAGGAGCTGACAGACAGACCCACTGTGCATGGTGTAGGACCAGGCATCTGACGGAACTGTTCAAGGTTAATATTCCTAAAGCTGGCCTTAGACGGTTCACATTTTGGCAGGTTCAGCAGGAACCAGCCGAGATTCAAACCATGTATGGGCAGGCTGATTCTACCCAAGTATCGATCAACTTGGGTACAACCAGTAGATTTTGTTATGCATACATTGCCAGCTGCTTTAGCTGCTAGCAATAATCACTGTATGTTCTCCTGGCCAGGGAGGATCCCCCACCCCCGCGGGGAGAACACAACAGCTCCATGGGAGGGATTCCATCATCAGCACTCATTGTGTTGTTGGGGGAATGGAGCGATTTTCTTTCCTGCAACCCATGGTTACAGGAAACAAAATCAAATCATCTTTGACCGGCTTTAGGTGTTTTAGCTCTTCGAGAGAGATCAGATTCCAGGAATGGGCTCAGGGCTGGTGAGTATAAACATTAGGAACTTTTCGTTCCATTTTTTAAAAGACAACAAAGTCGCTTTAACCACTTGCGTACTGGGCACTGACCAATTTTCAGCTTTCAGCGCTGATGCATTTTGAATGACAATTGCGTGGTCATACAACGCTGTATAAGTGCACTGGTGGGCACTTATAGGCTGCACTGGGACAGATAAGGCAGCACTGATAGGGACAGAAAAGGTGGCACTGGTTGGTGGAACTGATGGGCACAGATAGATGGCACTGATGGGCACTGACAGGCACTGGTAGGTGACAATGATAGGCACTGGTAGGTGACAATGATGGGCACTGGTAGGTGACAATGATGGGCAGCACTGTTTGAGGCACTGATTAGATGTTGCACTGTGAGCACTGATAGGTGGCACTGTGGGCACTGATAGGTGGCATTGTGGACACTGATAGGCGGCGCTGGTGGGCACTGGTAAGTGGCACTGACAGGTGGCACACATTTACACAGATCATCTCTCCTTGCTCGGGACTGATGTCCCTCTATTCTTTGCCGGTGATCGGCTTTTTATTTCCTCCTCACACTATCAGCGTGAGGAGAAAAAATAGCCGATTACCGACTGTGTTTACATTGCATGATCAGCTGTCATTGTCTGACAGCTGATCATGTGGTAAGGGGTCGGGATCGACCCCTTACTCCGATCTGTGACCCAGCGAGTCTCGTAGACTCGCTGATCACAGAGCAGGCCGCTCGAGCACGGGAGGACGTCCATTGACGGCCTCCCGGAAAGTCAGGTCCGCGCTGTAGGCGTCGTTCGACTATAGCGCAGATGGGGAGTGGTTAATGTGCCATTGGGGTCAGAGTTTGGTGATTTGGGAATAACAAACACGTACGTGGCAGCAGCTAAAATCTTTGCAACTCCCTTTCCTACTCAACCAATACATCCTCAACCCTAATCAAATAAAGCATGCATTTTATAGATGTGTAAAAATATATAATGCATTACATTCCCATGCAATTTGCATTCCAGGTATATCTGGAAAGTGTTACAACTACTGTAAATATTTTAATTAACTTTTTTTATCTAAAGAAATCCATGTGTAATTATGGCTCAAAGCTATGTTACATTTAAAAGAATATTACCTGTTTTTAGATACTCTTCCCATGTGTGTCTTGGGTGAATTGCACCTAGCTAGCTCAAAAGCTATGAATAATTAATTTTAGAGAAAGATAAATACAAATTGATAAACCTTTATTTTGAAGGCGCAAAACAAAATCTCAAAATATATCCGCCATTTGAAAAGCACTAAAACACAGCAGTTTCCTCTCTTTGAAACATGACAAACCTCTCAGCATGTGTTTGGATGCGTGTTACTAGATATGAAATATTTTTTTTTTCAAATATTCCTTTTAGTAGAAAAAAAAAACAGAGACTTAGATGTATTTTAAGCACAGCAGGTTGCATTAAAAGAGAGTAATAATTTCAAGCAAAATCAAAATTGTTGTCTCCATTTATTTAGAACTCCTAAAGCCAAACTTGACTTTCTAAGATGGTTTTATAAGCTATTTTCTTTGCATGCTGTCTTTCAAACGTTATTTAAGTGTTAAGAAAAAGTTGATACAGGTGTTTTGGCTAAAGTGTAACTGCTATAGGTACTTGGAGGGGAGTCTGAAGAAGGCAGTTACAATTTTTAACCCCTTTACACTTTTGGGATAAGTTGAGGTGCATTACTGCAAGCATATTGACAGGCGGTATTTTGTGTATTATGTAAAGGCATCACTTTGAATGTACAGTAGACTAAAAAATGAACCTGCACTTTTTTTTAACACAGCATATTGTGGTACTTTTCAGCACAGGTTCTTTGAAGGCTACTATAGTTGTGCAATGAGGTGCCATTTCAAATAATGGGCACTTTAACATAAGTCAGGTCCATAAATATTGTGACATCAACACAATTCTAATCTTTTTGGCTCTATACACCACCACAATGGATTTGAAATGAAACAAATAAGATGTGCTTTAACTGCAGCCTTTCAGCTTTAATTTTAGGGTATTTACATCCAAATCAGGTGAACGGTGTAGGAATTACAACAGTTTATATATGTGCCTCCCACTTTTTAAGGGACCAAAAGTAATGGGACAATTGGCTGCTCAGCTGTTCCATGGCCAGGTGTGTGTTATTCCCTCATTATCCCATTTACAAGGAGCAGACAAAAGGTCCAGAGTTTGTTTCAAGTGTGCTATTTGCATTTGGAATCTGTTGCTGTCAACTCTCAATATGAGATGCAAAGAGCTGTCACTATCAGTGAAGCAAGCAATCATTAGGCTGAAAAAACAAAATAAACCCATCAGAGAGATAGCAAAAATATTAGGTGTGGCCAAATCAACTGTTTTGAACATCCTTAAAAAGAAAGAATTCACCAGTGAGCTCAGCAACACCAAAAGACCCGGAAGACCACGGAAAACAACTGTGGTGGATGACCGAAGAATTCTTTCCCTGGTGAAGAAAACACCCTTCAGAACAGTTGTCCAGATCAAGAACACTCTCCAGGAGGTAGGTGTATGTGTGTCAAAGTCAACAATCAAGAGAAGACTTCACCAGAGTGAATACAGAGGGTTCACCACAAGATGTAAACCATTGGTGAGCCTCAAAAACAGGAAGGCCAGATTAGAGTTTGCCAAACAACATCTAAAAAAGCCTTCACAGTTCTGGAACAACATCCTATGGACAGATGAGACCAAGATCAACTTGTACTAGAGAGATGGGAGGAGAAGAGTATAGAGAAGGAAAGAAACTGCCCATGATCCAAAGCATACCACCTCATCAGTGAAGCATGGTGGTGGTAGTGTCATGGCGTGGGCATGTATGGCTGCCAATGTAATTGTATTTATTGATGATGTGACTGCTGACAAAAGCAGCAGGATGAATTCTGAAGTGTTTCGGGCAATATTATCTGCTCATATTCAGCCAAATGCTTCAGAACTCATTGGACGGCGCTTCACAGTGCAGATGGACAATGACCCAAAGCATACTGCAAAAGCAACC
The DNA here is from genome assembly GCF_905171775.1 of Rana temporaria. Lineage (NCBI taxonomy): Eukaryota > Metazoa > Chordata > Amphibia > Anura > Ranidae > Rana > Rana temporaria. Next base: position 393,255,994 of record NC_053491.1, read on the forward strand.
AAAGAGTTTTTTAAGGCAAAGAAGTGGAATGTTATGCAATGGCCAAGTCAATCACCTGACCTGAATCCGATTGAGCATGCATTTCACTTGCTGAAGGGAAAATACCCCAAGAACAAGCACAAACTGAATATAGTTGCAGTAGAGGCCTGGCAGAGCATCACCAGGGATGAAACCCAGCATCTGGTGATGTCTATGCGTTCCAGACTTCAGGCTGTAATTGACTGCAAAGGATTTGCAACCAAATAATAAAAAGTGAAAGTTTGATTTATGATTGTTAATCTGTCCCATTACTTTTGGTCCCTTAACCCCCCTGGCGGTATTCCCGAAGTCTGGCTCGGGGTGTAATTTGAGAACCAAAAGCGGTAACCCCGAGCCAGACTCTGGAATGCCTCGCAGTGTCCACAGGCAGGGTTTACTTACCTTGTCCCTGGATCCTGCGATGCCTCCCCGCTGTGTGATTGAGCTGTGCCCTCCTCGCTCGATTCACACAGTGCCTGTGTGTCCTGCCGAGCTCCATTCCCTGCGACGTTACGACGCACGGGGGCGGAGATCGGCGCCAAATTCAAAAAAGTAAATAAACACAGTACATACAGTATACTGTAATCTTATAGATTACAGTACTGTATGAACAAAATACACACCCCCTTTGTCCCTAGTGGTCTGTCCAGTGTCCTACATGCACCTTTATATAATAAAAACTTTTCTTTCTGCCTGGAAACTGGAGATTGTCCATAGCAACCAAAAAGTGTCCCTTTATGGTAAAAGTGTTTTTAGACCAGCTAAAAAACAACGATAATAAATTTGAATCACTTGCAGAATTTAACGATAAGCCGACCTCAATGCTCTGTCTAATTGGCCGACTAAGTGGCAGATGAGGTTTAATGTAGATAAATGTAAAGTTATGCACTTGGGGGCTAAGAATATGCATGCATCATACATACTAGGGGGAGTACAACTGGGGGGATCTGTAGTGGAGACGGATCTGGGGGTTTTAGTTGATCATAAGCTCAATAATGGCATGCAATGCCAAGCTGCGGTTTCCAAAGCGAGCAAAGTCCTTTCTTCTATTAAGAGAGGTATGGACTCCAGAGACAGAGATATAATTTTGCCCCTGTACAAATCATTAGTAAGACCTCATCTGGAATATGCAGTTCAGTTTTGGGCACCAGTTCTCAAAAAGGACATCGGAGAAAGTACAGAGAAGGGCAACCAAACTGATAAGAGGCATGGAGGAGCTCAGCTATGAGGAAAGATTAGAGGAACTGAATTTATTCACTCTTGAGAAGAGGAGAATAAGGGGGGATATGATCAACATGTACAAATATATAAGAGGTCCATACAGTGAACTTGGTGTTGAATTATTCACTTTACGGTCAACACTGAGGACAAGGGGGCACTCTTTACGTCTAGAGGAAAAGAGATTTCACCTCCAAATACGGAAAGGTTTTTTCACAGTAAGAGCTGTGAAAATGTGGAACAGACTCCCTCCAGAGGTGGTTCTGGCCAGCTCAGTAGATTGCTTTAAGAAGGGCCTGGATTCTTTCCTAAATGTACAGAATATAACTGAGTACTAAGATTTGTAGGTAAAGTTGATCCAGGGTAAATCCGATTGCCTCTCGGGGGATCAGGAAGGAATTTTTTCCCCTGCTGTAGCAAATTGGATCATGCTCTGCTGGGGTTTTTTGCCTTCCTCTGGATCAACTGTGGGTATGGAGTTGGGTGTATAGGATTTTACTGTGTTTTTTATTTTGTTTTTTTATTTTTTGTGGTTGAACTGGATGGACTTGTGTCTTTTTTCAACCTGACTAACTATGTAACTATGTAACTATGATAGTGATTTGTGGAGAAATTAGTCATCAAAGACGGAAAGTAATAATTTTTATTATTATTATATTATTTGTTATAATTATTTATATTTATTTGTTATATTATAATTCATGATTTTGTGTTTCAAATTTATTATACCCGGGATGTCTACTAGACTCTGGTTTGGACAGATTTGAGTGAGTTATTCCTAAGAATTGCATGGCTACAATATAAAACGCCAAATTTCCATGCAAAATAATGGTACCGCTTTCAGCACCTAAAATCTGAAATAATCATACCACCAGGGAGGTTTAAAAGTGGGAGGCACATATAGAAACTGTTGTAATTCCTACACCGTTCACCTGATTTGGATGTAAATACCCTCAAATTAAAGCTGAAAATTTGAAGTTAACACACATCTTATTCGTTCCATTTCAAATCCATTATGGTGGTGTATAGAGCCAAAAAGATTAGAATTGTGTCGCTGTCCCAATATTTATGGACCTGACTGTACACCTCCAGTTGAGAGAATGAGGGTAGTTACCCTTGCTGATTTCTTTCTAAAATGCTGAATCCATCAAACAAGTACAAAAGATTGATTGACAAGTCTGCTTGACAGAAGATTTTCAGCCCAAACCATGTTGCAATGCTCTGTTTTAAAATGATAAAGAACAAAGTAGTGGGGATTTGCTTATGCCCCCAAATGTACAAAAGACTCAATTAAAAAATATCATAACATTTTATTGATGCAACATTACAATTTTGACATATGTTTAAATAATTCCAACAACCAATTCCTGGATACCCAACTTAAGGCTCAAGATGGTTGCTGATGATCAAGATGGTCTTCTTTGGAAGAGGCTTCCTTCTGGGGCGACAACCATGGGAATGAGAGCGACAATACCAAATTTAACACACCTGCTCCCCATTCACACCTAATGCCTAAAACACACGACCGGGATTCCCGACGGGAAAAGGTCCGTCGGAAATCCAGAGGGGAAAATCGAGAACCTGCTCTCTACTTTTCTCCCTTACAGAAGATCGGCTTTCCCGTCGGGAAACTCAGATCTTTTCCTCCTGTGTTTATGCTCCATCTGAGTTTTTCCCCACAGGAAAATGGCCAAAAATATCAGTTTTCTGCTACACACGGCCGGGTTTTCTAATGGGAACAAGTCAGTCGGGAATCCCGGTTGGAAAAAAGAGAGCAGGTTCTCAGGTTTGGCAGTTTTCCTGTCGGAGAGCTTTTGGCCAGGAATCCCGGCCTTGTGTATGCTCCCTCACAGTTTTTACATCGGAAAACCTGGACGTGTGTACGGGGCATGAGACCTTGTAACACTAATGAGTTACATTACACACTGGGGAGGGAAAATGGCTAATCTGGCCCAATTTGAAAATTTCCACTTAGGGGTGTACTCGCTTTTGTTGCCAGCAGTTTAGACATTAATGGCTGTATGTTGAGTTATTTTGAGGGGACAGCAAATTTACACCATTATATACAAGCTGTACACTCACTACATTGTAGCAAAGTATAATTTCTTGTTGCATGAAATATATATTAAAATATATGCACAAAATGTGAGGGGTGCACTCACTTTTGTGAGATACTGTGTGTGTGTGTATCTATCTATCTATCTATCTATCTATCTATCTATCTATATATATATATATATATATATATATATATATATATATATATATATATATATATATACTGTGTGTGTATATATATATATATATATATATATATATATATATATATATATATATATATATATATATATATATATACTGTGTGTATATATATATATATATATATATATATATATATAATGTGTGTGTGTGTGTGTGTGTGTAAAAATGTTAATCATGCACTGTCTCAAACAACACTTTGTGAGTAAAAAAAAAATCACAATGCGATCATAAATACCTGAGGCATCAGTTGATTAATGCCACGTTTAGATATAACACTACTATTTAAAGTGCAAATTGTGTGCTAACATGCAAAAATGGAAGTGCAAACAATGTACAAAAAATTCATATCATGCATGTCTTCTCAAAAGTGCAAAGTGCAACCTACCGTGATAAGTTTTTGACAATTCATATATAAAAAATACAGTCCAAATAAAGTCCATCTGAGAGCAAAGAAAAATAATGATACAAAGTTCATATACATTTTTTTTTTTTAATAATATCCCAATGCAGTTCATCCATGTGCAAAGAAAAGTGCTCTTGTGTGATAATAACCATACATAAAGTGCTCCTGTATCACCACCGTGCTCTTAGAGACAAATAGGCCGCTTACCAGATCATTAAATCCCACAAAGGAGATCATAAGCACATAAAGATATTCCCAACTGGGAAGCCACAGCTTGTTTCCTGAACGGCTCCTTTGTGTCAGGATTGATCTCAGCTTCTGGCTCTCGCGGTTGCATGTATTAAAAGTAAGGAAGAAGACTCATAGTGCTATAGTGCTTAAATCAAGTATTTAATAAAAAGTATTGCACTTGCAGAGATATCATGTAAAACAGACAAACAGGGGTTGATTTACTAAAGGCAAATCTACGTTGCACTACAAGTGCACTTGAAGGTGCAGTCACTGTAGATCTGAGGGTAAGATCTGAAATGAGGGGAAGCTCTGCTGATTTCTATCATTAAATCATGTACAAACAAAAATGCTGTTTTTTATTTTCCTTGCATGTCCCCCTTAGATCTACAGCGACTATGCTTCCAATTGCACTTGTAGTACAAAGTGGATTTGCCACAATGTCATGTAAGCAAGGCTGCGATGAGTAAAGGTCGATCCGTGTGCGTTGACATTACACCACTAGCTCCGCCTGACACGTTTTGCCTTCATCTGTGAATGGAGGCTGGCACGCAACGTCACTGAGGTGCCTTTTATAGTGGAAAACTGCAGGAAATTATTGTGTAATGCAAAGGAACCCCCGTACAGTGAAACACTTCCGCCTCACCATGTGGAAAAAATAGCAATCCGCAACAATGAGGCGCGTACAGCACAGGTCCACCTCCTCCTCCTTCCTAATATATATTTGAACTGGGGCATCACTGGGGTTTCCTTGGTTCAAATATGTGGCAGCACCCCACCTACATGTTTGCATGCTCTCCCTGTGCTTGTGTTGGTTTCCTGGGAAGACATAAGGAAAGACCTACAACCAACTGTGAAAAATTTGCCAGGAAAATTCTACAAAAAGGCTTTCAAGAGTGTAGGTGGCGTGCAGTGTGATGTGGTGACAATAATTCACACAGTCGGTTGCAAGCAGGCCCGTTGCTATACGACAGGCAAAACAAACAATTGCTTGGGGCCCCGAGCTGGCCTGGGGCCCCCAACTTCCCCTTCCCAGGCTGTAGCGTGGCTGAGCTCCTTTTCCTTCCTCCTGGAGTCCTGTCAGTCCGGCAGGGTACCGCGTGTGGTACAGGAGATTCAGTTTCCTGTTCCCGGCCAGACTGACAGGAAGTGCACACTGAGTGCTCACTTCCTTTCAGTCCGGCCGGGAACACAGGAAACTGAATATCCTGTACCGCGTGGTACCCGGCCCGGGCACTATCTGTTAGGGGACTGGGGACCCATAATGATAGAACACCGGACTGACAGGAGGAAGAGGAGCTCGGCCACGCTACAGCGGCAGCCTACAGGGAAGAAGGGGAGGTGAGAATAGAAAAACATAGGGACTAGGGAAGAGGGGAAGAGTAAGAACATGGGTGTAAAAAATTAGTGTAGTGCTAACATGGGCTTTGGGTGCGGGGGAAGGGGGGTGCTTGGGGGCCCCCATTTTGTTGGGGCCCCTAAATTCCTTCAAACGGCCCTGGTTGCAACAGAAAACGATTGAAATTATACAGCAACAGTTTATAACAAACCCAGTAGGGGTATACTCACGGTCTCCAGTAATGTGAAGAGAGCAGCTCTCAGCCAGAATAGACTTCAGCCTCGGAGGATTTGGCGGCCCAATGACCGGGTCATTTTTTGCTATACGCCACTGCGTTGCTTTATCTGACAATTGCACGGTCATGCGACGTTGTACCCAAACAAAATTGATGTCCTTTTTTTTCCCACAAGTAGAGCTTTCTTTTGGTGGTATTTGATCACCTCTGCGGTTTTTATTTTTTGCGCTATAAACAAAAAAAATACGTAAATTTTGGGAAAAAAACAATATTTTCTACTTTTTGCTATAATAAATATGCCCAAAAAATATATAAAAAACACATTTTTTCCTCAGTTTAGACCGATATGTATTCTTCTACATATTGTGGGTAAAAAATATGCAATAAGCGTATATTGATTGGTTTGCGCAAAAGTTCTAGCGTCTACAAAATAGGGAATAGTTTTATGTCATTTTTTTTTTTACTAGTAATAGCGGCCATCTGCGATTTTTTTATCGTGACTGCGACAGTATGGCGGACACATCAAACACTTTTGATGCTATTTTGGGACCATTGTCATTTATACAGCGATCAGTTCTATAAAAATGCATGGATTACTGTGTAAATGACACTGGCAGGGAAGGGATTAATCACTAGGGGCGAGGAAGGGATTAAGTGTGTCCTAGGGAGTGATTCTAACTGTGTGGGGGCTTGGCTACCTATGACAAGACATTGATCACTGCTCCTGATGACAGGGAGCAGTAGATCAGTGTTCTGTCACAAGTCAGAACAGGTAGATGCCCTGTTTACACAGGCGTCCCCTGTCTCCATTAATATTAGCCATATTAACTATACCCAGGGACTTAGTAATATATTGTCCCTGAGAACTAAAGTTTTGTGATTTGCAGAGCGAGAATTTATGTGTATGTGCCGACTGACCATATCAGCCGATCGCATTTATCCTTGTTGTGCACCTGATAGATATATACATCCTTGCAGGCTACCCATAAACTTCTGAGAGATTAAATTCTCTTTGAATGTCCCATCATTATATTCTTTTTATTTTCCTAATTTTTCTAATACTAGGTCTGAATATTTTATCATTTTTAGATTTAGCATACTAGAGATTAATTTTGCTATTAGAGTTGGCAACCTACATTGATTATCTGCCGATCTGTGTTTACAACTCTTTTATTATCTCTTTTTATATCTATTTTTTATTATGATAGTTATCAATTAATTTTCATATAGGTAATATGGAGCAGCTTTTCCTCACAGAAGGTTGCGTCCCGATTTTCAGCCAGTAGCGGCATGTCTTTTATTACAGCCACATAGGGCCAGATCCACAAAGAGCCGCCGTAACTTAAATATTCTGATTTAAGTTACACTGCCGCAAAATTTCTACCTAAGTGTCCGATCCACAAAGCACTTACCTAGAAATTTTCGGGTGTGTAACTTAAATTCCGCCGGCCCAAGGCGTTCCTATTCAAATGGGGGCGAGTCCCATTTAAATTAGGCGCGCTCCCGCGCCGGACGTACTGCGCATGCTCGTGACGTCATTTTCCCGACGTGCATAGCGTGAAATTACGTTACGCCGAGCTTCGTGAATCGCGCCGGGTCAAAAAAATTGCGTCGGGAAAAAAAAAGATACGGCAGGAAAAAATAAATAAAAAATAAATAAATAACAGCGTCGCGGGTAAGAAGGGTCTGCTTTTACAAGGTGTAAACCAGGGATCCTCAAACTACGGCCCTCCAGCTGTTGCAGAACTACACATCCCATGAGGCATTGGAACACACTGACATTCACAGACATGACTAGGCATGATGGGAATTGTAGTTCCTGAACAACTGGAGGGCCGTAGTTTGAAGACCCATGGTGTAAACAGTTTACACTTTGTAAAAGCAGCCCTAATTTTACACATGCAACTTAATACTTACGGAGAAAAAACAAAGCTGAAATGCTTTGTGGATCTCCGTAAGTGCTAATTTGCATACCCGAAGCGGCATTTCGACGCGAAATGCCCCCAGCGGCGGATGCGGTACTGCATCCTAAGATCCGGCAGTGTAAGTCCCTTACACATGTCGGATCTTCTGTCTATCTCTTGGAAACTGATTCTGTGGATCAGTTCCAAAGATAGAAACAGGGATAAGCAGGCGGAACAGCAGATCCGCCTGCGTATCTCTTTTGAGGATCTGGCCCAGGGTGTTGCAATACAGTACTGGCAATTTTTCCCCTTTCAATCATGGCGGAATAATCAGTGGGAGTCCCCGGAGCTCTGAACTGGGCGTTCCCCACTGTGTAGTACAATTAGCGGTGAGTCAGCACGCCGCTCGTGCCCCTGGAAGATGTCACAATTTGACGAAACGACGTAGGGAGGAGCGGCGTGCTGACGTCACCAACACTAAGAGCGCTATCATCCCGGATGGATGGATGGAATAGTTTTAAAGCCGGCCAGCTTTATATTTTACAAGCAAATTGCTACATATGTTTGTAAGTGCAATTTTTTATATTTAATAAAGCCCAGTTTATAGTACTTCACCATGTCAGTGTATCATATTCTTACATGGGGACTTCAAATTTGGGAGAAACACTGAGGACCTGTCAGACTCTGAAGGGAAAAGTGTCTGACATCCAGTAGTGAGAGACCCCGGGCGGGGATAACAAGCCACACGCTGTCACGATCTCAATCAGGAGATCAGTGAAGCTGGTAAGGAGACATCTTATCTGAGGTGGAGGATTTCTTTCTGCAAGATCACGGCACTTCTCCTGGGTGTTATATTAATTTTAGCCACCATCCTTTATGCACCGGAGGACTTCTATTTATTGTGACCCTTTTTTATTTGTATACCCAGTTTTTCTGTATGGTTAGCTATTAACCAGGAGGCTGCTTTATACTCTTAGAATTTTTCAGCACTTATTCTTGGTATTTATTCACTTATGTGGATTTATTTCATCATTCATTATTTTTTACGGTTTAGGTTAACCTCATTGGTGTGCGCAGCCTATGGCATTAGGGTGTGCACACCAAACCTCAAACACACATGTGTGTGTAATATACCGTATATGGCAGTGGGCAAGTCAGTAGGGCTTTGTCAGCAGGGCAGAGATTGATGTCAGTGTCTTTATTTGTATTATTATTATTTGTTTACAATTTTTTTTTATTTTATTTTTTTAAATATATATACTGTGTATATATATATATATATATATATATATATATATATATATATATATATATATATATATATATATATATATTTTAGGAGCCCTGTTGGGGGGCTTTGGTGAAATATCAGTGGTCTAAACAGACCCCTGATGTCTAACTTTTGAGACAGAGAAAGGGACTGAGGACAGAGATTCCCCAGTCCCTTTCTCTGCAGCCAGGAAGCAGGGGGAATCTGCACAGTACAGGGTGATTAGGGTGTGCCCAGGCACACCTTACACCCTATGTGCGCACGCCTATGGTTAACCTCATTTGCAGCGCAGCTTTGTATATATTTTATATATCATTTTTACATCCCCCGTACTGCCTCTACGTGGCGGGCACACGCGCGCCCACAATGCCGCGATTTAAAGGGGATGTACCTGTACGCCCATGTGCGCAGCCATGCCATTGTGCCGACGTATATCATTGTGCGCTGGACAGCAAGCGGTTAAAAGAGCAGACTGCAGCCTGGTCGTCTCACATCCAGAACGGGATGGTGCCCAGGAGTTTTGACCCTGCGCTTTCCCTCCTCATCAGGAACCTTTCCCTACCTCTAGATATGTCCCCAACAGTACCTGTCTCTACTCTACCAACTCGCAAAAAGTATGCCAAGACAAGATGGCAGACAGAGTCATATGGGGTGGCAGCATCCAACTTGATTGCTTCCCCTGTGACCCAGAAAACCATAGAGGAACTATGTTCCTTTTGACTTCCTCTCCAGCTACAAGGCCACTACTGATGAGCACTAGTGTTGCTCACGAATATTCGCATTGCGAATATTCGACTCGAATATAGCATATTCGAGAAATCGCGCTATATTTCGAATTTCGCGGTGAATATTCGCAATTCCGAATATTCGATTTTTTACAATTTTTTTTTTAAAACAGATCACATCCTAGATATCTCCATCGACGTCTAAAAGCATTGCTGGTATCATTAGAGACCCTGGGCCGAGTAGCTGAAGCGTTCATTGAATTTTCCCGAAAAATCGCAATGCGATTATTCGGCAAACGCAATATCGCGCGATTATTTTCCTCGCCCCGATCTTCCGCATCAGAGCGATTTTTACAGTTTCATTTTTAAAACAGATCACATCCTAGTGATCTCCATAGACGTCTAAAAGCATTGCTGGTATGATTAGAGACCTTGGGCCGAGTAGCTGAAGCGATCATTTTATATTGCCGAATATTCGCAATGCGAATATTCGGCAATAGGAATATTGCGCGATTATTTGCTCCGCCCTTTTGCATCAGAGCCAATCAGAGTTCTCCTTCCACACTCGTCAGAGGTTAGCAACCAATAGGAACCTGCCTGCATGGACATTATATAAGCCCACTCCCAGCACCATTTCATTGCAGATTCAGAAGCTGGCTAGAGAGTGTGGAGGCTGTTTCTGTGTTCCTGTGTCTTTGTTCCTAATTGATTTATATCATCACCAGCATAGTGCTGCATTGCTATTTAGTGATTCCAGTGCATCTTTTCCAGTATATCAACTGCTTTTTTCAAAGCAATAGACCCAAGAGCTTTTTTCAAAGCTACGTTTTGTGCTGTTTTGTGCTGTTTTGTTCATTTGTGTTACTGTTTGATCCTGCATCTTCGCTGTTCAGTGATATTTGCTAGAGATTTCAGTGCACATTTTGCTGAGCTTTCTAAAAGAGCTTTTCTAAAAGCTAAGTTTTGTTCATCTTGTGTTACTGTTAGATCTTGCAGGTTCGCTGTTCAGTGATATTTGCTAGGCATTTCAGTGCACATTTTGTTTAGTTTTTCCTAAAGAGCTTTTCTAAAAGCTAAGTTTTGTGTTCAGTTTAGTTAAATTTTGTGTAGTAAGTGTACACACTGTTAGTGTACATTTATTTCATCTAGCTTAGCTTAGTGTGTGTTTAGTGTCTGTGTTTTGTGTTTAAAAAAAAAAAAAAAAAAAAAAGTTAGTGTTTGTTTAGTGCTTTTTTTTTTCTTTAATTTTGTAGTCCTTGTCTTTGGTGTACTACTTTTCTTATAGTTTAGTAGCTGTCTGTGTACGTCTTTGTCTGCGTGCCTGTCTTGTAAAAAAAACACAAAAACACATTATGTTCACATTTCCCCCCCCCAATAAAGTTTACCCCCCCCACACACATATCAGCAATAATGAGCGGCATCCGTGGCCGTGGCAGCAGGGGTAGGGGAGTTACTCCCAGTGCTGGATCGCTGCCAGCACGGGGTACCTCTCGTGCCCCTACTAGTGGTAGAGGATCGGGTGCAAGGGGAGTACGCCTGATCCGGGAGTTCTTCCCATCGGGCAGCCGCCCGATATTGCCATCTCAGGCTGAAGTAGTGGTGGACTACATGGGGCACAGCAGTGCCACTGAGTCGTCGGTCCCGACTCACAGTAGTACCACCATTACACCGGTGCCTGTAGTACCCCCCCCCCCAGCCCCCAAGAGTCCAGCATCTTACTGTTCGACAGCGACAGTGATAGGGATATCTTGGGGGAGGCCATGCATCAGGCAGACCTTCAGCTCTGTCCTGATGGTCAGGACATTTTTGAAGGGATGGATGAGGAGGATGGGATACCTGCTGGCAGTATCCCAGAGACATCCCTTCAAACTGGTGCTGCTGTTTTGGTGCAGGAAACAGCAGCACCTAGTCAGACCCAGGCGTGGGTGAGGGGACAGCGGAGCCAGGCTAGAGGCTCCATGTCAGTTGGTTCCCTCAGACCAACACATTTCAGCCCTTGGTCTGACATCTCTGGGGGCGAAGAGGGTGACCCATCATGGTTGCCATCTGACGCGTCGGCTCACTACGTCAGTGACGACGGGGAAGGTAGGCACCCTGGTGAAACGGTGCGCCAGGTCACCACCAGGGAGACCATCGTCAGGGTCTCCACTGGTGATGGCAGCAGGAGGTGTCAGGAGGAGGAGCAGCAGCAGAAGCAGCAGCAGCAGGCAGCTCCACCTGTGCGCACCGAGTCCCAGCAGGTGCAAGTAAGCGTCACCCCATCTGACAGGAGGGCGGTGCTGAAGTCACCTGTCTGGAATTACTTTACCCTGGTGGCAGACAACCCTACCGTGGTCATCTGCCGTATTTGTAAAGTGAGGGTGAAGAGAGGGAAGTGTTTGGCTCGGGTGGGTACCACAGCCCTGAACCAGCACCTGAGGATAAACCACTGGGCGGTGTTTGACGAGATGAAGCGTGGTGGTGGTAGCAGCGCCACCACCACAAGTGAGCAGGGTACAGCAGCCCCTGCCACATCTTCATCTCTTTCCAGCAGGTCATGCCCCCCCGCTCCCTCGAGTAGAGGTACTGGTACCGGCAGCCAGACCTCTACTTCCACAGCACCCTCCGCGTCTGTGTCCCGCACTGCCGTCCGGCGCCAGGCGTCGATTTCAGACGCCTTTGACCGCACCACTCCCTTCCCCCCTGGAGACCGACGTGTGCGTTCCCTCAATGGGCTCCTGGCAAGGGTTATTGCCCAACATCTGCTGCCCTTCAACATAGTTGACAGCAACCCCTTCAGGCAGATGTTGGAGCAGGCCCAACCCCAATGGCGTGTCCCCAGCCGCCATTTCTTTGCCAGGACTGGTGTCCCTGCCCTACACCAGCACATTGTGCAGAATGTAACCCTGTCGCTGGATCACGCTGTCAGCGACAGGGTTCATCTGACAATGGATGGCTGGACCAGCAGGCATGGGCAGGGGCGCTACATCAGCTTCACGGCCCATTGGGTTTCCCTCCGAGGCGTCGGTGAGGGATCGGCGGCAACCGATCTTGTGGTGCCGCCCCGGGGTGTCCAGGGGAGAACTGCTGGTCTCCCTCAAGCCACTGTCTCCGCAGCTGCTGAGCCTCCCAGCAAGCGCCCCCGTAGCTACTCAAGTGTGGGGCACGTGCGCTGTCAGGCCGTGCTCCAGCTTGTTAGTTTAGGGGACCGGAGACACACTGGAGAAGAAGTGCTGAAAGCACTTCAGGCTCAGGTCCAGAAGTGGCTGACACCCCGAAGGCTCCAGGCAGGTATGGTTGTCTGCGATAACGGCAGCAACCTACTCGCCGCCCTCAGTGCTGGCAGTCTGACCCACGTGCCCTGTCTGGCACATGTCCTCAACCTGGTGGTGCAGAAGTTCCTGCGCACTTATCCAGGGTTGAGTGACATTGTGGCAAAGGCGCGTAGGATTGCCAGCCACTTCAGGCGCTCCCCAACCGCTACCGCGTCCCTGTCCAAGTTGCAGCGGAAGTACAGTCTGCCCCTTCACAGGCTGATTGTGGACAGTGTGACGCGGTGGAACTCCACCCTCCACATGCTGAAGAGGTTGTGGGAGCAGCAAAGGGCGGTGAGGGAGTACCTGATGGAACTAGGCACTGAGAGGGCTTCACCACAACTCCCTTTCATCGCCTGTGCGGAGTGGGGGCAGATAAAGCAGGTCTGCCAAGTGTTGTCCTCCTTCGAGCAGGCGACCAAGATGGTCAGCAGTGAGCACATCGGCCTCAATGGCGTGCTGCCAATAGTGTTCATGCTGGAGAGGACACTAGATCGCCTGCTCGAAGCTGAGGAGAGTGCCTTGGTGGAGCAGGAGGAGTCAGCAATGCTCGACCGAGACCAGGGCCAGGACGAGGAGGAGGAGGAGGATGATGATGATGAGGAGGAGGTGGTTGCTGGTGTCGTCCCGGAGTCAGGGCCTGGTCAGGAGGGAGAGCCGGTGTTGGGGGCACCGATAGTCCGGGGGTTGGGCATCTCTGAGTTTGACCAGCAGCGCCTCAGGGATGAAGAGTCGCACCTCATTCACCTGGCCAGCATTGAGGAGTCACAGCGGGCTGTGCTCTTCCCCATGGCTGCCCACATGCTGAGATGCCTCAGGAGGGACCCCCGGGTTAAGACCATCAAGGCGAGGGATGATTTCTGGATGGCCACCCTTTTGGATCCCAGGTGCAAGGGGAAACTGGAGCAGTTCATCCCAGCCAGCCGGAGGCAGCACCGGATGGAGGAACTGCAGGCAGGCATTGTCAGACGGTTGGAGCAGGCAACTCCCCGGCCTCCAGTTGTCCCCCCTCATCTCACCCAGCAGGTGGCTGCACCCAGCAGCAGCCGAGCAGGGGACCTAATGGAAGAGATGAGGATGTTCTTCCAAACTGAGCGACCCAGTACCAGCACCAGCAGCAGCAGCAGTCACCACCAGCGGCTGGCCCACATGGTGGCAGACTACATGGCGTCCGTCGGTGCTTCTGACAGTATGAGCACCGACGACCCCATGGAGTACTGGGTTGCCAGATTGGACACCTGCCGCGAGCTCGCTCAGTATGCGCTGGAGTTATTGTCTTGCCCCCCCTCCAGCGTACTATCTGAGCGGACATTCAGCGCGGCAGGTGGGGTGGTCACGGACAAGAGGACCCGTCTGTCCACAGACTCCGTGGACAGACTCACATTCATAAAGATGAATGAGTCCTGGATCGGCGGTGACTTTCTGGCACCCGTCGTCGGTTCAGGGCGCTGAAGGGTCCCTTGTCATGCATTCCCTGATGGAGCCCCGGACCTGATGTATTTACAGTGCTGAATATAACTATTTTAACACCTGAGAAAATCAATGTTAATATTTGGTACAGTAGGCTTTCTTTGCAATTACAGCGGTCAAACCTTTCTTGTAGTTTTACACCAGCTTTGCACACACTGGAGGAGGGATTTTGGCCCACTCCTCCACACAGATCTTCTCTACATCAGTCAGGTTTCTGGGCTCTCGCTGAGAAACACGGAGTTTGAGCTCCCTCCAAAGATTCTCTATTGGGTTTAGGTCTGGAGACTGGCTAGGCCACGCCAGAACCTTGATATGCTCCTTACAGAGCCAATCCTTGGTTATCCTGGCTGTGTGCTTTGGGTCATTGTCATGTTGGAAGACCCAGCCTCGACCCATCTTCAAAGCTCTAACTCAGGGAAGGAGGTTGTTGCCCAAAATCTCGCAATACATGGCCACGGTCATCCTCTCCTTACTACAGTGCAGTCACCCTGTCCCATGTGCAGAAAAACACCACCAAAGCATGATGCTACCACCACCATGCTTCACATTAGGGATGGCGTTCTTGGCATGGTAGTCATCATTATTCTTCCTCCGAACACGGTTAGTGAAATTATGATCAAAAAGTTATATTATGGTCTCATCTGACCACATGATTTTCTCCCATGACTCCTCTGGATCAGTCAAGACACCTATGTCAGCAGTTATTTCACACCCTATATACTCTTATTAACACTGCTGTTCATCATGGCACCTCCTGCCCAAGTGATATGACTCTGTATCAACTACTACTGCTAATACTACTACTGCTGCTTCTGCTGCTGCCCAGTCAAGACACCTATGTCAGCAGTTATTTCACACTCTATATACTCCTATTCCTACTGCTGTTCATCATGGCACCTCCTGCCCATGTGATATGACTCTGTATCAACTACTACTGGTAATACTACAACTGCTGTTTCTGCTACCCAGTCAAGACACCTATGTCAGCAGTTATTTCACACCCTATATACTCTTATTAACACTGCTGTTCATCATGGCACCTCCTGCCCAAGTGATATGACTCTGTGTCAACTACTACTGTTAATACTACTACTGCTGCTTCTGCTGCTGCTGCCGCCCAGTCAATACACCTATGTCAGCAGTTATTTCACACTCTATATACTCCTATTCCTACTGCTGTTCATCATGGCACCTCCTGCCCAAGTGATATGACTCTGTGTCAACTACTACTGTTAATACTACTACTGCTGCTTCTGCTGCCGCCCAGTCAATACACCTATGTCAGCAGTTATTTCACACTCTATATACTCCTATTCCTACTGCTGTTCATCATGGCACCTCCTGCCCAAGTGATATGACTCTGTGTCAACTACTACTGTTAATACTACTACTGCTGCTTCTGCTGCCGCCCAGTCAATACACCTATGTCAGCAGTTATTTCACACTCTATATACTCCTATTCCTACTGCTGTTCATCATGGCACCTCCTGCCCATGTGATATGACTCTGTATCAACTACTACTGTTAATACTACTACTGCTGCTTCTGCTGCTGCTGCCGCCCAGTCAATACACCTATGTCAGCAGTTATTTCACACTCTATATACTCCTATTCCTACTGCTGTTCATCATGGCACCTCCTGCCCAAGTGATATGACTCTGTGTCAACTACTACTGTTAATACTACTACTGCTGCTTCTGCTGCCGCCCAGTCAATACACCTATGTCAGCAGTTATTTCACACTCTATATACTCCTATTCCTACTGCTGTTCATCATGGCACCTCCTGCCCAAGTGATATGACTCTGTGTCAACTACTACTGTTAATACTACTACTGCTGCTTCTGCTGCCGCCCAGTCAATACACCTATGTCAGCAGTTATTTCACACTCTATATACTCCTATTCCTACTGCTGTTCATCATGGCACCTCCTGCCCATGTGATATGACTCTGTATCAACTACTACTGTTAATACTACTACTGCTGCTTCTGCTGCTGCTGCCGCCCAGTCAATACACCTATGTCAGCAGTTATTTCACACTCTATATACTCTTATTAAGACTGCTGTTCATCATGGCACCTCCTGCCCAAGTGATATGACTCTGTGTCAACTACTACTGTTAATACTACTACTGCTGCTTCTGCTGCCCAGTCAATACACCTATGTCAGCAGTTATTTCACACTCTATATACTCCTATTCCTACTGCTGTTCATCATGGCACCTCCTGCCCAAGTGATATGACTCTGTGTCAACTACTACTGTTAATACTACTACTGCTGCTTCTGCTGCCCAGTCAATACACCTATGTCAGCAGTTATTTCACACTCTATATACTCCTATTCCTACTGCTGTTCATCATGGCACCTCCTGCCCATGTTATATGACTCTGTATCAACTACTACTGGTAATACTACTACTGCTGCTGCTGCCGCCCAGTCAATACACCTATGTCAGCAGTTATTTCACACTCTATATACTCCTATTCCTACTGCTGTTCATCATGGCACCTCCTGCCCAAGTGATATGACTCTGTGTCAACTACTACTGTTAATACTACTACTGCTGCTTCTGCTGCTGCTGCCGCCCAGTCAATACACCTATGTCAGCAGTTATTTCACACTCTATATACTCCTATTCCTACTGCTGTTCATCATGGCACCTCCTGCCCATGTGATATGACTCTGTATCAACTACTACTGGTAATACTACTACTGCTGTTTCTGCTGCCCAGTCAAGACACCTATGTCAGCAGTTATTTCACACCCTATATACTCTTATTAACACTGCTGTTCATCATGGCACCTCCTGCCCAAGTGATATGACTCTGTGTCAACTACTACTGTTAATACTACTACTGCTGCTTCTGCTGCTGCTGCCGCCCAGTCAATACACCTATGTCAGCAGTTATTTCACACTCTATATACTCCTATTCCTACTGCTGTTCATCATGGCACCTCCTGCCCATGTGATATGACTCTGTATCAACTACTACTGCTAATACTACTACTGCTGCTGCTGCTGCTGCTCAGTCAAGACAACTATGTCAAAAGTAATTTCCCACTCTATATACTCCTATTACCACTGCTGTTCATCATGGCACCTCCTGCCCAAGTGATATGACTCTGTATCTACTACTACTACTACTGCTGCTGCTGCTCAGTCAAGACACCTATGTAAAAAGTTAATTCCCACTCTATATACTCCTATTACCACTGCTGTTCACTGATACCACTGATAGTTAATTTATCCCTTAACTACCCCCATTTGTGAGGGTCAGGGTTTTTCTTTAAAGTCCCATGCAAATCAATGGAAAATGTATGTTCCCACATAACTTCTGTACGCCTAGAGATATTTCAATAATACCCGCTATACATATTACTTATATGCCAAATAAAAATATATAACAGTTAAATTAACCCTTACCAACACCCTTATATAAAAGATGGGTATATTTATATTACTATGATTTTCCTCCCCAAAAGGTTAAGATAGGAAGACCGGGCAACGCCGGGTATTCAGCTAGTAATAGTATAAAATGTTTTCGGTTATTATTAAGCTAGATGTGTTGATGTTGATGTTGATGTTGATGTGTTAGATGTGAAGTTAGATGTGTTTAAAAAACTAACAATTTCAATAAGAAATGAAACCTTTGCAAAATATAACATTTAAAAAAAAAAAAAAAAAAAAAAAATTAAGACATGAACTTCTGAAGCTCTGTCACCTCATCCATGGTTTTCGCCATTTGTTGCACCAGCTGCTGATTTTGGCGCGTCAAAAAAAGTATCTGCTGCTCATTTGCCAGTACTCTCTGCGTCATGTTTTTCATGGCAGCTTGTTTCCCCTTGAGCTTTTTTTATAACTGTTAGGATATAAGAAAAAAACATTTGGATTTCAAAGACCGTTACGAAAGATTATTTTCAGCCATAAAAATAATAAAGTCGGACTTAAGAGACTCTATGAAAGAGGATCTGGCAGAGGCAATTCTCTTCCTTAGAACTCTACATTGCATTTATTTGCATTTGCTAAGCCTAGAACTACATTTCAAGATTAATATAAACCATTTCTAGGTTTTTCAGATTTTTTTTTTGGTTCATTATATATAAGCTTTGTTTTTGTTCTAAAACAGCCAAATAATGTGGTCTGTATTTTTGAACTGTTAAAGATCATGTTCCTGATGTTTAAGCCTGCTGCTACTATCCAGTCACTTGATTGTTTTCATTGTGTTTGTCTTTTGCTTAAACTGTGCAATACAGTAGACTGTTGGCTTCCCAGCCAGTAGTCCTGTGGTAGGTTGCGTTTCTTTCCCTCAAGGAATCTATAAAATACATTCGCATATTAATACAGAGGAGTCGGAGTCGGGGAGTCGGAGTCTGAAGTACATAAAACTGAGGAGTCGGAGTCGAAAAATGTATCTACCGACTCCACAGCCCTGCTTTAAATGCTGTCCATTTTTAGAGCTACATTTTATTGTTGAAATTTTATTAATCTCTGTGCACATATTTACCCTCCTGATTGATGGTAAAATTAACCGTCTCATCCTGCTCCTCTTCCTCGTCACCCACTACTCCACCAGAAGTTTCGGGGGGGGGTGCAGCTCCTCCTCTTGCTCCTCCACAGGAGCTGGGGGTGGTGATGTGGATGGCCCTGGCTGCTCCTCCTCATCCCTCTCCTCCTCTTCCACATCCTCCTCCTGCTCCTCCTCTGCGGCCTGTCGCCTTGTGCGCTTGGGGCGCACAGTTGGTAGCGGAGCTCCTATAATAACACAATGTTCATATATTATAAAAATGTTTTCTAATGACGTATGCAAATTCTGTGTACTCTGCTGTATTGTATATGAATACAAATTAATTTATATAGACAGTTAACCAATGGGACAATGTTATATTAAAGGGTCTTGTGGGCACTACAGGGGACTGAGCGTGAGCTGGGCTGCCACCATGGTAAAATGAGCTGTTTTTGTCTCCTTTGTTTTGTTCAGACGATCTCATGTTAAAAAAAGGACTTGATGGAGTACACGGGATTACTATAACAACCCCACGCCTAACACAGGAATTTAGTGGGAATCTATATATATAAAACTCAACGTGTGTGTGCATGTATGTATGTATGTTCCACCATCACGTCCAAACGGCTAAAGATATTTACATGAAACTTGGCACACAGGTTACTTATATGTCAGCCACAAATATAGGATTGGTGGTTTAACCCTTACCCACCCCCATTTGCCTTGGTCAGGGTTTTTCTTTAAAGTCCCATTCAACTCTATGGGAAATACATGTTACTTCATAACAGCTGTAGATATTTCGATAACACTTGGTCACATGTTATCTATACGTCCACTTAAAGTATAGGATCGTTAATTTATCCCTTAACTAACCCCATTGGTGAGAGTCGGGCTTTTTGTTTAAAGTCCCATGCAAAGCAATGGGAAAAGTATGTTCCCACATAACTTCTGTGTTCCTGTCTGCTGTCCCATGTTTTTTTCCAACAGTACTATGAATACCTTGGCTGGTGGTGATATATGTTACAACAACATGGCGTCTTGGTTAACAACATCTGACCTTACATTAATTACATATGACCTTACATAACTGTCCCCAAGGGACCCGGGCTGGCTCAACGCGATTGCCACTGCACTGACAAGCCATTCACCTCTGCAGCTAGGGGTTCGGATCCCGCTCTCGGCTACATGTGAATTGAGTTTGGTGGTCTCAGCTCGGCCCCCGGTGGGTGTGCTATGCGAGGTAAGCCTGCGCTTAGTATGCCCACCTCCCTCCCACAAAAACCACCACACTTACACACGCACTCGCAATTGGGTTAACATGCACGCACTCTGACCATGCGGTCTCTAAAAAGAGAGGCGAAGGACTAACGGGGCTGGTTGAGCGGGCAAATCCTCTCACTCCCTTATAGGGAGTCCCTCTGCCCCGTTGGGCTTCGAAGCGGAGCAGGTAGGACGGTCTGTGTGGGAGGACCCCCTCACACCCGCCATTGCCACCCGGGGCATGGAGAAAGGTGGCAGATTACCTCTGGGGGAGGCCTGCCTACTCCCAACTCCTGCAGTCCGGCTCCTCTCTCGAGTACACGCACAAAATACACTTTAGGGGAAAAAAAACATAACTGTGACCAATAACTTACCAGGATGATATTTATTCCGGATACGCCTGACCCGGTTCATCTGGCGCCTCTTCAGGTCGGACCACTTTTTGAGGATCGCCATGCGAGTGTGTGCTTCGCCGTTTTGGGCGCGTAGTTCCTCAATCAGGGAGCTTACAACTCCCTGTTTTTCTTGCTGCCTCCGCAGCTCATCGTATCCTGTTTCCAGGAACTTCTGCAAGATGAAGAACAAAGTATATTGTAATACTTTTGTTGACAGCCTTATGGATATATGACGTAAATGTATGCTATTCAACAATTGGAAGCATTCTCGCCTTATTAATCAATGACAGGGGTAACATGACAAATTTTATATCCTGCCATTTCGGTCGCCACCTTTTTTACATAAATATAGCAGCCATTATCATTTGCATAATTATGAATATATTATTAACAACACAGGATACACGTATAGGGGAGATATGCGTTGCTAACTCTTTTCCCTGTCAGGAGCCTAACGCCCCGGGGGGTCAGAGACGGGACCTTTTCGGAGGACCACTGACGTATGCAACCGTCGCAGTTTTTTGTGATGTCACTCTTTAGGTGTGTGCAAATTTTTACTTGCACCGGGTGGAGTTTTTGGGTTGTGTTTTGCACGCCACAGGCTTTTCAACAGAAAAAAAACAGCTGGAGGCAGAATGGTTGCAAAACACTACGGGTTTGTTACCTAACTCTGGGTTTCAAGACCAGTCCACCTCCAGCTGTTGCAAAACTACTACTCCCATCAGCCACGGTCTGTCAGTGCATGCTAAGAATTTTACTTTTGCTGCATCTAGGGTGCCACAGTTTAGAGACCCGTGCATAAAGGCCTGAAAAATGGGGGCCTGCAGAACTTACAATACTAGAAGTGCCAGCATTCCCAGGCATGCTGGAAGTTGTAGTTCTGCAACATCTAAAGGGCAATATGTATTCGAACGTCCTTGAGGACACTGAAGTCAGGACGTTCGCATACGTCCTATGTCCAAAAAAATGTTAAATTCATTATGCTAAATAACAAGGAAAAGTGCCTAAATACACATTTGCCAACCAGGGTGTCTGCAGCTGTCCAGGCATGCTGGGACTTGTAGTTTTGTAAAAGCAGGAGACACATTTTTTGTGAAATACTAATATCTGATCATATATACTAACTTTTAAACTAGACTAAAATGCAGTTGAAGATGATGAAATAACAGTGGTCAAAATACTTACACAAATCAGCAACTTTTCCTCAGACTTAGTGAAATTGCTTCCAACCATGTTGCTGTGTGATTGCGCTGCGATCATAAGTTGGAAACTGGCAAGGCTCCAGGAAATGGTCGCGTGTTGTTCGCGCGATTGCGCATGCGCGATCGAAAAATCGCAATCGCAATATGTTTTTTGGTTAAAATATCATAAATATTCGATTTCAGAGTGCTGCTACAGCAGTTTTCGAAATATCTGCAATCAATTTCGCATTCGCATTTTGTGAAATTGCGTTAAAATATCTCGAATATTCGATTTCAGAGTGAGCCAATCAGAGCGCTCCTCCAGCATATCTCGAAATTGCGCAATAAATATCGCATTCGCATGTTGCGATATTTCGATAAAATATCAGGAATATTCTGAGCCAATCAGAGCGCTCCTCCAGCATATCTCGAAATTGCGCAATAAATATCGCATTCGCATGTTGCGATATTTCGATAAAATATCAGGAATATTCTGAGCCAATCAGAGCGCTCCTCCAGCATATCTCGAAATTGCGCAATAAATATCGCATTCGCATGTTGCGATATTTCGATAAAATATCACGAATATTCTGAGCCAATCAGAGCGCTCCTCCAGCATATCTCGAAATTGCGCAATAAATATCGCATTCGCATGTTGCGATATTTCGATAAAATATCACGAATATTCTGAGCCAATCAGAGCGCTCCTCCAGCATATCTCGAAATTGCGCAATAAATATCGCATTCGCATGTTGCGATATTTCGATAAAATATCACGAATATTCTGAGCCAATCAGAGCGCTCCTACCGCAGTTATAAAAAAAAAATCGCAATTATTTTCGCATTCGCAATAGCGAAAAATCGCAATCAATTAATTTCGATAAAATATCACGAATATTCGAATTTAGCGAATATATCTCGAATATTCGAATATATATTCGAGATATATCGCAAAATCGAATATGGCATATTCTGCTCAACACTAATGAGCACCACCTGCAGTGGAGAAAGTAGACTGCACCTACCTACAAGTGTATCAAAGATGGTGCCCAAATAGCTGGCCCATTGCCGAGAGTCAGATGCAACTGAACGGATATATACTGTACATATGACATATATTTGATCTATTTATTTATGGTTGTTTGGTGGTAAAATAAATAAATTCAACTTTTTTGTCCACTGTTAGATTCCATTGATTCACCATGGAGGGTGATTTCAGTAAAATTATGATTTAAATATAGCACAAGCATAGCAAGTCTTATTAGTATAGCTGGGGGACTTTTAGGTGACTGAAACCCATATCAATGAAACATCTAAAGATGACAGTACAGCATTAAATACAAATACATTAGGAATGAAAAAAAAGTTCTTATTCTTTTATGAGGTGCACTTTTATGAACTTTTATGTCCATACAATGTCTTCCATTACAGATCTCCTCCGCACACCCAGATCTTGTGAAGGCTTTCAGATCGTTTGACGTAGATCAGACTGGATGTGTCTCTCTGGATGCCTTAAAGTCAGTCATTAATAACTTCATCTTCCTGCTACCAGACCAAATATTTCATGAGTTAATGAGCAGGTAAGACCCCTGATGTTTCCTCCAGATTACAGTACGATGTCACAAAAGATGGATTAATCCTCTTTCTTATTTGCAGCAAGCAATATATCCTTGTTAATTCAAAGTATTTTTTTTTTATCCAATAATAATGTTTTTTTTCCTGCTTACTGTAACTCTTCTGCGCTATTGTGAGTTGTGTTTATCTCTGCAACATTACATTCTGTATGTAGATACAGATGGGTCTAATGAGGAGTCTATGGTGCCAGATAAGAAAAAGTGGTGAAAAATCACTGTTGCCTGTGACTGCTAATGAAATTCCAGTTCTAGGTTGCTAACATACTGAAAATGAACCACTATCTGATGAATGCTACACTGACAACTGTGATGACCTAACTTTTTATTGTTTCTTTTTATTTTCTTCATTGCGTAGAAATACGGTAAATTGATCTATGATAAAATATAATAAAACAATTATTAAAATTGAACCAGTGAACCCCTATCGCTGTTATCAATACTATTTGCTGTATTTTTGTTGCTTTGATGAAAAAAAAAACCCCACTACAGTACAAAAGTTTTACCGCTAGTGGCCCTTTCAAACCCTTTAGAGCCATCATTAGTGCTGTATTGAGCGTGGAGCAGGGATATTTTGACTATAGTTTTGATCCTTATTGTGTCAATCCAACCAACAATCTTATTTTAGTTAATAATGGAGTCTGTTGGGCTGAGTCAGCCTCTGGTTTCTTATATTTTTTTTATATGTCTAGGATTCTCCAGACAGAGTGGGAATCCCTCATAACGGGCACATCATATGTGGAGATCTGGGAACACAGTGCAAAGATCTCCCCGAAAAAGTCCCAGAAAGATAAAAGAATCCGCCAGGTGTTTTAAAGCATAACCAAAGCCTAGAATTTTTTTGTTTCAGATTAAGCAGGGAAGGACTAAAACCTCTAAAATTTGGTGTGTGTCCCTTTGGCCTTTGGGCAGATTTCCCTTCACTTTCTGTCTCAAGAAGTTCAGGAATTAGCTACATTTCTCCAAAGTTAGGACCATTGGGCCAGATTCACAAAAGGGATACGACGGCGTTTCTCCTGATACGCCGTCGTATCCCTGTTTCTATCTATGCGACTGATTCATAGAATCAGTTACGCATAGATATCCCTAAGATCCGACAGGTGTAATAGTTTTACACTGTCGGATCTTAGGATGCAGTACCGCGGCCGCCGCTGGGGGGAGTTTGCGTCGTAAACCAGCGTCGGGTATGCAAATTAGGAGTTACGGCGATCCACAAAGCTTTTTCCCGTTGTTACGTCGCCGCGAGTGTTAGTTTGCCGTCGCAAAGATAGGGCACCTTTTACAAAGTGGAAAATTACTCCACCATGTAAAAGTATACCCGTCTTTCCCGCGTCGCTTTTGAATTTTTTAAAAATGTTTTCTTTTTCCCGGCGCTAGTCTTTTTTTCACGTCTCTATTCACAAAACGTTGGCGCATCGTAATTTCGCGCAAAGCACGTCGGGAAATTTGCGTCGGGAGCATGCGCAGTACGTCCGGCGCGGGAGTGCGCCTAATTTAAATGGTACCCGCCCCATTGGAATTGGCCCACCTTGCGCCGGACGGATTTACGATACACCGCCGCAAATTTCCAGGTAAGTGCTTTGTGGATCGGGCACTTAGACAGAAAATTTGCGGCGGTGTAACCTAAATCGGTTACGTTACGCTGCGCCCAGGCTACGTGAATCTGGCCCAATGTCTCAGTTGGAAGATTTCCCTTCTATTCCTGTTCAACTCAAACATTTGGCTTTCCCATCACTGTCCGAGGAAAAATGCTCACCAGTGGAGGGTGAATCCCCCAGCAAGGATAGACGTACAAACTGGGCAGAGGTTATACTCCTTCTCTACCCTCCAAATTTTTAAATAATGGCTTTGGACTAAAATATCAATTTTAGGTTTACTGATTTTTAAAGCCCAACTCTGAGCAGCCGATAACACACATATCGGGACGTAGGTGTTCAAAGAAAAGTGCTGGCTGCCAGGGAAAATACGGTAAGTATTTGTGCCTATTCCTATTGCCCTAAACCAGTAGTCTTTAAATTGTGGTCTTGTGGCTGAATGCGGCCCTTTGCATACCCTTATCCGGTCCTTAGGGCACTTTTTATCCCACTAATATGAGGCACTATTCCTTCAACTGACACCAACAATGGAGCAATCAGTTCTGCACTGACACCAACAGCACATCACTATTCCTCCCACTAATACCATCAATGGGGCACTATTCCAATGACGCCAACATGGGACACTATTCCACCCAATGAAACCAACAATGGAGCACTATTGCTCCCGCTGACACCAACAATGGGGCACGATTACTTCCACTTACACAAACTAAAATTCTAGCTTAAACAGTAAACTAGCCCTTTGTTTAGAAAGTTTGGAGCCCCCTGCCCTAGACAAAATGAGCACTTAACCCTTGCTTTATGGGTGGCACTGCATGGTTCATTTTAAAAGCTAACTAGAGTCCAGGTTGGGAAGCTATTAAACATTTAATCGTGCTAAGGAGGGTGTAACCTACCTACTTTGAAAAACAGAAATATTGGTTTCAAGTGAGCGTTACCTTTAATCTGTCATATCCATCCTCATTAGTTAACTAAGCCATGGCCTTGAGAGCCGTTTGCCCTCCAATCACTCTTTCTGGAAGGACCGGAATGTAGTAATTGTATTGTATGTATATTTTTTACTAAAATATGTTAAGTCAGGATACTAAAAAGTAAGGAGGATTTCTGAAGGTGTTCCAGATTCACTAACCTACATTCATTTATTTCCAGTAACACAATACTTCCCAAAATAGGATCAGCATTTCAGAGATGAACAGTACGCTCATAATGAGAATTTTATGCAGAATTACCAGCCATTGCAGAGACTGCACAAATGTATTTTTAGGATAATAAAGCATTTACAGCAACTGAACAGGCCCGCTTATATTAATGTATGGGAGTCGGCTAAACTTGGCTTTGCTGGATAAATGTCTTTGTCCTGGTAGGCCCCTCTGCTGGGATCAGTCTACAAGAGTCCACACTTTATAACCAAATTGCTGCATATTAAAGCTGAACTCCAGGCAAAAAAGAAAAATCGTATTATAATATTGATTCCTGTAAAATTCCTGAATGGTGTATACACTGATTGACCAAATGTTGGTGGACAATTAACCCTTAAACCATCCACAATGAGACCAAAACTATTTTGACACCCCTCCTAATGTCTGCGATCTGATGTTTCCAGTGAAAGATATTGTAAAAGCCTACTTAAACCCCCCCAAACATGTAATATATTGCAGCTTACCAGTCCTTAGATATTTAAGATATAATGGTCGCATCATTTTTCACTTTTCAGGCTAAGAACATTTTCAGCAAATAGAAAAGATACATGTTAATCCTACCAGAAATGCTGTATAGTTGTCACTTCCTGTGAGCTGGAAAGAAAACAAACATCCTTATCTTTATTTTGTAAACTACCGTGTTTACTCCAAAAATAAGATCCAGGTCTTATATTAATTTCGGCTACAAAAACACACTAGGGCTTATTTTTGGGGGGATGTCTTATCTATGTCCCTTGTCTTCTCTCCTCCTCTCCCCCTGTCATCATTATGACATCTTTAATTCCAAAAATATGTAATCCGTTTAGTATAATATAATGTTCCAATAAATCTCCCTTTGTAACTTTACTGTCGAAAATACCTAATTTACAGCACCGCTGGGCGCTCACGTTATCCATCTAAGCTCTTCTTCCCTGCTCTGAGCACTGCCGACGGAAGATGCTTGCTGACGCCAGCTTTGCTCCAAGCACTGTCAGCCGGAGGAGAGGAGAAGGTCTCCAGTGGGTCATGTGAGCGCCCAGCGCTGCTGTAAATAAGATATTTTCGACAAAAAAGTTACAAAAAGAGACACAGTGGACATTATATAACATTTTTACAAAACTGTTTTTTTTTTTACATGGACATTACTAGGGCTTATTTTGGAGTAGGGCTTACATTGTAGCCCTCCCCGAAAATCAGGCTAGGTCTTGGTTTCCAGGTAGGGCTTATTTTCGGGGAAACACGGTATTAGTCCCATATCCACTATTTAATGGAGAAGAGCAAAGCTGTCATCCTGAAAGTAGAAGTAGATATCGAAGTCCAGCCAGTGTAATAACCATGACTACATCCATAGTGTAGAAAAAATTTAGCTACCCAGGAAAAGTACTGCTCTAGCATACTGGTGGTAATGCTCAATGTCCTCTGAAAAGTGATCTGATTTTTTTTTTTTTGTTCTGAACAGCAATTTTACATGGTGGGACTGCTCTGCAACTGCGAGCCAAGCATTTGGTTTGTGGTGCAGCCAAATTATCTCAAAGGGTGAGTTTGACAGGAAGAGTGCCACCTGTCAAACTTTTCAGCCTGAGTTAAATGTGCCGCAAATGCGAAGCAAAACATCATGGCCACGGCACGTGTACAGCCCTGTCAAGCTGTAATGTTAGAATTCCAATTGGTGGTAAAGTCATGGCTCAGCTTCCAGTTTTTACTGCTCAGCTTCCAGTTTTTACTGCTCAGCCCCCCCTTTCCCTCTGACCGCCATTGTGATAGAGCCCAATCCATGTTATTTGCAGGCTCGCCAGCTGAATATAAAGGGAAAAAATTCTGAAAAAAAAAAAACTTTGTAATTTCCAGGTTTAGGTATATTTTAATGCTACAGCATCTAAAGACGTTTTAGATTATTGTGCATTTGCAACATTGTGATAAAGATTTGCAGAAGATCATTTTCTGTTCCAAGAGGGCTGTGTTGCTGTGTATAAAGCCAACTCCATACTAGACATGTGCACACTAAAATATTTTGTTTCGTAATTTCGTTTTCGTCCGAAAAATAAATTAATTTAGTTACTCCCGAAATTCGTTTTTATTTATTTTGTTTTTCGTTAAAAAAATGCATTCTTCCGAAAATCCAAATTAAGGTCGAATCTGTCATTGAAGGCGTATGGTGTCTTCATGTCTCTCTATGTCGAATCTTCATGTCTCTCTATGTCGAATCTTCATGTCTCTCTATGTCGAATCTTCATGTCTCTCCATGTCGAATCTTCATGTCTCTCTATGTCGAATCTTCATGTCTCTCTATGTCGAATCTTTTCTCTCTATGTCGACTCTTCATATCTCTATAATGTCAAATTTTTTCTCTCTATGTCAAATCTTTCCTCTTTATGTAGAATAATATTGGACTAATAGAGTTAAGGTTAGGCACATTCGACTGCAACGAAAACGGAAATAAAGAATTAGTTTATGTCAGATCTTTCGGTTTTCGTTTTCTGTGCTTTCGTTATCGTTTGTTAAAACGATAACGAAAATACCTGAAATTCGGACGAAAATGCATTCGGACAAAAACGAATGCACAGGTCTACTCCATACAGACTTTTTAATAAAGATATAGCAGCGTAAAAGGATTTGTGTGTTTATTAAGCAGAAAGAAAGTGTAATGGAGACAGAGAAGGGGAGTGATTGGTGTTTTATTATCATTATCATATTATATATGTGGCTGTGGAATCATTCCCAGAAATAACCTCTATTAAGCCTGGAACATATAGTCACGATGAAAACACAGGAGCAAATAAATGTGGACTCAAATTACATCATTTACACATTACAGGTATTAAAAACATAATTAAACTATCGTACTGCCAGCCAGAGTAATACCTGGATTAGGAGCTGTGTTTAGTTCCTGCATTATAATTATTAAATCAGTCTCAGTGTGTTTAATAACCTTCCCTTTCGATGAGGGGAAGAAGTTTAGGTATAGTAGGTTAGTATATGATGATAGAGCTTACAAGTCAATGCAATGAATGGCAGAGTCACTGGAGATTCACCATACACTTGCAGGTTATTTATTTATAAATTGTCAACAATTAGATTTTAGAATTCTGCTTTATTATTTACTATAAATATACAACAGTAAATGGTTCAAGATGCTTTTATAACATTGGCC
Source organism: Rana temporaria (assembly GCF_905171775.1). NCBI lineage: Eukaryota > Metazoa > Chordata > Amphibia > Anura > Ranidae > Rana > Rana temporaria. The sequence continues at coordinate 393,285,259 of NC_053491.1, forward strand.
ACTTAGGCTCCATTCACACCTGAGCGTTTTGTAGCTTAACCACTTAACCCCCGGACCATATTTTACTTTTTGCTATAATAAATATCCCCCAAAAATATATAAAACAACATATTTTTTCCTCAGTTTAGGCCGATACGTATTCTTCTACCTATTTTTCGTAAAAAAATATTGCAATAGGCTTTTATTGATTGGTTTGCGCAAAAGTTATAGCGTTTACAAAATAGGGGGTCTTTTTATGGCATTTTTATTAATATTTTTTTTTACTAGTAATGGCGGCGATCGGCGATTTTTTTTCGGTACTGCGACATTATGGCGGACACTTTTGACACATTTTTGGGACCATTGTCATTTTTATAGCGATTAGTGCTATAAAAATGCATTGGATTACTATAAAAATGCCACTGGCAGTGAAGGGGTTAACACTAGGGGGCGGGGAAGGGGTTAAGTATGTTCCCTAAGTGTGTTCTAACTGTAGGGGGGTGGCCTCACTAGGGGAAATTACCGATCTTCTGTTCATATATTGTATGAACAGAAGATCAGCATTTCCTTCCCTGACAGGATCGGGAGCTGTGTGTTTACAACACAGCTCCCGGTCCCCGCTCTGTACTGAGCAATCGCGTGTGCCCAGCGGCGATCGTGATCACGCCCCTAGTGGCCTGCGCGAGAGCCGACGTATAGCTACGGGCTCTCGCACAGGGGAGCCAACCTGCCGCCGTAAAATGACGGTGGCTGGTCGGCAAGTAGTTAAAGCTTGAAGCTACAAAACGCTGGAGGGGGAAAAAATCTATTATTCTCTATGGAGATGGTTTACATCTCCACTCCAAAACGCCTGAAGCCAGAAGGTCCAAAACGCCTAAAGCTCAAACAAGTTCTGGAACTTTTTTTTGGGCAGATTACAGGCATTTTTCTGCTTTTTTACATTGGTGACCTTTTGACCTAGGTTTTACTTGTTTATCTGCAGTCTTCTCTTCTCTACACCCCTTCTAAAGGGCAGATCGGATTAAAAATCTTTCTTCATCTGCCAGGAGCACAGAGGATGGGGTGTAAAGACTGCAGTAATGGTGTGTGAGAGCTGATTGGAGGAAAGGAACACACCAACCCTTCACGAAGCATCGTGTTGTGAATAGACAAGCTCTGTTCTGAGCTCTCCCCCCTCCCTCCTGACACAAATTTATCTCATGTGTCTGGAAAACTTCTCATAAGTTACTCATGCAGGAAAAAAGCACCAGAGAGAAACAACATTTAGAGTTTTGCTCAGATTCCATGACTGGGGTTTACAACCACTTTAATGTCCTCTGCATTGAATTGTGAAAGTAGATCTAAACGTAATCAAATGCATTCTTTAACATGTTAATGTTTCAAAATATGAAGCAATTATTCATATAATACTTGGTGGTCCTGCCATGAATGTATTTTTTTCAGCACTTCTCCATTGGGTGACAACTGTCTCCCATTTCTGCCTCTCTGTTGTCACCCTGTCACACATATTCCTAATGTAGACTACAAGCACCTATGCTGGTACACTTTGCACATGTATTGTCCACTTTTGTCACCATCAGGATGCTGGTTTAAAGCAATGATTTGCAGCTGTCGCTGGAGTGAGTGCATGTAGACAGGAGGTAGCTGCAAAAAACCTTTAGTTAATTGAAGTCGCAAGCCTCAATATAATTGACAGTGCAAATCGCACTGATGTGCGTCTTTAAAATCTTGCTGAAGCAGTGCAATTTTAAAGTCGCACTGGTGTGAACAGGGGCTAAATCATAAAACCTACAGAAAGAGAGTTCTAAATTCACCAATGTGATAAGTCCATAGAGCTAATGGGAGGTAGCTCAGAACTCTAAAGCCTCGTACTCACGTATGGGATTCCCGGCGGTAAAAAGTCTGCCAGGAAACCAGAGGGGAAAGAACCTGCTCTGTAACTTTTCCCCCTACACACGACCGGGTTTCCCGATGGGAAAACTGCCATGAGCGCTTTGGTCAGGAATCTCGGCCGTGTGTATGCTCCATCCCATGTTTCCCAAAGCTGCTGGGTTAAAAACCACCTGGAATCCCGGCGGGAAAAAAAGAGAGCTCGTTCTTTTTTTTTTTTTTTTTTTGCAGTTTTCCTGTCGGGAAAACTATGATGGAGCATACAACACGGACGGTTTTCCCGGCCAAAAGCTCTCATGGCAGTTTTCGCAACATGAAAACCGGTTGTGTGTACGAGGCATCAAAAGTGTTGTTACTCTGTTTATCTTCATATTTAGCTGATCATCTGAAATTGCGAATACAGCTACATTCTGCCCAGAATATATTTGTGTAGAAATTGGTTCTTTCATTCACCTAAACTAAGTTTTATTCATTTTACATTTTCCGTTTTTTTTCTAGAGCAGATAATTATTTTTTTCTTTTTTTGGGCTGATGATTTTTCATGGATCTTTTACACATGCTAAATTTTCCATTTTACAGTATGATTTTTTTAAAATAATAAAATGTCAGTAAAATGTCGACACGTGCATCTGATTTTCTTCTCGTCATACATGGCGTGATTTAGTTAATAGCACTACGCAGTGTCTCGGCTTGAAGCAACTTTCAGAAACGCCTTGACTGTTGATCTGAAGCATGTAAAAAAAAAAATATTGAACACCTTTTACATTGGTTTTTTTTCTCATTGTTTTTTTAAAGAACACAATCACTGTCTTCACTTGTAACATTTTCACGCTTTTTCTTTCCTTCATTATTTTTATTACATTTTTTTCCTACTTTCTGCCATACTTAATTTTGCCTTGTCTTTCTGGCCGATAAGGTAGGGCTTATAAACGAAATAATATTCACAGGTACAGGTTGATATATGTTTTGTTTACTTTGCCAATTTCTGACTCTTCGGAGGATTAGAGGTCACTTGAAGTCAAACACTTGCTGCCCTCTCAACTGTATGACCTTGTACACTATTTCCCAGCTTCTAAGTGGTCAGTGTGATGTCAAGCAGTTGACAGGGTAGCTTCTGAACCCCAATTTAATTTAAAAGTGTCATGCATCGACAAAGTACACCTAATGGCAAAAAGACATGTCTCTTCTGCAAAAAAGGCTTCATACTTTCCTCCTCACAGGATGCTTTAGAATGTACATTGAGCTAAGCATGTTCAACTCAGTGTACATTCATGGTACACCTCCATGCCGAAATGAATGACCTCCTGTGTGAATGCACAAGAGTTAGATCATCCTGGCCTGGCCACCAAGATAGCCAAAGATACTGGACCTAGAAAAGGCTGGGGAGAGAATGGTGGTGTTGACAAGGTAGCTCGTAGGCATTTGAATGTTTGTCGTGGCGACTATTTAAGGCTTTAGTTCCTGCTATAGGATATGGTTTACCAATTTGGTGTGCACAGAGCCCTGATCTCAACCCAAATGGACTCTTTGGAATTAATTGCAATGCTGATTGTAAGCCAGGTCTTCTTACCTTAACGTACTATTCGTGGAGTCTGGGTGGGATGTTATGTACAAATCTTAATCATGTTCTCATAGGCATCATCCCAAAACAAATTGCAAAGTATTAATAAAACCACAAGGAACGAGACTTTAAATATGCCTGTGATAACTAAGACTATTCAAATTTGTGTAAAAAAAAAAATTTTTTTTTTATTAAATTACATATTAAAAAAGGTATACAGACATCGCAGTACATATACCCTACATAGTTGAGTATAATCATAGAGTTAATACATGTCTTAAGTACAGTCTTTTTTTAATGATATCCCATCGTCTAAGATTTAATGTATATATTGATATTTAATGATATCAAGTCTACGCATTTCGTGGGACCGCCACCTTCTTCAGGACTTGAGAAATCATATACAGCATGGTGGTCCTGCCATGAATGTGATTTTTTTCAGCACTTCTTTATTGGATGACAACTGTCTCCCATGTAGCTCTTTAAGTATACATGGTAGAAATCAGGAACGATGTAGCTCCCATATAAAATCAAGAAAACTAAAAGAATCTCCAAGTGAAAGTGTGCCTACAATGGGACACATTTCATTATCCCATTAGCTAGGTTGGTAGTTTTGGTAATGAGAATGAATGTAACGTTAGATCTCCCTGGTTGTTGTATATGGGTAAAATCAAGTAGACCAAATGTATATGGAAGATTATATATATATATATTAGGGCTGTTACTGATCAAAATTTTTCTGTTTGATTAATCATTTTTTTTTTAATCGATTAATCGACTAATTTCGATTAATTATAATGCACATACAGATCCAACTACTTTTAGCTGATCTCCTTGGAGATAAAATCGATGTAGCTACATAAACTGTAAAAATGGTGCGAGTAATACCAAACGGTACCAAAAGCAGTCATAAAAACATGTAGCTAAGTATGATACTGGTATAAAAATGTGTACAACGATACCACTGCTGAATCCAGATGAGGAGAGGTTAACATCAGTCCGTCGGCATGTAGATGTCCCATGAAGGAACTACCACAACTCCCAGAGGATGGTTGTAGAATCCCAGGTTGATAGAGGGAAGTGTAACAGCCCTTGCGTGTGGCAGATAGTAAGGTCCCGCCGGCATGCAGATATGAAGGCACAGCAAAGAAGCCCTTCAGATGGACACGGCAAGCCGCGCTGGTGTCCGTGACGTTACTGGATCTCCGACGGAACTCCCTGAAGGCCCAGAAGCCGGCGGAGAGGTGAGTACCAATCAAAAGAATTTTAATCGATCAAAAAGATTTCGATCGATCAAAAAAATTAAAGATTAATCGATTAATTAAAAGTTAATTTGCACAGCCCTAATATATATATATATATATATATATATATATATATATATATATATATATATATATATATATATATATACATATATATATAGATAGAAGATCCCACTCTTCCATCCAATATCCTCACAAATGTTCTTTTGGTTGTATGGGCACAAATTACCACAGAAACACGAGAAAATCTTGAGAAAATACTTCTTAGAGGAGTTCTAGTCAGAAACACAGAGGGGTGAGGTCAGCTTTTTAATTAATACCTATAGTTTTAAAATGGAATGTCCAACAAGTTCATTTATGTGTGATGGTCGGGTATTCGAAAAAACCTTTGGACATATAGGGGTTGATTTACTAAAGGCAAAAAGACTTAACTTTACAAAGTGCAGTCATACTCTAAGTGCAGTTGCTCCAGAGCATAGTAAATTAGTTAAAGCTTCACTTTGCAAAAAAAATTGCAAGGAAGAAAAATTGCATTTTTGTTTGCGTGATTGGATGATGGAAGTCAGCAGAGCTTCTGGTCATTTACTAAGCTCTGGAGCAACTGCTCTTGCAGAATGGGGTTGATTTACTAAAGAAAAATAAATTGTGCACTTTGCAAAGTGCAGTTGCACTCTGCAAGAACAGTTTCTCCAGAGCTTAGTAAATGACCAGAAGCTCTGCTGACTTCCATCATTCAATCGTGCAAACAAAAATGCGTTTTGTTTTTTTTGTTGCACATGATTGGGAATTCTGTGCAAGGCAAAGCTTTACCTTATTTACTAAGCTCTGGAGCAACTGCACTTGCAGTGCACAGCCTATTTGCCTTTAGTAAATTAACCCCAGTGTATTTGCCTTTAGTAAATCAACACCACAATGTCTAAATGAATGTCTTTGTAGGCTGTAACATTACGACCATCCTTCTGTGGAAAATCCAGAATACAGTCATTTAGACAGATGTCCACATACATGTTTGGGTATGTTGGTCAGGTATCCACAAACTTTGGGAATTAAATGTAGATTTCCCAGTCAACTGTTTTAACCTCTTTAGAGCCGCCCTTCCACCGAGACGAAGGTCCTACAGGCACAGCGACGTACATGTACGTCTCTGGCCTCTTCCAGGTACTGGGCACGCAGTATATTTTCTTGGGTTAAAGATGATCATGTAACTGCAAATTACCCGTATTGAGCAAAATACTTAAAGAAAGACAGCTGCGATCTGTTGATGAGGTCTCCACTCTTCATAAATCTTCCAAGTTTTTATTTTATATCATATCTCTGAACACTATATGGATAAAAAAGAAACCGATTAAACAATCTCGTTTCCCGTCATGAGCCGATTGTGTGGCTACTGAATGAGTGGTATTATGGGTACATAGAAAAGCTATATTATAATTTTCTGCCTTTGTTTTCATACAATGGCCGCTAGTTTTCATAATCATCCAGTTTATAGTTTTCTCAAAAGCAACAGAGTAAAACACAATGGATTGTTATGTAAAGAATATAATAGTGAGCATATTGAAAGAAGAATTTAGAATTTTAGTAAGCATTACACAATTGATAAACGGTTTGGGCCCATCAGATGTATTATTCTGTTGGAAAGGATTGTCTATCAGGATGCTGTCCACTGAGATGTACACGGCAATTAAAAGGAATATCCAGTTAATAAATGTTTTTAAACACAAAATGGAAAAAATTACCCCTGTTTACCCTATGTGGTGAAAGGTTTGTGTCCACAAACCTGCATGTAAACTATATGGCCAAAAGTTTGTGTCCACAAACCTGCATGTAAACTATATGGGCAAAAGTTTGTGTCCACAAACCTTTGGCCATATAGGGGTAGATTCAGATAGAATGGTCTATCTGTCCGCCCGGCGTAACGTATCTCAGATACGTTACACCGCCGTAATTTAGGGCGCAAGTTCTGTATTCAAAAACAACTTGCGCCCTTAGTTACGGCAACGTATCTGTGTCGGCGTAAGCCCGCCTAATTCAAATATGGATGATGTGGGCGTGTTTTATGTATATTAACTGTGACCCCGTGCATTTGACGTCTTTTACGAACATGCGCCGTTCGTGAAAAAGTCCCAGTGCGCATGCTCGAAATTCTGCCGCAAATCGTCATTGCTTTCGACGTGAACGTAAATTACGTCCAGCCCTATTCGCAAACGACTTACGCAAACGACGACAAATTTTCAAAACTCGACGCGGGAACGACGGCCATACTTAACATAGGATACGCCTCATATAGCAGGGGTAACTATACGCCGAAAAAAGCCTAACGTAAACGACGTAAAATAATGCGCCGTCCGGACGTACATTTCTGAATCGGCGTATCTAGCTCATTTGCATATTCCATGCATAAAACTATGGAAGCGCCACCTAGCGGCCAGCGTAAATATGCAGCCTAAGATACGACGGTGTAAAACACTTACGCCGGTTGGATCTTAGGGAAATCTATGCGTAACGAATTCTATGAATCAGGCGCATAGATACGACCGGCCGGACTCAGAGATACGACGGCGTATCTGGAGATACGACGGCGTATCTGGAGATACGCCGTTGTATCTTCTATCTGAATCTACCCCATAGTGTATACAGAGGTAAGTTTGGTACTTTTACAGACCCCTGACCATCACACTGATATGAGAATGTTAGTCATCCTATTCTAAATCCATAAACATAAAAAAGTTTCACCCCCACACCCTTTGTGGCTATAACAGCCTCCACCCTGCTGGAAAGAAAGGCACCACACAAAATTCTGGAGTGTCTCTGTGGGAATTTTGTGCCCATTCAGTCAAAAGAACATTTATGAGATCTGCCACTTATGTTGAATGAGAAGACCTAGCTGGCAATCGGTATTCCAATTTATCCCAATGTTTTTCAATAGGCCAGGGCTTTGTGCAAGACAGTTAGGTTCCTCCACGCCAAACTAATCAAACCTTGTCTCTATGGCGCTGGCTTTGTACATAGCACACAGTCATGCTGCAATAGAAAAGGGCCTTCCCCAAACTTTTACCACAAGGGTGGAAGTGCACAAATGTTTAAAATGTCTTTGTATTGTAACCCGGGGGATAGGTAGCAGGTACAAAAGCTCCCTGGGATGAGCAGGCACAGATACCAAGTCCATAGGATAAGTGAAAAACAGTGGAGTGTTTATTGGTTCTATATACAAAGTCTATTTACAGGTGCTGTACAGTGTGCAGAAAAACAAACAGAACAAAAATAGTCAAACAAAAACCTAGCCGTGTCTCGGCTCTAACTATACTATATATACAAGCCATCACTACCAGGCTGAACAAGCCTACAGCCTGTCAGCTTCCACATCAACTGCTCCAAAAGTATTCACCAACCTTCTTGCTCTCACAGACAAGCATTGACTGTGTTTCCCAGGCAGAGCCAAGGCTGTCTGCTCAGGTGAGTATAAATTGACCTGGGAGAGAGGACCAACACTGAACGTGTAAGGCCTCGTACACACGACCGAACATGTCTGCTGAAACTGGTCCGCGGACCAGTTTCCGCGGACATGTTCGGTCGTCTGTACGGCCGACCGGACCAGATTCCCGGCCGAGCGGACAGGTTTCCAGCGGACAAATGTTTCTTAGCATGCTAAGAAACATGTCCGCTGGAAGCCTGTCCGTCGGACATGTTCGGTCATCTGTACGACTCACCGGACATGTCCGCTCGGCCGAAAGCCCTCGCATGCGTCTAAGTGGTTCGTCGCATGCGTGGAAGCATTGACCTTCCAGGGTCGCGCACGTCGCCGCGGCCACGTCACGGCGTTCGCTGTCCGCGGGGAATTTGGTTTGATGGTGTGTACAGCCATCAGACCAAAATCCGGGAACCGTCATGTTCGATGATAACGGTCAGGCGGACCGTTTTCATCGGACAGTCCGACCGTGTGTACAAGGCCTAAGAGAGGAGCCTGGGAGATGTATAAACCCCGAACAGGACTATACTATCAACAATACCCTTCACTGGGAAATAACAAGGTAGAAGAATTGCTTCTGTTACCACAAGTAAAACACCAATTTGGTCAACTCAATCTTACGTGACTTTCTCACCTCCACTGTTCTGCACCCTATGATATTTTAAAACTATAAAAGTTTTTCTCACTGACTGATCGATGATGCAAGTTCAAGTACCTGTCTTTGTGCCAAGTAGAAGCTGTCCATGGTCCTGAGAACTGGATGTGACACTAAAGCAGGCCATGGACAGTTTTTTTTTTTCAATTGGAGATGGACGGAGGAGGCCCCCTCCCCTGCCAGAACATTGTATTATGCTTGAGCTGCTGATTGAGAAAAACTTCCAACATGTGTTTTCAACAGTCAATCAAACAATTACAATTCTGTGGATCGGGGCAGTTACACACTCAGTCAGTCAGAAGTTCAGCTCTGTGTTTGTATCTCTGTATGAGTGTAATAGAGATTTTAATTCTCACATTTCCACTACTTTTCTCTTGTTCTCTCTTTAACTTGAACTTCTTTCCACGTACCAGTAGACATTAACCAAGTCTTTAAAGAGGAACTGATCCCTGGAAGCTGTGCTTAAAAAAAGCAGACAGAATGCCAAGGGCTAGTTACCAGTTATGCCTCTGGTCTCCTATAGCTGATCTTTACCCACAACTGAGCATCCCTTGTAATGCACTGTCTCTCCATATGGAGGCAGTCATCTTGGTAGAGGCAGGGCTTTGCTTCCTCATAGCAGAACCTCCAGCAAGTTGAACAGTAAGCAACACAGCAGTGAAATCACCAAATCTCCTCAAATTACCAGCCAGAGGCAGCAGTGCCTTAGCTCCCACACTACAGATATACATCTATGAGAATGCCAGCTTAGAAGTGCCTGGCATATTCACATAACGCAAAGTGCTCTGCCATTCTTTAGGAGAATTTTTAAAACAAAAGGTACTGCTTGGGTACACTTAATTTCCTATAATATAGAACATCTTAAATTTTATTTATTTATTTATTTATTAAACATTTGTTTAATGTCTTTTTTTATTTATTTTTTTTTTTTATATGAAGCCATAGTTCCACTTTAATGTATGTAATTTGGATGCTTTTCTTCCAGGTTTAAATTCAATGCCACAGACACAGTCTCCTGGGAACAGTTCCTGAAAAAGTTTCAGGGACCTCCCAACATTGAAAATGGCCAGACTCTGCCGATCAAGTCAAATCACAGGTGATTTATCACGGTTACATAATAGTTTATGTTTTTGGGGTTTATTTTAAAATGTGCAAAGAGAGATCATCACACAAAAACTTGCAGGTATACCGGTAATCAAACTTTATAAAACATTTAATTGAGTAATGACAGAGGTAACAATTGTAATAATATTGAAAAAATATTACCAGAAACTTAGCTGCAGGTAGGATATAGCTGAAAGGTGGCCACATGCTCCTCTATGCATTGGGCATTTTGTCTTACAAGATCAGATTTTCCGTCGGAAAAACCTTGGATGTTTTTTCCAACAGAATTCCGCTCAAACTTGGCTTGCATACACTGGGTCACATAAAGGTTCTCTGAACTTTCGACCGTAAAGAACGCAGTGATGTACAACACTATGACAAGCCAAGAAAAGTATGTTTAATGCTTCTGAGCATGCGTCGAATTGTTTTCGAGCATGTGTCGGAATTTTGCTACAGACTATCGGATTTTCCAATAGGAATTTTTTCCGTCTGAAAATTTGGGAACCAGATCTCAATCTTTTGTTGGCAGAAATTCCGACAGCAAAAGTCCGATGGAGCATACACACGGTCAGAATTTCCGTCCAAAAGCTCACATCGGACTTTTGCTGTCAGAATTTCTGATCGTGTGTATGGGGCATTAGAAAAGAAATACACTGGCTAGGGAGTACAGGAAGGTATAAGTGGGTCAATGTGATGGCCTCTCAAGAGATTCTACAGGAAATGGAGGAGTGACAGACTTTAACATTAAGCTTTGACATTTACATATATATCCAAAACCCTTCACAACTCAGTATGTTCATCTTTACATCTTAGGGTGAGTCCTGTGAAAATAAGAGAGGAATCATTCTCTAATGATCACATTCTTCAGAAACTTCACCAACACTTCCAGGAAGCCTACCCATCCCTGAAACAGGCCTTTCTTATACTTGATGAGGTGAGTTTCATTCTTGTATGGCATTAATAGTGTATGCAATTTACTATAGTCGTCACATGTTATGTAATATGGGTATGGTATGACTTTAAAGCGGGGGTTCACCCGAAAAAAAAAAAAATTTAACATTAGATTCAGGCGAGTTGTTAGAAGCACAATCGGGTGTTTTTTTTTTAAAATCATTGCCGTACATACCGTTTTAGAGATAAATGTTCTCCGCAGCTTCCGGGTATAATCTGCGGGACTGGGCGTTCCTAATTGACTGACAGGCTTCCGACCGTCGCATACAGCGCGTCACGAGTTGCCGAAAGAAGCCGGACTGCGAGTCGGCTCTATAAGGCGCCTGCGCACCGACGTTCGGCTTCTTTCGGCAACTCGTGACACGCTGTATGCGACGGTCGGAAGCCTGTCAATCATTTAGGAACGACCAGTCCCGCAGATTATACCCGGAAGCCGCGGAGAACATCTATCTCTGAAAAACGGTATGTACGGCAATGATTTAAAAAAAAAAACACCCGATTGTGCTTCTAACAACTCGCCTGAATCTAATATTAAAAACATTTTTTTTGGGTGAACCCCTGCTTTAAGCTAATTTTACAGATTTTACTTATTGTAATATTCTATAGAACGAAATTGTGTATGTGCACTCAGTGGTTGGAGTATAAAGTACAACTCTTTAGAATTAGGACACCTACAAAGCTTAATTTGACAAGGGGTTGGCAGTGTTCTTTGGGTGTTTTATTCGTTGCTCACTTTACAGAATCATAGAGTTCCCTCAGGCCTCGTACACACGACCGAGTTTCTCGGCAAAAACCAGCAAGTAACTTGCTGTTTTTTTTTTTTTGCCGAGGAAACCGGTCGTGTGTACATTTTTCGACGAGGAAACTGTCGAGGAACTTGTCGAGCCAAAAAGAGAGCATGTTCTCTTTTTCCTCGACGGGAATGGAGAAAATTGGCTTGCCAAGTTCCTCGACAGCCTAACAAGGAACTCGACGAGCAAAATGATGTGTTTCGCCCGTCGAGTTCCTCGGCCGTGTGTACGAGGCTTTAGGTTTGCCACAAGTTTCACCCTTGTCTGAAGAAACACTTCAATGATGACCTCTATAGCCTGTGCTCACCTCAGAGGTTCATAGAGTTCTCATAATAAAACATGTACAAGAGTTTCTATTAAAGCATTTTATTGCATAGTTAAATTGATCCAGCTTGGACCAATATAAATATGCATATGTCATACCTGTGGGAACCCAGTGGAAGCTGGAAATCACTGTAGCAAGTGCCTCTACTACAGTGATTGCTGCTGTTTGTTCTATGCCCTGTATCATAAAAACAGGAGGTCACTTGCTCTGCACGGGCAGCATTCACAGAACACCTTGCATTTTTTGCAACAAACATAAATGCAAACAAGTGGTGGGGTGGTGACATCACAATCTTCACCTAATACAGCAGGAGAAAAATGCAAGGCGTTCTGTGGAAGGTGTCTTGATCTTGTTTGCTATGCAGACAGAGGACCTGGAAGACAGTGGCAATCGCTGTAGTAGCAGCATCTGGTGTTCATCCCATGAAGGTCTTTGTTCAGGTACTTCCTGTTATAGGATGACAGCGCTCTGTTCCTGTCTCCCAATTGCACTTCTGCTTGATCACCCTGTTGCACAGACTTCCAATGGAGGCTACAAGTGACTTATTCAACACACAGTCTGTAGACATGAATCACTGTGGCCACCCTCAAGAAATTATGCCTGCATACTCCTAGCTAGATTCAGGTAGAGTTAGGTCGGCGTATCAGTAGATACGCCGACCTAACTCAGAATCTGCGCCGACCTATGTTTAAGTGTATTCTCAAACAGAGATACGCTTAAACATATCTAAGATACGACGGCTTGCGCCGTCCTATCTTAGGTTGCAATATTTAGGCTGGCCGCTAGGTTGCGCTTCCATTGCGGTCGGAGTAGAATGTGTAAATCAGTAGATACGCCTATTCACGAACGTACGCCCGGCCGACGCAGTACATTTACGCCGTTTACGTAACGCTTTATCAGGCCTAAAGTTATTCCATCTTATAGATGGAATAGTAATGTTAAAGTATGGCCGCCGTTCCCGCTTCGAAATTCGAAAATTTTACGTTGTTTGCGTAAGTCGTCCGTGAATAGGGATTTACGTCGTTTACGTCCACGTCGAAATCAATAGGCCCGTGCGGCGGACTTAGCCGCAATGCACACTGGGAAATGTAGACGCACGACGCATGCGCAGTTGCAAAAAAACGTCAATCACGTCGGGTCAAGCCTAATTATCATAAAACACGCCCCCTCGGCCAAAATTGAATTAGGCGCCCTTACGCCCGCCCGCTTTAGGCTACGCCACCGTAACTTAGCAGGCAAGTACATTGTGAATCATGTACTTGCCTCGCTAACTTACGGCGGCGTAGCCTAAATGCCTTAAGCTACGCCGCCGCAAGTATGCGCTCGCCATCCTGAATCTAGCTATCCGTGTTGAAATGGCTACTTGTAGTCTCCATAGAAAACCTGCTTGACATAGTCCCTCCAATAGAACCTGTATCCAGGGATAGTTTCCTGATGGTGGCCACAGTGATTGCACAGGCTTCCGATGGAGGCTACAAGTGACTTATTCAACACACAGTCTCAGTCATTGTGGCCAGCATCAGGAAACTATGCCTGTATAATGTGTGTTGAAATAGCCACTTGTAGTCTCCATTGAAAGCCTGTGTGACATGTTTCCTCCAATAGGACATGCATCCAGGAACCCTCTTACAAATTTTTGTCTAGCTGGTACAGAACCCCCTCTCGTCTTGCTCAGATGTTTTCTGGTGCTGGCACTAGAAGCTGGAGGGGCTGATCGTCATGCCCCAAAATTAGGGTCATCTGGGAGGTGATTACTCATTGGATAAAAAAAAAAAAACACACTTAGACCAATTCAATGTACTCCGCTTTAGTTTATTTTCTATGATGTCCCTGCCTCAATAAAGCTACATAGGAAGAGCCTGATTCCAAAATATTGGAGGCAAGCTATTTGCCTTACATTAGCTGACTGGAAAAGGGAAGCAAATAATAATATGGAAGGGGAACATTGTGTACATACTGTTAGAAACCAACTTAACAGATTGCATAATATTTGGTCAGGTTGGCTGTATTATTCTTATGAGATCTCAGATGGCTGAATGAGTACTTCTCTGGTTAGCTTATATGCCCTATCTTCTCTGGGTTCCTGAGTCTACATAGGCAACATTTCTCTGCATTGCTAACCTGCTCTGTGCAATGGTTTTGCACAAAGCAGCCCAGAACCTCCTCTTCTTGGGTCCCTTGCTGGCACTCCTGGCCCCTCCCTCCTGCCTAGTGCCCCCAGAGAAAGCAGCTTGCTGTGGGGGCAACCGAGCTGAGCTTCTGCTCTTTGTGTCCATTCAGACACGGAGCCGTGGCTTGGCTCTGCCCCCTCTCTCTTGTGAATGGCTCACTGTCTTTGACAGCAGCGGGAGCCAATGGTGCCCAATGCTGTCTCAGCCAATGAGGGTACCTGAACAGCCCAAGGCTCTTGTGCAACATTGCTGGATCGAACCACTATAATATAAGGTGTACACACCTAATGATCCCAATAGAACTAACAATTTGTTTTTGACAGCTACCCTTCCCCAACTTCTGAGAGACCTCACTGCGAAGACCTCGGTTCCCCCCTCCTTCCTCCGCCGCCGGGCCAGTTAGAAAGCAATGCGTGCTTCGCGCATGCGCAGTAAGGAACTGGCTGTGAAGCCGAAAGACTTCAATGTCGGTTTCCCTTACCACGAATGGCGGCGGAAAATCTGAAAATCGTCTGGGGCCGACATCGCGGGACCCTATAATAGCTAAGTGTCCTAATATTAAAAGTCAGAAGCTACAGTATTTGTAGCTACTGATTTTTATGTTTTTGGTTGGGGACAGAACTCATATTTAAGCTAGTTTTTATTGGTATTTACCCTCTTTTATTGCTGTTTGAGGATTGATACCCGTCCATTGCACCGCAACCTATACAAAGCATGTCCTTTGTATAGAAATTGTCCATTGGGGTTATCCGACAGAGGATCTATATTGCTGTATTTTACAGGGACATTTCTTGCAATACTGTCCTTTGTTTTTTGTATCCTTTTTTTTTTTTTTTATATATTCCTGTTTTGTAGAACTTTAATAAAAAGCAACTATAAAAAAAAAAGCCTGTGTGACAGCAATTCCTAGACAGGGACAGAACATTATCACCCTGTAACAGACCTGAACAAGGACCTTGGCAGGAACACCCGATATAATCTTATTTAAAGCTGTGGATTTAAACGTATTAAAAATGACTTAAAGCTTATATGAGATTTTAGCTGTTTGAAATACATCTGCACTAATTGGACGGACCTTTCTAGGGTGTTTTAAGCGAGTGATGTCTTGTTTTTCTCCTCGGGTCTCAGGGACGCAAAGGCAAAGTGAGCAGGAAGGAGCTACGCCGTCTCGTCGATTGCATGATGTTCCGCATCACAGACGAGCAGTTCAAACAGTTAATGATCATCCTGGACCCGGAACACACCGGATTCATCAGCTACCACCAGTTCCTGGACCTGTTTGAAGAAAAGGAATCTGTTGTACGTGCCCATTAGCAGCTGAAAGCTGTTTTTATTCCTCTCCCTGTCTGGTTTGTTCTGAGCTATGAGACCTGGAAGTCGCATAGCAATAGGAAAGAATGATTCCCGAAGCATTGCTTTCACCCATCTAATGAGCATAATACATTAACACTGCATTAGGCAACATGGAAAGGGTATTGCTTGGGAAGCCCCTGTAGTCAGAATGACCAAAAAATACCAAAACTTTAGAAATGATGATCCGTTATTAGATATTTAAGATAAAAAGTATGTGAATCTGGGCTTCCTTGTAGTTTAGTTGGGTTATAAATCGAGGAACAAAGAAGAATTTGCACAGCGAGCACATGGCTGCCAGACGAGGATGAATATAGACAATCCTAATGAGGGCTCGCAGTATGTAGCAGCGCCTGACTATGAAGTTGTAAGTAGCACGTTCCACAGGCAGACAAAACTTTATTGGAAGCATGAATTTTTAAGAAGCAAATGTAACCAAAAAGAAAATTAACACTTCAAGTGCCGAATCTTTTCAAACACAGGCTCAGCTCTGCAGACAGTAGAAAACATTGAGCTTCTAAGCATTTATTTTAAATGGGAATGGATTCAAGTATAGGTATTGCTGGCGTGTTTTTTGGAGGTGCGTGCTACAGGACTGTCACCATCATCCTTCTTTCATTCAGTGAGTTATGCCGCGTACACACGATCGAAGTATCCGATGGTCTAAAATCCAACTCAGAGAAATGGATTTTACGGTGAGTACAAAAATCCCATTTTCTCTTTCGTTCATAGACGGACACAGCCTTCTTTGACATTAGGGTTATGCTTCTTCCTACCAGGAGAGTTTAAACTCTCCTGGTAGGAAGAAGCATAACCCTAATGTCAAAGAAGGCTGTGTCCGTCTATGAACGAAAGAGAAATGGATTTTACGGTGAGTACAAAAATCCTATTTTTTCATCGGAATTCCGTTCAAGCTGTCTTGCATACACACTGTCAGACTAAATTCCGACCGTCCAAAACGCGGTGACGTAAAACACTACGACGAGCCGAGAAAAATGAAATTCAATGCTTCCGAGCATGCGTCGACTTGATTCTGAGCATGTGTGGATTTTTCTCCGACGGAATTCCACACAGACGTGCGGGATTTCCCATTGGAATAATTTAAAACATGTTCTATTTTTTTACTCTGATAGAAAAAATTCTGATGGGTCCCACATACGAATTTTCGATGAAACAAGTCCATCCGACTTTGTTCATTGGAAAATCCGATCGTGTGTACGCGGCATAACTCACCTGTAATAGGTATACAGCCAGCAAAGTGGTGAACATTTAAAGCCCAACGTCAAAATAATTTTTTTAATGTTTCTCCTGGTCCCCTTAAAAGACAACTCAGGTTGCAATTCTCACCTACTGTCTAGAACTGTCCCCATGCAGTACCTCACTTTGACCAGCATGTCACTCAACCTGAAAGACATGGTAAGTAAAAAAAAGCATAACATACAGCTGGCACAGGTCCCAAGGATGGTAGGGAACGGAGGCTGGAGTTGGACATTAACATGCACGTACTCTTTCAGGGTTGGGAGTTCACTACATAGTTTTCTAGCAGATTGCAAGGACCAGTATAAGATCTGTAGAGGCCTCTTACCATACGTGGAACCATAGGCGTGCGCAGCCTATTGCATTAGGGTGTGCACCCCAGAGCTAAAACACACATGCGCGCGCACGCGTGTGTATATATATATATATACACACACACACACTATAATGTCAAAAGTACACGCACGTGAACTTTAATGACATCCCAGTCTTAGTCTGTAGGGTTCAATATTGAGTTGGCCCCGCCCTTTGCAGATATAACAGATTCACCTCTTCTGGGAAGGCTGTCTACAAGGTTTAGGAGTGTGTCTATGGGAATGTTTCACCATTTTTCCAGAAGAGCATTTGTGAGGTCAGGCACTGATGTTGGATGAGAAGGCCTGGCTCACAGTCTCCACTTTAATTCCTCCCAAAGGTGTTCTATCAGGTTGAGGTCAGGACTCTGTGCAGGACAGTCAAGTTCCTCCACCCCAAACTCGCTCATCCATGTCTTTATGGACCTTGCTTTGTGCACTGGTCCAAATCATTTTGTGGAGGTGGATTATGGTGGGGGGGGGGGTGTTATGGTGGGGGTTTTTTTCCCAGGGGTTGGGCTTGGCCTCTGAGTTGAATGGAACTCTTAAGGCGTCGGCATAACAAGACATTTTGGACAATTTCATGCTCCCAACTTTGTAAGAGGAGTTTGGGGATGGCCCCTTCCTGTTCCAACATGACTGCCCACCAGAGCACAAAGCAAGGTGCATAAAGACATGGATGAGCGAGTTTGGGGTGGAGGAAAATTAAACTTCAAGTGCAATAATTTACATTATAATAGTAACTAAAACATAAAAAGTGTAACAATATAAAAAAATAAACCTCCCAACTAAAAAGTTGTTGCACTTGAACTTAAAGCGGGAGTTCAACCATTTCTTTTTTTTTTTTCCCTTAGCTTCCTGCTCGTTCGGTCTAGGGGAATCGGCTATTTGTATTAAAATATGATCCGTACTTACCCGTTTTCGAGCTGCATCTTCTTCCGTCGCTTCCGGGTATGGGTCTTCGGGAGCGGGCGTTCCTTCTTGATTGACAGTCTTCCGAGAGGCTTCCGACGGTCGCATCCATCGCGTCACTCGTAGCCGAAAGAAGCCGAACGTCGGTGCGGCTCTATACTGCGCCTGCGCACCGACGTTCGGCTTCTTTCGGAAAATCGTGACGCGATGGATGCGACCGTCGGAAGCCTCTCGGAAGACTGTCAATCAAGAAGGAACGCCCAGTCCCGCAGCCCATACCCGGAAGCGACGGAGAGGATGCATCTCGTAAACAGGTAAGTAATGCTCATATTTTAAAACAAATAGCCGATTCCCCTAGTAAAAACGAGCAGGAATCTAAGGGGGAAAAGTGCCCTCTAAGGGTGAACCACTGATAGGCTTTAATTTGTATTGCAATTATCCATAGAGGGGTTTCCACCATCCCTGCTAAGTTAAAAAAAAAAAAACGTACCGGTATGTCTTATTCTCATTTATTTTGATGTGTATTACATGTGAAATCACATATAACTGGAATTATTGCAGTTGGAGTCAATCTGTATGGCAAATATCTATAGGAGGGGTTTCCATCATCCCCACTAAGTTTAATTTTTATGTATTTTTTCAGTTTCATGTGACGTTACATATCACAGAGACCGGTATTGTGGTAATATTGACGTTTATTGAGATTTATATACATTAGAGCAGGGGTGTCAAGCTGGCGGCCCTCCAGCTGTTGCAAAACTAAAAGTCCCATGAGGCATTGCAAGGCTAACAGTTACAAGCATGACTCTCACAGGCAGAGGCATGATGGGACTTGTAGTTTCGGAACAGCTGGAGGGCCGCCAGTTTGACACCCCTGCATTAGAGAGTTCCACCATTATTGTTAAGTTATTGATCAGTAAGTTAGGGCTGCACCTTTTTTTTGTGGTGTGGGAACACAAAACAGTGCTTAGCGGCAGGCCTTTTACTGACACTTTTTTATTTTACCTCCAGTAGTTTATTGTTAGTAATGTGGTGATTACCTATTATATTAAAGGTGGCACTGATTGGCAGGACTGATTGGCAGCATTGATGGGCAGTAATTGGCAGCACTGAGCAACACTGATAGGCAACACTAAGCGGCACTGATTTGCAGCACTCATAGGCAGCATTGATTGGCACTGATGGTCAGCACTGATAGCGGCACTGATAGGCAGCACTCATGTGCACTGATTGGCAGCACTGATTGACAGCATTAATTGGCACTGATGGGGAGCGCTGATTGGCACTGATAGCGGCACTGATAGGTAGCACTGATTGGCACTGATAGACAGCAGTAATTGCAACTAATGGACACCAGCATTCATTGACACTGACAGAGGAGAGAAGTTTTATATGCAGTAGATCATGACAAAAGCTGCTCGGTGTGAAACTTTCATGATGTAATTTATCTGCATGCAGTCACATGTGGGACTGTCACATTAGACAGTCAGGTGACTTCTTCCACCAATCAGGTGCCCTCAGCCCTATGACCCCCAGTACAGAGCCCCGATACTTCTCTCCTCTGCTCCCATCACCTCCCCTCCAGCCTTCTCCCCAGACAGGTCCCACTCACTTTCCGTGGAGGAGGCTGGATCCTGGATCAACTTTTCCACTCTGTCCGGGACTGACAGCACAGCCCAGAACTCAGATCATCTCTACCAGCTCACGAACCCCCGCACCCAGCAGCCCTTCTGTCACAACTCACTGGGTGATGTCGGGGGGAGGGGCGGGACCAGGGGCGGACTGACAACTCATGGGGCCCCCGGGCAAAAGGAGATCATGGGGCCCCCTGTGTCTCCGCCCATGTGTCCCCACCCACGTTAAAGCTACATCCACACAAAGTCCCACCTACATATTGCACTGCCCACATTGCATGCGTTCAAAGAATTCCTCTACACAATGTTCAAAATAAATGTTTATTATAGGAATTAAAACATTCTTCCCACTGACCACCAATGTAAGGGACATTCTTCCCACTGATCACCAATGTAAGGGACATTCTTCCCACTGATCACCAATGTAAGGGACATTCTTCCCACTGATCACCAATGTAAGGGACATTCTTCTCACTGATCACCAATGTAAGGAACATTCTTCCCACTGATCACCAATGTAAAGGAACATTCTTCCCACTGATCACCAATGTAAGGGACATTCTTCCCACTGATCACCAATGTAAGGGACATTCTTCCCACTGATCACCAATGTAAGGGACATTCTTCCCACTGATCACCAATGTAAGGGACATTCTTCCCACTGATCACCAATGTAAGGACCATTCTTCCCACTGATCACCAATGTAAGGGACATTCTTCCCACTGATCACCAATGTAAGGGACATTCTTCCCACTGATCACCAATGTAAGGGACATTCTTCCCACTGATCACCAATGTAAGGGACATTCTTCCCACTGATCACCAATGTAAGGGACATTCTTCCCACTGATCACCAATGTAAGGGACATTCTTCTCACTGATCACCAATGTAAGGGACATTCTTCCCACTGATCACCAATGTAAGGGACATTCTTCCCACTGATCACCAATGTAAGGGACATTCTTCTCACTGATCACCAATGTAAGGGACATTCTTCCCACTGATCACCAATGTAAGGACCATTCTTCCCACTGATCACCAATGTAAGGGACATTCTTCCCACTGATCACCAATGTAAGGGACATTCTTCCCACTGATCACCAATGTAAGGGACATTCTTCTCACTGACCACCAATGTAAGGGACATTCTTCCCACTGATCACCAATGTAAGGGACATTCTTCCCACTGATCACCAATGTAAGGGACATTCTTCTCACTGACCACCAATGTAAGGAACATTCTTCCCACTGATCACCAATGTAAGGGACATTCTTCTCACTGATCACCAATGTAAGGGACATTCTTCCCACTGATCACCAATGTAAGGACCATTCTTCCCACTGATCACCAATGTAAGGGACATTCTTCCCACTGATCACCAATGTAAGGGACATTCTTCCCACTGATCACCAATGTAAGGGACATTCTTCTCACTGACCACCAATGTAAGGGACATTCTTCCCACTGATCACCAATGTAAGGACCATTCTTCCCACTGATCACCAATGTAAGGGACATTCTTCTCACTGACCACCAATGTAAGGGACATTCTTCTCACTGATCACCAATGTAAGGGACATTCTTCCCACTGATCACCAATGTAAGGGACATTCTTCTCACTGATCACCAATGTAAGGAGCATTCTTCTCACTGATCACCAATGTAAGGGACATTCTTCCCACTGATCAGCAATGTAAGGAACATTCTTCCCACTGATTTGGCGGGCGATTTTAGAGACATCTGTGCGGGTTGCTGCACAGATTTCTATGGAAATCGCACCCAGAAGTCACCAAAAGTTATACAGAAACTACTTTTAGGAATCGGTGCAGCGCCACAAATTGGGCATCGCACCGATTTGGGTAGTGACATTGCCATGCGATTTGGCAAATTGCTCCAATGTGAACCAGGGCTAAGTGCTATTCCCTATATATAACACTGATATCTATACACTGAGTGCATTGAGTGGCATTCAGTGTACCAGATATCAGTGTGTACTAGTGAATAGCACCTGACCTGGTAAATAGGCACACAGCACAGGGCAATAAGGAAGGAACCAGGAAGTAACACTCAGCATGGCTCTTATAACACAGACACAGTGGCCCAGATTCAAGAAGCTATTGCGCCCGCGCAACCATAGGTTGCGCGGCGCAATAGCTGTTTTGCTCCCGCGTAGCGAATGCCCCTGATTCAGGAACATCGCTACGCGGACTGCAGCCTAGGATATGACAGACATAAGCCTCCTTATGTCTTCATATCTCAGGCTGCATTCTTGCGTTGGCCGCTAGGGGGCGCGGCCATTGTGATCGGCGTATAGTATGCAAATTGCATACTACCACCCATTCACAAAAGTTGCGCGGTCCCTGCGCACGCAAGGTACGGAGTTTCCGTACGGCGACTTTAGCGTAAGGCTGCTCCTACTCATAGTAGGCGCAGCCAATGCTAAAGTATAGCCGCCCTTCCCGCTCGTGAAATTTAAATTTCACGTCGTTTACGTAAGTGATTCGTGAATGGCGCTGGACGCCATTCACGTTCACTTAGAAGCAAATGACGTCCTTGCGACGTCATTTGCCGCAATGCACATCGGGAAAGTTTCCCGACGGAGCATGCGCTGTTCGCTCGGCGCGGGAGCGCGCCGAATTTAAATGATTCCCGCCCCCGGCGGGATCATTTACATTAGGCGCCCTTACGCAGGGCAAATTAGCATAGCGCCCGCGCAATTTACGGAGCTACTGCTCCGTGAATCGCGGGCAAATCGAAATATTTGCGTGGGCGCAGAGCAAAAATTGTTGCCCTTTGCCCACGCAAATATTGCGCGGTTCTACCTGAATCTGGGCCAGTAACTGCAGTTCTTTCATTATCACACTGACCTGCAGCTACACACAAGGCAGGTCAGTGTGGATGCTGTTGGGAAATTCAAGCTGTCTCAGTCTGCTCCTCTCTGTGTACAGTGCACTCTGCCTCGAGACTCCTTCACAGACTGTACACCACGGCAACGACTTATGGCCCCGCCCCCTCAGCTGAATTCCTCAGGGGGAGAGGTGGCCGGTGCATTGCCATGAAATGCGATTTGCCATGAAATGTGATGGTCCGCCTCCATCACATCCCATTGGCTCATTTCATGGCAAATCGCATTTCATGGCAATGCACCGGAGCGCCTGTGACTGAACATCATCGCACGCCTCTGATGAGCCATCCATATCTGCCAGCTCATACCTCTGAGCTGCTCACACAGCCACAGCCAATGGTTCAATGGCACTGATCTTTTTGATTTTGTGTATAATAAGCTGTGCTGCTGCGGGCACCTCCAGGGGCAGACTGAGCCGGCCCGGGCCCTCCCACCACGGGGTCCTCGAGCAGTGCCCGACTCACCGAATGGTCAGTCCGCCCCTGGGCGGGACTGAGCAGCTATCAAACAGCCAATGATCGGGCTGCCTAAGAAAGGGGGCGGGGCCACATACATGTAGCGGCCCGCCCAGTCCACATCCTATTGGCTGGTGTTTGATGGCTGTTCAGGCCCGCCCGCCCACCTCCGAAATCACTTTGACGTTTCGACAGCTCCTGCAAGAAGTTTTACACAGTGAGCGGCTTTCTCCTCACGATCGGATCCGCTGTATGTGAAAGTGATTCACAGGCAGCGCGGGCCACACACTGCTTGGATGGAACATTTGACAGTGAATGGGAGACAACATGGGATTAGGGTGTGCCCTGGCACACCCCGTGTGCACGCCTATGCGTGGAACGTTTTGATGGGGGTAGGTCCAGATTATCATTTTTTAGGGGTGTGGTTTGACAGTGTCAGGCCTTTTCAGATAGAGTTGTTAATGTAGTCATGTGATTCCCAAAATACATTTTTATGGAATCAAATCCGCGACCTCGGCCGTAGGAAAGTCCCCGGCTTCGGCCTAGCTCCGGAGCGGCGGCCATCTTGCTCCATCCCAACCAATCACAGATCGGCTGTGATTGGTTGGATGGGATGTCCCGTCTCTGCACCTGATTGGCCCGCGTGATGATCGCCCTCTCTGATTGGAAGGCTGCCCGGATTGGCTGGCTGTCTTGGCAGCGCTCTGGGAATCAGGATAAACGTGTGGAGCTTGAGGGGGAACAGTGAGCGCCGCTATGAAGGACGGGGACTCGCATTGTTGTCATTACAGAGCAGTGTTGTCATGACAGCAGCTGGTCACACAAACTCACCACAGCGGACGGGAGGGCAATGGCCAATCACAAGCCGCCTTAACCTGCCCCCTGTCAGAAAAGTGAGTTTTGATTGGTTGCTAGCGGTTAGTGCTTCGTTCAGCCATCAGTAGCCAATCACAGTTCACTTTACTTTACTGGACTTTAGCAAAAAGGAATTCTAATTGGTTGCCAGGGGTTACTGCCCTGATGTTAGTTGCCAGTAGAACCTGCCATGATGTTGGTTGCTAAGGGGACACCAGAGGAGGGGGGGACCCCCAGTGACACCAGAGGAGGGGGGGCCCCCAGTGACACCAGAGGAGGGGGGGACCCCTGTGACACCGGAGTGGAGAGGAGGGGGACAACGGTGATACTAGAGTAATGATACTGATTAGGGGGCAAGCGGACATCTTGTTACACCCAACAGAGTTTTAGATTCAGTTATTTTCAACACAAAATGTAGCTTATGTGCTTAAATACAGTATATGTAAATCTGACAGACTGTTTACATGTTACATTTTAAAAGCCGCAGCAAACCTTACATGTTTGCTAATGTGACAGAACACCTCTGATTTTCAAACATGTAAGGTTTGTTGCCTGCGGCTTTTAAAATTTAACAATTAAACAGTCTGTCAGATTTACATATGCTGGCCTGGATTCAAGAAGCAATTGCGCCTGTGTAACCATAGTTACACAGCGCAATTGCTTACTTGCCCCGGCGTAACGAATGCTCCTGATTCAGGAACCTCGTTACGCCGACTGCAGCCTAAAATATGCGTGGCATAAGGCTCTTATGCCCGCATATCTTAGGCTGCATTCTTGCGATGGCCGCTAGGTGGCGTTCCCGTTGTGCTCAGCGTATAGTATGCAAATTGCATACTAACGCCGATTCACAACGTTACGCGATCCCTGCGTACGCAGTTTACGTCGTTTCCGTACGGCGTTTTTCGCGTAAGGCTGCCCCTGCTATTAGCAGGGGCAGCCAATGCTGCGTATACCCGTCGTTCCCGCGTCGTGAAATTTCAAATTTACGTAGTTTGCGTAAGTGATTCGTGAATGGCGCTGGATGCCATTCACGTTCACTTTGAAGCAAATGACGTCCTTGCGACGTCATTTGCCGCAATGCACGTCGGGAAAGTTTCCCGACGGAGCATGCGCTCTACGATCGGCGCGGGAACGCGCCTAATTTAAATGATTCCCGCCCCCTACGGGATCATTTAAATTGCGCGTGCTTACGCCGGGCATTTTGCCGGAGCGCACACGCAATTTACGGATCTACTGCTCCGTGAATCGCGGGTAGCGCAGAAAATTTGCGGGGGCGCAGGGCAAAAACGATGCCCTGCGCCTACGTAAAAAAAGCGCAAGGCTACCTGAATCTGGGCCACTGTATTTAAGCACATAAGCTACATTTTGTGTTGAAAATAACTGAATCTAAAACTCTGTTGGGTGTAACAAGATTAGTCTTTTTCTTTTTTGCTGATCCGAAAAATGATCCGATCCGTGACTCTGATCCGAGGATCTATCCGATCCGTGAGTTTTTTGATCCGTTGCACCCCTAGTGGTAATATGTAGGCAACACACTGGCAGTGTCAATTGTGACAATTTGTGGGCAACACATTGCGAAAACATATACCATATAAACCACAGCCCTGAATTCATCCATTTTGAAGTTTCATGTTATTTTGGTATGAATTTGATATTATACAAGCACATTTTAAAATCACTAAAATGTTTTCTTTTCTTTTAACTAGACAGGTCACAAGTGGTTAAATAATACCAAGCAACCAGTAAAGGATACATCAGTAGAGTTGTCTTTGGAGACGGTAAGAGCTTCGTAGTCACATCTCCCCTACTAATACATTTCTCTTTCTGACCATGTGTATGTGGGGACAAGAAAAGTGGCCTTTAACGCCCAGCTGCCACATGAGTGCTTCCACGGCGACCTGAGGTTGGGCGCTGAGAGCACGCTCACTGTGTCCTCCCAGCACAGTGACCAAGCTGTCGACAGCTCTCCGTTGCAACTTCTGATTGGGAACCAGCGGCCAAGCACGTGACCTCAATGAGAGCCAATCACAATAATCACATGATTTAAAAGCAGAGCCACCACCTGGGCATTAAAGGGAGGCAGCATTAAGGAGTTAAAGTGTATGTAAATCAGTTGTTTTAATTATGTATGGTATCACATCTCACTGTATAAATTTTATGAAGCTAATCGATTTTGTTTTTTTTCACAGCGGAGATACGACAGAGTATCTCAGATACTCCGTCGTATCTCTCAGAGTATCTATGCGACTGATTCATAGAATCAGTTACGCATAGTTAGCCCTAAGATCCGACAGGTGTAATTGTTTTACACTGTCGGATCTTAGGATGCAATACCGCGGCCGCCGCTGGGGGGAGTTCACGTCGTAAACCAGCGTCGGGTATGCAAATTAGGAGTTACGGCGATCCACGACGGTTTTTCGCGTTCGCTACGTCACTGCTAGTCTAGTTTCCCGTCGCAAAGTTAGTAGTCGTTTTGGGTGCCCTAACTTTACACAGCACACGTATGTGCTGTATAAAGTATGGCCGTCGTTCCCGCGTCGAAATTTAAAAAAATTTTCTTCTTGCGTAAGACGTCCGGGAATACGGAAGTACGCTATGCACGTCGCCGTTCGAAAAAATTACGTCACTTCGCGCAAAGCACGGCAGGAAATTCAAAAGGGAGCATGCGCAGTAGGTCCGGCACGGGAGCGCGCCTAATTTAAATGGCACACGCCCCTTTGAATTGCGCGGGCTTACGCCGGAGGCCGCTGGCATAGGTTTTCATTGCAAGTGCTTTGTGAATCAGGCACTTGCGATGAAAACTTGCGGCGGTGTAACGTATCTACGATACGTTACGCCGCCGCACTTCTACGTGAATCTGGCCCTTAGTGCCTCACAATTAGCAGCAGCGTTTTCAGCTTGCCATGATTTCAGTTGGCCTTTGGGCTGCCAAGCTGGTGGACCTAATAGGCAGCCTAATGGCCACCTAAAGAAATCGCATAATCAAATAAACATAAAGTGCCGGTGCAATGCAGAGTAATCAGGGTCTCTGCTCTCTGTTATAAATTGTCATCTACCGGTAAGTCTTTTATGCATATAAAGGTTTATACATTTTCAGAAATTGCATTGTGTGTGAGTGTTAAATGGCCATTCTAAATACAAGTAATGCTTAGTGGGGAATTTACATAGAACCTATCACAAGCTATATACCAGCAGATATGCAGAGTACACAGTATGATGTTTGTTTGGGGAAAGGTACATAGTGGGTTAGCGCATTGAAACCCTAAAACCATTGACTGGATTAGCCTTTGTGTGCTGCTGCTGTTGGTCATTTTGGGATTGATTTACTAAAACTGGAGAGTGCAAACTATGGTGTAGCTGTGCATGGTAGCCAGGGCCGCCATCAGGGGGGTACAGGCAGTACACCTGTAAGGGACCCGGATGGCAACCCACTTTAAAAAAAAGTTTTTTTTTTCAGGGGTCCGGAAGTCCACAGGGCCCCAGATGGCAACCCCCCTTTTTTTTATTTATTTTTTATAAAAAAAAATATATTTTTTTAACATATTTTTATTTTTTATTAAAGGGCCATTTTTTTTTTTTTTTTTAGGGGTCCGGAGGTCCCCAGGGGCCCGGAGATCCCCAGGGCCCTTGATGACAACCCCCCTTTTTTATAAAAAAATATATATATATTTTATATATTTTTTTTATTTCTTTTTTATATATATATATATATTATATTATTTATAGTAGAAAGAAATGTTTGGCAACCTTCTTGGTTGCCTTTTATTGATAAAAGTTTTCAAACACCACACATCACAGCAAAGACAGGGGCATACAGCTGACGTTTCGCACTACAATCAGTGCTTACTCATAGCTCATATTATATATATTATTATTATTATTATTACGATTATTAAAGGGCCCAGAGGGCAACCCCCCTTTTTTATAATTTTTTTTAATTTATTTGTTATATATATACACAGTATATATATATATATATATATATATATATATATATATATATATATATATATATATATATATATATATATATATATTATTATTATTATTATTAAAGGGCTCAGAGGTCCCCAGGGCCCCATGTGGCAAACCCCCTTTTTTTTTTATTTATTTTTTATTAAAGGGCCCAGAGGTCCCCAAGGCCCTGGATGGCAACCCCCCCTTTTTTTTATAAATCTTTATTTGTATTTTTTTATATTTATTTTTTATTAAAGGGCCCAGAGGTTTCTTTTTTTTATTAAAGGGCCCAGAGGTCCCAGATGGCAACCCCCCTTTTTTTGTATATTCTTTTTCTAAAAAAATTGTGTGTGTGTGTGTGTGTATATATATATATATATATATATATATATATATATATATATATATATATATATATGTGTGTATTTTATTAAAGGGCCCAGAGGTCCCCAGGGCCCCAGATGGCAACCCCCCCTTTTTAAAAATAAATACATTTAAATATATATTTTTTATATATATATTTTTTTCTTTTTATTAAAGGGCCCAGCCAGAGGTCCCCGGATGGCTACCCCCCTTTTTTATATATATTTTTCTTTATTTCTTATTTTTTTGTAAAGGCCCACCCCCCCCGCTTCTCAATTCGTGGCAGCCTCCCCGCTCCTCAATTTTAGGCGACAGCACCCCCCCCCCCGGTTCTCTTCTCCATGCCTGAAGCTGTGTAAGAGGCCCCATAATTCCTGATGGCGGCCCTCAGCTTCTAACTCCAGCTTGTTCAATTAAACGTTGACAAAAAACCTGAAAGCTGATTGCTTACTATGCAGAGCTGCACCAGACTTTGCACTCTCCAACTTTAGTAAATCAACCCCATTGTGACAGGATACATTGGGCCAGATTCACAAAGGACTTACAACGAAAGTGCGCCGTCGTATCTATGCGACTGATTCATAGAATCAGATATGCCTCACTGTTGCCAAGATACGACCGACGTAAGTCTCCTACGCCGTCGTATCTTGGGTGCATATTTACGCTGGCCGCTAGGGGTTGCTTCCGTAGACTTCTGCGTCGAATATGCAAATGAGCTAGATATGCCGATTCACGAACGTACTTGCGCCCGGCGTATTAGTATACGCTGTTTACGTAAGGCATACGACCGGCGTAACTTTACCCCTCATAAAGCAGGGGTAAGTCATGTTAAGGTATGGACGTCGGAACAGCGTCGTATTTTACGTAGTTTGCGTAAGTCGTACGTGAATGGGAATGGGCGTAGGTTACGTTCACATCGACTAAGCATTGAGCCGGCGTAACTTAGGGAGAAAATTTGACGTGATACTGAGCATGCGCCATTCTTTAGGCGCGTCATTTACGTGGGGTCACGATTCATTTCCATACAACACGCCCCCTACCAGCCTACTTTGAATTACGCGGGCTTACGCCGGCCCATTTACGCTACGCCGCCGCAACTTACGGAGCAAGTGCTACTGCACTTGCCTGTCTAAGTTGCGGCGGCGTAGCGTAAATAGGATACGCTACGCCCGCACAAAGATGCGCCCAGATACGTGAATCTGGCCCATACTTTGTTAGGTTGAATAAAGACACCAGTCCATCCAGTTCAACCTGTGTGGGGGTGTTTGTGTATTATGTCTCAGCCACTTCCCATATCACTGTACATTGTGTTCAATAAGATGGCCATTTAAGGTTTTTTTGAAATTAGTGACATTTCCCACTGAAACCACCAATTACAGAAGGGAGTTCCACATTCCTACCGCTCTAATGCCTTGTACACATGATCGGTTTTTCCTGGCGGTAAAAATTCAGGGAGGGAAAAACCGAGAACCTGCTCGATAGCTTTTTCCCCCTACACACGGCCGGGTTTCCCGACAGGAAAACTGCCACAAGAGTTTTGGTCGGAAACACCCGGCCGTGTGTATGCTTCACCCATGGGGAAACTGCCAGCTTAAAAAACGCCGGAAACCCGGCGGGAAAAAAGACAACATGCTCTTTTTATTCCCGCTGGGATTTCTGGCGGTTTTCCTGTCGGGAAAACTGCGATGGAGCATACACACGGCCAGGAATCCCGGCCAAAAGCTCTCATGGCAGTTTTCCCGCCAAGAAAACCGTGTGTACGAGGCATAACAGTAAAAAACCCTTAGGCCCCGTACACACGACCGAGTTTCTCGGCAGAATTCAGCCAGAAACTCGATCGGAGCTGAATTCGGTCGTGTGTACACTTTTCACTGAGGAAGCCAACGAGGAACTCGTCGGGCCAAATAGAGATCATGTTCTCTATTTCCTCATTGTTCAATGAGGAAAGTTGGCTCGCCGAGATCCTCGGCGGCTTCAACACAGAACTCGACGAGGAACTCGATGTGTTTGGCACGTCGAGTTCCTCGGATGTGTGTACGGGGCCTTACTCAGTTTAGGGTTTACACAGCTTCTCAACCAACTTCATTGAGTGGTTGCGTGTCTTCTTGAGTGACTTGAGAACAATTAATTTCCTCCCTATGCTGGTATCACCATTAACATATTTGTATATTACTATCATAGCTCCTCTTAAGGGTCTCTTCTCCAGGGAGAATACGTTTAATTGTTCCTCATAACTCGTGTCCTCCAGTCCCCTTATTAGTTTTGTTACCTTTCTCTGGACTCTCTCCAGTTCCAGTATATTTCCTTCTGAGAAATGTAGACCAGAACTGGATGGCATACTCAAGACGTGACTGAACCAGAATTTTGTAAAGTGGTAGAAGTATAGGGCCAGATTCAGAGAAGAAGTACGCCGGAGTATCTGCTGATACTCCGGCGTACTTTCAAATTTGCCGCGTCGTATCTTAATTTGTGATTCACAAACAAGATTTGACGGCATTTGGCTAAGATCCGACAGGCTTACGGCTTCGTACGCCTTTGGATCTTAGGCTGCAATACTTCGGCCGCCGCTGGGTGGAGTTTGCGTCGTTTTCCAGCGTCAGGTATGCAAATTTGCTTTTACGGCGATCCACGAAGATACGCGCGTTCGTTACGTCGTCGCTCGTCGTTTTTTCCCGTCGTAAAGTTAAGAGTGCTATTAACATGGTGTAAAATTACTCCACCATGTTAAAGTATGTCCGTCGTTCCCGCGTCAAATTAAATTTTTTTTTTTTTGGCGTAAGTACGTTACGCATGTCGCCATTCACAAACACGTTGGGGTGCCGTAAGTTCGCGCAAAGCACGGCGGTAAAATTGCGAACGGAGCATGCGCAGAACATCCGGCGCGGGAGCGCGCCTAATTTAAATGGTACACGGCCCATTTGAATTGGGCGGGCTTGCGCCG
Source organism: Rana temporaria (assembly GCF_905171775.1). Taxonomy (NCBI): domain Eukaryota; kingdom Metazoa; phylum Chordata; class Amphibia; order Anura; family Ranidae; genus Rana; species Rana temporaria. Next base: position 393,316,402 of record NC_053491.1, read on the forward strand.
GACGGCTTTACGGTACACCACCGTACGTTTACACGCAAGTGCTTGGTGAATCAGGCACTTGCGCTGAAAACTTGCGGCGGTGTAACGTAAACGGGTTACGTTACGCCGCCGCATTTGTACCTGAATCTGGCCCATAGGTTTTATCTCTGGAGTAAATACCCTTTTTAATGCATGCTAATATTCTGCTGGCCTAGCTTGCTACAGCATGGCATTGCATGCTATTTCTGAGTTTGTCCTATACTAGGACCCCTAGATCTTTCTCCATCCTGTATTTCCCAACGGTTCTCCTCCCTAGTGTAATGCATGCATTTGAATTTATACCCCAAGTGCATTTCTTTACATTTCCATATATTGAACCTCATTTGCTTTGTGTTTGCCCACCTCTCTATTTTATCAGCAGGGCTTTGCCGGCGGTATACCCGCGGTGCCCACTGATTTCAATAGGCAGGAGCGGTGGAGGAGCGGTATACACACCGCTCCTTCACTGCTCCAAAGATGCTGCTAGCAGGACTTTTTTTACTGTCCTGCTAGCGCACCGCTCAGAGACAGCAGCAGCTCTTTCAAGGCGCTTTGCCGTCGTATCTCTGTTTCTATCTATGCGGCTGATTCATAGAATCAGTTACGCATAGATCGCCATAAGATCCGACAGGTGTAATTGTTTTACACTGTCGGATGTTAAGATGCAATACCGCGGCCGCCGCTGGGGGGAGTTCGCGTCGTAAACCAGCGTCGGGTATGCAAATTAGGAGTTACGGCGAACACCGACGGTTTTTCGCGTTCGCTACGTCGCCGCTAGTCTAGTTTCCCGTCGCAAAGTTAGTCGTTTTTGTTGGTGCCTTAACTTTACACAGCAATGGTATTGCTGTGTAAAGTATGGCCGTCGTTCCCGCGTCGAAATTTTAAAAATAACGTCGTTTGCGTAAGCCGTCCGGGAATACGGAATTACGCTACGCGCGTCGCCGTTCAAAAAAATGACGTCACTTCGCGCAAAGCACGGAGGGAGTTCGGAAACGGAGCATGCGCGGTACGTCCGGCGCGGGAGCGCGCCTAATTTAAATGGCACACGCCCATTTGAATTGGCCCGGCGTAGGTTTTCATCGCAAGTGCTTGGTGAATCAGGCACTTGCGATAAAATATTGCGGCGGTGTAACGTATCTAGGATACGTTACGCCGCCGCGATTCTACGTGAATCTGGCCCATAGAGCCTGCAAAGCACCCCAGTGTGAAAGGGGTCTAAGTGTTACTGTGCTGAAGCAGGCACAAATCAGGTCTCCTACCCTGCCAGATAGGGCTGTGTCATGTAGCAAGAGCAGTATAAATCTTAGGACTGAATGGACAGAAATACAAAACCTTTAGCAAAACAGCTGCCATGCATATATTTTGATCTCTTTATTTAGATGTTGCCTTGAGTTCAGCTTTAAATCTTTGTACTCGGTTCCTCTGTAATTATACTCTTGCTCATCCTTTTAACTATACACTACAGTGACAACTCTGAAGAAAGACGTGTCATTCTATAATTAGAAGAACCGCAGTCATTATGGATCAGAAAGTGTTAATGGCTGACATGCAGATAAGAAAGAAGTTTATATGTAAATTGCTGCACAATGTTGCTGTATCTTTTTAACAACATCTCGGTGCTGTTTACTACCATCGGCAAGGCAGCCAGACGAGAACCGGGCTATTAAATAAGAATTAATTTAATCAGCCAGCCGCTTCCAACTTTTATGTTCCAAACTATTTGCATCGTTTTTGGAAAAGCATTGAAAACACAAAGATCCACAGTCATAAATATGAATTTGTTGTGAAAGCAATATGGCTGTATTTTGAAGGTGATTTTTGCTTTTCAATAATTTAGCCCTCATAGAAGTGATATTTCAAGTTCTAGGTGGAGACTGGCTGTCTATGGGCCTGTGTAGAAGGGGTCTGTTTGGGTACATTGTGTTGTGCGTTCACTCTCAGCGGCGTGCGGAGGCTTCTAAGCAAAGGCAGAGCATGTGTTTGAGCAGTTGTTTACCTGCTGGTCCCAGGGGCTGAGTTCGACTTTTTCCTGTGACTGAGGAGCTTTGAAGTAGCAGAGCGGGATCTTAATAGCGCCAGCTGCATCCAAAGAGGTGCGAAGAAAGGAAAGTCGTATTTCACAAATTAGGTTCAATCACATGGGCGCAGAGAGCCACACAACAAGAAAAATACGCTTATCTTATCCTCAATGTTTGTGTACAAATCAATGACAGGCTGCTGCTCTCTGCTGGGGGAGGTGAGAAAACCGAGCCATCGGCAATGTTCGTGGCTCGGTTCTCAGTGAAGAGATGCCGGGGGACAGATGCAGCATCGGTCTGATGCTACATATACCTAGGTAAGTATGAATAGGCAGTTACATCAACAGTTTTTTTCTCTTTTTTGGAAAAAGAATTTATACAAATGAATTGTAAACACCCTTGTCAGTGTTAATTGATTTGACTCAAACTTCTAAATGCCACTTTTGCTGGACAATTTGGTCTGTTAACCGCTTAAGAACTGGCCGCCGCAGTTGTACTGCGGCAGGTTGGCTCCCCTGCACAAATCGCCGTCATTGTACATCGGCTCGTGCAGGCGCAGTTGCGGGCAGGTGCGCATACCGCATGCTGCTGGTGCATGCCCGCGGTTCGGGCGGACTCAATGTCCGCCGGCGACCCGTAGTACAAGGGCAGAATGGGGATCTGCCTTTGTAAACAAGACGGATTCCTATTCTGACAGATGACATGACAGAGATCTAATGTTCCTAGTCATCGGGAACAGTGATCTCTGTCATGTCCCTGACTGTCAATCACCGGCTCTCTGCTCTGCCCCTCCAGCGCTCACTGAAGTGCTGGGCTGTGGAGTGGGCAGGAGCGGGTGGCTCAAGCCATCGGCAGGTCACTGAGGCCCCGTACACACGACCGAACATGTCCGCTGAAACTGGTCCGCTGACCAGTTTCAGCGGACATGTTCGGTCGTCTGTACGTCCGACCGGACAATTTTCCGGCGGATCGGACAGGTTTCCAGCGGACAAATGTTTCTTAGCATGCTAAGAAACATGTCCGCTGGAAGCCTGTCCGTCGGACATGTTCGGTCGTCTGTACAGACTGACCGGACAGGTCCGATCGGCCGCCATCCCTCGCATGCGTCGAAGTGATTCGACGCATGCGTGGAAGCATTGAACTTCCAGGGCCGTGCACGTCGCCGCGTCATCGTCGTGGCGACGGCGCGGCCACGTCAGTGCGTATCGTGTCCGCGAGGATTTCTGTTTGATGGTGTGTACAACCATCAGACAGAAATCTCCGGGCGGACATGTCTGCTGAAAACGGTCCGAAGGACCGTTTTCAGCGGACAGTCCGTCCGTGTGTACGAGGCCTGAGAGGCTGAGCCAGCTGCCAGTCCAAGCTTCTGGGCGGATGCCAACCATCTGGTCACAGAGCCTTGACCGGGTCTGTGACGTCAGCCAACAGTGGGCTTTAGCTGTCGGCTGGAAATGAGTCACAGGAGTGCAGAACTATCTGCAGTCCTGTGATCTAAGTGCAGCCAAAAAACGAAAAAAAAATAGGCAGGGAGTGGGTAAGGGACTAATCGCCAGTATTATCTTCCTGCAGCTGATCTATCTATATTACTGAGATGGCTATATTGGTAGAGCCAGGGCTTTGCTTCCTCATGTCAGAGCCTCCAGCGAGGAAAACGATAAAAGGTACTGTAGTAACCACCAAATCAATTTCCAAATCTTCTGAGACCTTCTGTCAGACTTCACACAGCAGATATAGAGTTATGGGGCTGCACGTGTATGCCTAGGCACCCTTACACACCAAGTGTACTACTATTTTTCAGGAGCAATTCCAGAAAAAGAGTACATTTTTCAGGGTACTGTCTAGGCATGAATAATGTTTTTAAACGCTCCCTAAAACCTAACAAATCTTCACTTCAGTTCAGTTTCATTTTAAAGTGGTTGTAATCCTCAGACTTGAAAAAAGCATATCCCTCTATAGTGTGTACATGTTCAAATTAAGAGCATCAAATGTCATTTCTGTCTACTGCTTCGATCCTCTACTATCTGCACTTCTGATAAGTTTTCCTGACCCCAAAAGATAAAAAGGTGACAGGGCAGGGAGTTCCAGCATACAGCTTGTTATTTACAGCCTCAGCTCTGTTCCTGTGTGCTTTGTGAAGGGGGTGTTTCTCTTCTCTCAAATTGGCTCTCGGCGCTCTCCTCAGTGAGCTCTGCAGAGTGTGACTTCAGCTCTCCGCCCCCTTTTTTTTCTGGCAGCTGAGACAAGCTGTATCACCTGCGGCAAGTCAGTTCACTGGGTATATTTAAGGGTTCACAACCCTTCTTGTCATTTTGCCATCCCATTTAAAATAAATAGACTGACGATAACCCAGTGCACCTTAAAGTGGATGTAAACCCTCCATACACCCAGTGTTAGGAGATTTTCTCTTCCTGGTTAACACAGAGTGTGATGTCTGAGAGAGAGAGTCTTGTAAAGCGCAACACATGCGAACTGAATCGCCTCTGGGCGCTGTATCCATTTCATGGGTAAGGAACCCCTTGACCCCAGAAGAGATGGGTTTTAATCTTTCTCCTGAAAGCCAAGTGGTCCGACTCCAGTCGAATGGTGGTTGGTAGTGCATTCCACAGGCGAGGTCCCTGTCTGGGCATATAGCCAAGATAGCTAACATTGCTGATTGGAGGAAAGGCACACATCTCCTCTCCTCATAGGCAGAGACTCTCAGAGGTGTTTTGTAATAGGACCTGCTCTCTGCTAATCTATTTTAGCAACCTCCCCAGACAGAAATATCAGGCTGCTTTTGTTTAAAATGTCTGAGAATTTGTCAGGAGTTATCAGGCTGACAACATAGGAACAATTCAGGAGAGAGCTACAGGACTTGGCTCTCTTGGAAATTTCATGAATCGGGTTTACATCCACTTTAAACGATAACACATTAGTGTGAATGTGTGGCTACATGTACTGTATATAAAAAATTATAAAAATATAAACATCACAAACTAGGCGTTTGCCCAGCTCCTCTGAACGTCTTTGCTCCCGGCAGGAAAAAGGCAGGGTTAAAAACGGGCCTGGTGTTTTGCAAACGTGTTTACATGTTTAGGCACCTTTAGATACGTTTAGAAGTGTCAAGTGTTTTTTCTGTTCAAACGCTCCCCTTCTGAATGCGCTGGGTGTTTTTCAGCCTCTAAATGCCTGTAGATGCTTTAATGGGCATTTTAAACAGAGTGTATGAGGCCTTACGTATACATTTAATAATGTGAACTTTTTGAAAATACATTATAATTTCCTTTTAAATCTGGTGAAAATTTTGTTTTTCTGTTTACTCCCGGCAGATGGAACATATTCTCCACAATAAGATCAATGCGCACTTGAAGGATGTGTTTAAATCTTTCCTGTCACATGACCCTAAAGGTTCAGGGATCATCTACAAGGATCAATTGAAGAAAATCCTTCAGACATACTGCCCGTCTTTGTCAGATGACCACTATAATATGTATGCCATTTTGTTTTGTGTTCTGTTTTTATATTATTATCATTGGTGCTTTTATCTAATCAAAAGTATGTGGACATCCTTTTACTTTGTAAAGCATTGCTCAAACTGTTGGTGCTATAAAAATTCTGTATAATATAATAATAATCCCTCCAAAGTTTATGCTAAACATGCAAAGACATTAGACCATTGTAAGCTTCCAACCAGTTTGGGGTAGACCATTTTCTGTTCCAGCATGACTGTTCCCCTGTGTTAAAAGCCAGCTCTATAAAGACATGGTTTAAAGAGTTTGGTGTGGAGGAACTTGAGTGTCCTGTGCAGAGCCCTGACCTCAACTCTACCGAACACTGATTTTGAGCCAGGTCTTTTCATCCAACATCCGTATCTGACCATGCAAAGGGCTTAAAATCCCCACAGGCACTCAACAATCGTGTTAAAAAGCACTCCCAGTAGAGTGGAGCCTGTTATAGCCACAAAGAGGGGAACGGGAAGGGAGGAATATGAGAGTCAACTCTATATTAGTGGCCTTTGCTGTGGAATGAGATGTCCAACAAGCTCATGGTTGTAGTGATATAATGTATAGTGTAGTCCGGAGTAGATAATTGATATTTAGGTGTTAGTATGATGACTATAAATTATATTGTCCTGCAGCAACACACCAGGCTCTCCAGAGAGTGCATTTATTTGACTTCCAATACAGAATAAAGTCCAAATTCCACAGATGATACAAATCCAACTGAGTAGTTCAAAGTCCTATCTGACTAGATCAGCTCTAGACCTGTGCCATACCCAGAGAATACACCGAGAATATTCTGATCACTTCTAGACCTGTGCCATATTCATACAGAGAATATACAGAGAATATTCTGATCACTTCTAGACCTGTGCCATATTCATACAGAGAATATTCTCAGTGACAAGACTCACCTCCAGGATTATATTCCCTATTCACTGAATAGCTGGGCAATTTGATTGACCGTCTTTGATCTACATCCTGTCTTTCAGAGTGACAGATAATGACCCCAGGCGGAGATGGCCTCAATCATCAACTATTCCTAATTTTCCATTCTTCCATACTAATAAGCTTCCTAATTAGATTACATGTGGCCTGAGTAATGGTTTGATGTGTAAAATAGACGCATCCTGTCTCTTTGCCTATTGACAATCGACACGCGTCTTTTGATGTGTAACATGTAATTACAGGTTTGATGTGTAAAATAGACTTATCCTGGACCTTTGCATATTGACAATCGACAAGCCGCTTTTGATGTGTAAGGCCTCGTACACACCACCGGATCTATCCGCTGGAATTGATCCGCAGATCAGTTCCAGCGGATAAATCCGGTCGTCTGTATGGCCTAGCGGATATTTATCCGCGGACATTTCTCGGCCCAATCGATTTCAAGTGGATATCAATTTCTTAGCATGCTAAGAAATGTATCTGCTTGAATCGGGTCCAGCGGATTGATCCGGTGGTCTGTACAGACTCACCGGATCAATCCGTCCGCTCCCCTCCCTCGCATGCGTCGTAATGATTCGACGCATGCGTGGAAGTACTTACCTTCCAGCGTCGCGCACGTCGCCGCGTCATCATCGCGGCGACGGCGCGACACGTCACCGCGGATGAATTCCGCGCGGATTTTGATCCGATGGTGAGTACAAGCCATCGGATCCGATGGTGAGTACAAGCCATCGGATCCAAATCCGGCGGACCGTTTCCAGCGGAGATCCCCTCGTGTGTACGGGGCCTAACATGTAATTATCTTAGCAGGTACCAAATGTCAACTGAAATCTGGCCTGGTCAATTTTGGACTTATAATATAATAATACAATATATATATATATAATATCCCACACAAATTGGCCAACATATATTACAATGGTCGAATGTCAACAAACGTTTGGCCACATAACGTATTTTTTTCACCTAGCTGTTTTTCAATTGATATTTTTTTTGTCTCCTGGCAGGATGTGTGACCGGTATGGGGATAGCTCCTCCGAGGGCATTGCGTACATGGATCTGCTGCACAATATCGGAATCTCTGTCTCATGCGCTGATGACATCAATGGTGTGAGCACTGACATCCTAAAGAGAAATCAATACCAGGAGGAACTAAGACAGTCTGATCATTGTGACAGGTAACAACTACTATATTAGCATGAGCAGGAGTTACAGAAGTAAGAACGCCAAATAATGTGAAACATGACTTTTGGGGAGATTTGAAAGGGTTTCATCAAATATAAAATACAACAAGATAGCTGCACCAATAAAGAAAAGGGGGAAAACTGTCATCAAAGCTAGACAGCTTTATTAATGGACTGCACACACTGTACCCTTCCACCGTAGGTCTGCCTACTAATGCAAATCACCCATCCAGACTTTATCCTAGAGATAGCTACTGGCCACTTAATTAAAACAAGGTGTACACCCACATGTAGGGCCAGAGCTTTTTTTCTCAGAAAATAGGTGCAGGAACTCAACCACGACCCCGTTCAGATTTAACAAACAGTAGAAAGGTCTTAAAGGGGCATTAAATACCAGGATTGCATTACATACAAAGTGTTCAGGGGGTTACATGCAGAGTGCAGAACTGTCACTTGTAAACACAGAAACCGGACTTCTGTGTTTACAAGTGATTGTGGTGAGCAGGCACCAAAGGGTCTGAGCCAGAGGTGGTGGAACTGAGTTCCCCCTGAAAAAAAGCCCTGTGTAGGTCACTGGTGGACACAGCTAAAGTGGTTAAGAGGAGCAAGTCAAACATTAATGGTTCACAGACTCGAAAAGGCAAAAAAAACCTAATTATTTATATGTACAAACAAGAGCTGACAGCGCTCAGGGGCTGGGGTGATCATGGTTAAACAGTAATAGCAATGACCCACAGAATGCATCTGATGTACTAGTTGAGGATTTATTCACAAATAAAGATTAAAACAGTGTGTATTCCTTTGAACATTGATAGTAACATTATCACGCTGACTGGAGGCTGGCTAAGGCACTGGTGGATCACTGTGTCCTGGATGGGGAAATCCAGAGTAGCCGACCATTAAAGCCGCAGGTTGTACCAAGTAGGCAAAGAATCCATTCCGGGCCTGCCGTCGTGTAAGGATGGCATCACTGGAGCCCTGGGCGCAGGCATGGTACCCGGAGGGCAGGGCTGCTGTCGGCTGCGTGTGTGGGAGTCGTTGCTGGAGCCCTGGGCGGAGACACAGTACCCATAAGAGGAAGCTTCCGTGGTCAGCGTGGAATGCAAACATCCCTGTTGCCATGACTATGCATTTTGCATGCATGCGCTTTGTCAAGACAAAGTGCATGCACGCAAAACACGTAGTCACGGCAACAGGAATGTTTGCGTTACACGCAGATCATTTAAGCTTCCTCTTATGGGTACTGTGTCTTCGCCCAGGGCTCCAGCAATGCCCCCCCCTCCGAATACCATGCCTGCGCCCCCAGGGCTCCAGTGACGCCATCCTTACACGCCGGTGTTCCGGCAGATTAGGCGACCCGTCAGATTTTGTAATGGAAGTGACGTTCTGTCACGGCCATCTTGGTACAACCCACACTAGGCCACAGTAAGGATACAGTGAGAAGGCGGCAAGCGGACATCTTTTTACACCCACTGGAGTCTTGCATTTCACACTTATTTTTACCAGTAAATTGAGTATATATAGTGAAATACAGTAAAACCTTGGATTGCAAGCATAATTCGTTCCAGAAACATGCTTTTAATCCAAAGCACTTGTATATCAAAGCTTTTTTTTTTACAGGGTATTAAAAAGAAGAGAGGCACCTCTAAGTGTAGCAATGCGTTGCTAAATGTTGTACCTTCATTAAATGTAACCATATTGCCAAACTTAGAGGCTCTTCTCTTCTTTTTTATACTCAGTATTGTGACATGACGCTACTCTTATATCAAGACATCGCTTGTATATCAAGGCAAAATTTATTAAAACATTTTGCTTGTCTTGAAAAAACCAAGTTACTCTCAAACCAAGGTTTTACTGTACAGTATATTGAAATCCATCTGACTGTTTTGATGTTTAATTTTAAAAGCAGCGGCAAGCCTGCTGATCTCACAGGTTTGCTAATCTGACAGAACACCTGTGCATTTAAAATTCAACATCAAAACAGCGACACGGATTTCTGACATCCCCACTGCAAACAGTCTGAGCACAGGCAGCACAGCTCCTTATTATAAAAATAAATACAAATTCCATAAATATTACCTATAGTTTGTAGACGATATAACTTTTGTGCAAACCAAACAATATACTCTTATTGGGATTTTTTTTTTTACCAAAAATATGAAGCAGAATACATATTAACCTAAATTGATGAAGAAATTAGTTTTTTTTACATTTTTCATTGGATGTGTTTTATAGCAGAAAGTAAAAAATATAGGCCTAGATTCACGTAGGGCGGCTTTACGTTGTGCGGGCGTAGCGTATCTTATTTACGCTACGCCACCGCTACTTAGAGAGGCAAGTGCTGTATTCACAAAGCACTTGCGTCATAAGTTACGGCGGCGTATCGTAAATCGGCCGGCGTAAGCGCGCGTAATTCAAAGTAGGCAGGTCGTGGGCGTGTTGTATTTAAATTAAGCGTGACCCCATGTGGATGCATGGCCGAACGAACGGCGCATGTGCGCGCATGCTCAGTATCACGTCGTATTTACGCCCAAAGATACGCCGGCTCAATGCCTGTGACGTGAAAGTAACCTACGCACAGCCCCATTCACGTACGACTTACGTAAACAACGTAAAAAGATACGCTTGTTCCGACGTCCATACCTTGCATGGGCTGCGCCACCTAAAGACCTGCTTTATCTTTACGCCGGCGTATGTCTTACGTAAACGGCGTAACTCATTTCGACGGGCTTACGTATGTTCGTGAATCGGCGTATCTTGCTCATTTACATATTCGACACGGAAATCAACGGAAGCGCCACCTAGCGACCCGCGTAAATATGCACCCCAAGATACAACGGCGCAGGAGACTTACGCCGCTCGTATCTTGGCCAAATCTATGCGTAACTGATTCTATGAATCAGGCGCATAGATACAACGGCGGCCATTCGGACTTACGACGGCGTATCTGGAGATACGCCGTCGTAAGTCTTTGTGAATCTGGGCCATAGTTTTTTTTTTTTTTTTTTATTTGACAGCTTTTTTTTTTTATAGCGCAAAAAATAAAAACCGCAGAGGTGATTAAGTGCCATCAAAAGAAAGCTCTATTTGTGGGGAAAAAAGGGACATACATTTTATTTGGGTACAGCACGCAATTGTCAGTTAAAGCACTGCAGTGCAGTATCGCAAAAAATGGCCTGGTCATGAAGGGGGATAAATCATCTGGAACTGAAGTGATTAAAGAACAGTGGCCTGGATTCAAGACGCAATTGCGCCTGTGTAACCATAGTTACACAGCGCAATTGCTTACTTGCCCCGGCGTAACGTATGCTCCTGATTCAGGAACCTCGTTACGCCGACTGCAGCCTAAGATATGCGCGGCATAAGGCTCTTATGCCCGCATATCTTAGGCTACATTCTTGCGATGGCCGCTAGGTGGCGTTCCTGTTGTGCTCAGCGTATAGTATGCAAATTGCATACTAACGCTGATTCACAACGTTACGCGAGCCCTGCGTACGCAGTTTACGTCGTCTCCGTACGGCATTTTTCGCATAAGGCTGCCCCTGCTATTAGCAGGGGCAGCCAATGTTACGTATACCCGTCGTTCCCGCGTCGCGAAATTTCAAATTTACGTAGACGCCATTCACGTTCACTTTGAAGCAAATGACGTCCTTGCGACGTCATTTGCCGCAATGCACGTCGGGAAAGTTTCCATGCGCTCTACGATCGGCGCGGGAACGCGCCTAATTTAAATGATTCCCGCCCCCTACGGGATCATTTAAATTGCGCGCGCTTACGCCGGGCATTTTGCCGGCGCGCCCACGCAATTTACGGAGCTACTGCTCCGTGAATCAAGGGCAGCGCAGTAAATTTGCGGGGGCGCAGGGCAAAAACGTCCCTCCGTAAAAAAAGTGCAATTGTACCTGAATCTAGCCCAATAATTGTTATCAAACTGTTATGGGTAAAGACCCGATTTAACGAAAACTAAAATATATGATTAAGGTAGCTTCCCTTTTAAAATACTGTAGTTAAAAAAACAAAAACAAAACATTGCATTCCTCCATCCCTAGTCAAGCAGCGATTGTTGTCTAAAAAACAAGCGTATCTTAGCCATATATGCTACATATTCCTTTGATATGCACCTAGCATTTTCAATGTACTTTTAGTAAAGCAATTGTTTTATTTGCACCTTTTCCCTCTCTTGGAAGAATGAGGGAGATTGAAAACCAAGCCAGCACTTTATTGCGGAATTTTACTGTGGACGAGGTGATCGACAAGCTGAAACAATGTATGACAAAGAACGGATTTACCGTCAAGGAAAGCTTTCTAGCCTGCAGCAGGCAGCCAGATGGAAAAGTCTCATTGAAAGATTTCAGAAAGGTAAGAGAAGCTTTCCACTACACTCGGCTCCAACTCAAGGCATTTGTGACTACATTCAGATCGAGGGAACTGAAGAGGGTGCAGAGGAGTCAGTAGACTCTTTAGAGTTCAACAAACGTTAAACCATCTCCCCTTTTTAATGTCTGGTGCTCTTTAAAGGTATTGTAAAGGTTTGTTTTTTATTTTCGAAATAGATTCCTTTAAGCTAGTGCATTGTTGGTTCACTTACCTTTTCTTCGATTTCCCTTCTAAATGTTTTTTTTCTTTGTCTGAATTTCTTACTTCTTGTTTCTCCTCCGTAAGCTTGCCCCTGTTCTGGCTGGGGGTTAGTCAGCCAGAACAGCTTACTGAGGAGGAACAGGAAGTGAAGAAATTCAGACAAAGAAAAAAAACATTTAGAAGGGAAATGGAAGGAAAAGGTAAGTGAAACAACAATGCACTAGCTTAAAGGAACCTATTTAGAAAATAAAAAGCAACCTTTACAACCCCAGTTGGCTCTCATGTGATAGATTGAGTCCTGTGCAACAGTACAGTCTGTACAAACACTATCTGGGAATCCAATAAATCCCTAACAATACTTTTCTGATGGAATGGCCCTTTGAAATCACTGCTGCCCATTTCGGTAGCTTTACTGACCCGTGTGGGAGATTCAGATAATTCCTGTTGCACCAAATTAAAAAATAATTACCTCCAGTTTGTAGAAAAACGTTTTTTTCCTTTAAAATAACAAACATGTTATACTTGCCTCCACTGTACAGTTCGTTTTGCACAGCGTGGCCCCGATCCACGTCTTCTGGGGTCCCTCAGCGGCTGTCTCTGGTCCTCCCTGCAAGTACTGACCACAGTCATGCGAGAGCTTGCATGGTGGTGACTAATTGCGGGCGCGCTCCCGTGATACAGCGAGCGGCCATAGCCGCCCCTCCGCGCGCCGTGTCACTGCATGTGATTAACAGCAGGGCCAGCCAATGGGGTCCCATGGTGCTAAAGCAGAATGGACAGACGGTGCTGTAACCTCATGCCATGCCATGCCATGTGTAAAATAGAGGAACTTTTTTAAACACTGACCAGACCTGCAGTGAAACATCAAATATTATAAAGACTTTGGGCACACTCTACAGAAAACTTATATTTTCATAATACATTAGCAAACAGTGACATACCTTGAGGAGCAGGACATGAAGAAGAAGTCAGCCTTTTGTAGATCAAACTGGGGATGCTCTAAAATCACATTTTAATTCACTTTTATATACAAGCAGCACCCAGTGGCATGAAGGGAGAAGTGCACGTCTAAAGGGAAGCCAGGGGTGCTGTACATTTTAAAACACTGGGAAGGGACACTGGCTGCGTGCCGCTGATGATTTTCGGCTTAACGAGCCGCTCTGCTTTAGGCCCCCAACAGTGACAGGGCCCTGGGCAGCTGCCCCTGTTTGCCCTATGGTAAAGACGGCCCTGTATACAGTATTTTGCAATTAAGTAACATTTCTAATCATATGAAGTTAAGCATAAGAGTCCCCCTTTACATCTGAATCCACAGAGTTATGCTTTTACATCTGAATCCACTTGCAGAGTTATCTTACACTGTAGACTCTGATGTAAGGGAGAACTATGGGGACTCTGACATAAGGGATGCTCTGGGAACCCTGATCTAAGGGGAAACACTGAGAACTCTGATGTATGGAGAGGACTCTGATATAAGAGGGAACACTGTGGCTTCTGGTGTAAAGGGGAACTCTGATGTAAAGGGTGCTCTGAGAACCCTGATTTACCTTGGTGTACTTAGAGGCAGGAGAGAGAAGGAGGAAGACTTCAGTCACAGACAGGGATGGACGGTGAGCTCCCTCACCCCTTGGCAGTCAGCACCTCTCATCCAGATGTATCTGAGGCTGCTGGACTTCAATTTTCTGGCCCCCGCTTTCCTTTTCTGAGTCACAGTGCCAGGGATTGGAGTGTGGGCAGAAACAGATGGGTAGGAGCGGGAGGAAGAGGTGCAGATCGAGCCCTCTCTTCTCACCCGTGTGTGTGTGTGTGGGGGGGGGGGGGATTGTTAGTGCTGGCTTTGTGCAGTGTGAAAGAAAGTGTAACAGACACTCTCGAATTCGACAACTGCAGCAGACAACCCTGCTGGGAGTCATACAGTCATACTCCAGTCTGAATAATGTGTCCAGATTTCAGCCAGTTTGAAACCCGGACACATGATTCCAAACCTGAACTGTCCAGGTGAATCCCGGACAGGTGGCAACCCTAATCTGTATGGGTACCCTGGTCTCAGTGTGCCTCTACATGCAGTGCCCCAGATTTGTGTCTCTGTTTATAAAAAGGTGAATTAATCGGTTACCCGCACACATTTGCCATTGAAATGCTAGGCGTGTCTTAGACACGCATTATGAATTACCCCATATGTCTGCCCTTCATGTATGTTATCAGACGTGTGGGTCCCCCAATCTTCTCAGTGCAGGACCCTGACATTTCTACTCACACCTCTAGATGTGCTCTCGTGAATCATTTGATACCAATTTTGCAACAGTCAAACAAAACTTGCTGGAAACCGGAAAAAAAATAGGTACAGTAAAACCTTGGTTTGAGAGCGTTTTGCAAGACAAGCAAAATGTTTTAATACATTTTGCCTTGATATACAAGCGATGTCTTGATATAAGAGTAGCCTCATGTCACAACTGAGTATAAAAAAGAAGAGAGGAGCCTCCAAGTTTGGCAATATGGTTACACTTAACTAGATGCCGACCACCCGCCGCAGTTCTACGGCGGCAGGTTGGCTCTCCTGCGCGAGAGCCCGTAGCTCTACGTCGGCTCTCAAATCGGCCACTAGGGGCCCGGCGATCGCGATCACCGCCAGGCACCCACGATCGCTCATTACAGAGCGAGAACCGGGAGCTGTGTGTGTAAACACACAGCTCCCGGTCCTGTCAGGGGAGAAATGCCTGACCGGCTGTTCATACAATGCGATCAGTCATTTCCCCTAGTGAGTCCACCCCCCTACAGTTAGAACACACCCAGGGAACATACTTAACCCCTTCCGCCCCCTAGTGTTAACCCCTTCCCTGCCAGTGGCATTTTTATAGTAATCAATGCATTTTTATAACACTGATCGCTATAAAAATGCCAATGGTCCCAAAAATGTGTCCGAAGTGTCCGCCGTATTGTCGCAGTACCGAAAAAAAATCGATGATCGCCGCCATTACTAGTAAAAAGAAAATATTAATAAAAATGCCATAAATCTACCCCCTATTTTGTAAACGCTATAACTTTTGCGCAAACCAATCAATAAACGCTTATTGCGATTTTTTTTTTTACGAAAAATATGTAGAAGAATAGGTATCAGCCTAAACTGAGGAAAAAATTGTTTTTTTTATATATTTTTGGGGGATATTTTTTTATGGTAGAAAGTAAAAAATATAAATTTTTTTCAAAATTGTCGCTCTATTTTGGTTTATAGCGCAAAAACTAAAAACCGCAGAGGTGATCAAATACCACCAAAAGAAAGCTCTATTTGTGGGAAAAAAAGGACGCCAATTTTGTTTGGGAGCCACGTCGCACGACTGCGCAATTGTCAGTGCCGAATCGCAAAAAGTGCTCTGGTCTTTGACCAGCAATATGGGCTGGGGCTTAAGTGGTTAATGAAGGTACAACATTTAGCAACTTATTGCTACACTTAGAGGCGCCTCTCTTCTATTTTATACCCTGTAAAACAAAAAATGCTTTGATATACAAGTGCTTTGGATTACAAGCATGTTTCTGGAACGAATTATGCTTGCAAACCAAGGTTTTACTGTATTTGATTCTTTCTTCCCAGTCTAATTCTCAATGGCGTATCCTCTGTCACATCCATTTAATGATGACATGTTACATAATAGCGATTACAGGTTGACTCGGGGCTCGCACTGATAAAAAGGCTGCGAGACTTCTTAGCACAATGAGAACAGTGTCAAGTTGTTAATGAGAGATTTTTCATTCTGTTAACACCTCCCGGTGCCCCACTAGCCAGAAATCATCCTCGTTACACACTTCGCAATTAACACATGCCGGAGAGAGACATACAGAAAGGTATCAATGGCTGCTTTTCTGTGTCCGAAAAAGGAAAGCATTTCCCCCAATTACTGCTGAAATACAGGACCGTGTTATAGAGAACGTTCTGTTTACTGTTTTCTTATTCTGGATCTAGACACCAGATCTTTAATGATCCACTTAAAGGACTGCAAAGCACATATGCATTACATAAATAAAGCAGATTTTTTTTATCTGGAATACAGTTGTTCAGTAATTGCTACACTTAGCGAACGTCATTTTTTATGAGACTTTTGCTTTTTAATGATCCTTTTCCATATTTGTAATATTTGTATGTATCTGTTTAAAGCTTATCTAAACCCAAGAACACAAATGTAATAAATTGCAGAAGACCAGCCTTTAGATGAAGTGGCTGCATCCTTTTATTTTTTTGTTCAGTCTCCTATTCCCTTTATTTCCACCTGGTGATGCTGCCAGTTATAGAGTTACAACCAGTGGCGGTGCGTCCATAGTGGGTGCAGGAGCGCCGCCCCCTCTCTCCTGCACTTGTCAATCTCCAATAGATAGATTCATGCATTGCATGAATCTATCTATTGTCGCCGCTGCCGCCCCCTATTCAGGTGTCCGGCCCCTTGTTGAGCGCCGGCCATCTGAATTACAGCGGCGGGGGTGTTTTGGAAGTGCCTATTAGAGAAATAGGTTTCCTGATTAGAGCCTGTGGACTCTAATAGGCTTCCAAATTGTTAAACAGCGGGCGCACTGCTCTGCGCTCCCTGTTTAAATAGTGCTATGTTAGGGAATCACTTCCCTAACACTGACCCGCCTCTCAGCCAATCAGGTGCAGCGATCTGGTTACTGGTCACCTGATTGGCTGAAGCGACAGGCGCTAGGCGTCCAATCATAGCATCTCTAACATGAAGAGGATGGGAGAAGACCTCAAGGACTCGGAGGGAACGTGGAGGATGGCGCTGACCCGAGAAAGGTAAGTTCTGGGCGGGGGGGCAAACTGGCATCATTTGATGGGGCAAACTGGCATAATTTGATGGGTAAACTGGCGGCAATTTATGGGAAAAACTGGCAGCATTTGATGGGGCAAACTGGCATCATTTGATGGGGCAAACTGGCATCATTTGATGGGCAAACTGGCGGCAATTGATGGGCACAGTGGCTGCGTTTGATGGCACAGTGGCTGCGTTTGATGGCACAGTGGCGACAATTAATGGGCACAGTGGCGGCAATAGATGGGCACAGTAGCTGCAATTGATGTGCACAACGGCTGCAATTGATGTTTTTTTTTCAGTTTGTTTGCGCCCCCCCCCCCCCCAAGAAAATGTTGAGCACCAGCCTCCGCTGGTTACAACATTCCTTTACTACACTGTAACTATCTATGGAGGAGCAGCTTCTTTATAATTCCGGGAGGTGGTGTTCTGTAGTCCACAGAGATAGATCAGAATAGTTTAACTGGTAGCAGCAAAGGCAGAGGGCACAAGAAGGTTTTTCGATTCCTGTCAGGATATCTTTTCGCAATTACCGAACAGATATAACAAAACGCATTCAATATTATATAAAGTATTTAACAGGTACCAAAAAATAAACAAGTAAAACAAGTACACGAAGCCCGTTGTTGGAGATATATACACATTAAAGACAGTCTGAGACTTTTCCAATTCAAGGGCAGAACCAAAGGTTCTCCTGAAAGCTCACAGCCCTCCACCCCACTAATGTCTTTGCTGGGCTCCCCTACTGTTCTACAAATACTGTAGCTGCAGACTTTTAACCACTTAGCCTCCATTCACACCTCCGCGACAACGGCGTACGGCGTAGGCGGCGTATTTTGCCGCGAGTGTGAAACTTTTTTTTTTTTTGACAAAGCATTCCCATTGCTGTCAATGGGCGAACGCCAATGTCGCCTGAAAAAAAGGGTCCGGGACTTTTTTTCAGGCGACAGGCGTTCGGCGTCTATGAAATGTGAACCATCTCCATAGACAGCAATGGGAATTCTCCCCTCTAGCGGCAGAAGCGTCCGGCGTCGGGTGTTTTGTCGCATAGATGTGAATGGAGCCTTAAGCCCCGGACCAAAATGCAGCTAAAGGCACAGGCACAGGCCAGGTTTTGCGATTCGGCACTTACTTTTTTCTATAATAAATATATAAAAAAAACATTTTTTTTCCTCAGTTTAGGCCGATACGTATTCTTCTACATATTTTTGGTAAAAAAAATCGCAATAAGCGTTTATCGGTTGGTTTGCGCAAAATTTATAGCGTTTACAAAATAGGGGATAGTTTTATTGCATTTTTATTTTTATTTTTTATTTTTTTACTACTAATGGCGGCAATCAGCGATTTTTTTCGTGACTGAGACATTATGGCGGACACTTTGGACAATTTTGACACATTTTTGGGACCATTGTCATTTTCACAGCAAAAAATGCATTTAAATTGCATTGTTTATTGTGAAAATGACAGTTGCAGTTTGGGAGTTAACCACAGGGGGCGCTGAAGGAGTTATGATTCACCTAGTGTGTGTTTACAACTGTAGGGGGGTGTGGCTGTAGGTCTGACGTCATCGATTGTGTCTCCCTATAAAAGAGATCACACAATCGATGCGCCGCAGTGAAGCACGGGGAAGCCGTGTTTACATACGGCTCTCCCTGTTCTTCAGCTCCGGGGAGCGATTGCGAGGAGGTGGCTAGAAACGAATAGCCGCCCCCTCATCCCGGATCGCTCCCAGACGATTTCCGACTGCCGCATGTACTGGGGGGGGGGGGGGGTCCCGACCCACGGAAAGGCAGGGACGTACATGTATGCCCATCTGCCTGTACGTGCCATTCTGTGGACGTATATGTACATGCGGCGGTCGTTAAGTGGTTAATAGGATTTATATAGCGCCAACAGTTTCCGCAGCGCTTAACATAATGAAGGCAGCCATTACAGTTACATAACAATTTGGTACAATAGGGATCAGAGGGCCCTGCTCATTAGAGCTTACAATCTAAAAGGGAGGATCAATTGATACAAAAGGTAATAGCTGTGGGGGATGAGCTGATGGAGAAAGTAAAACAGTGTATTAGTTAGAAGCAGGATAAGCTTCTTTATAGAGAAGGATTTTCAGGGGTCGTCTAAAGATGGATAGATTAGGGGACGGTCGGACAGATTGGGGTAGGGAGTTCCAAAGGATGGGAGAAGCTCTGGAGAAGTCCTGGAGGCGAGCATGGGAGAATTTGACAAGGGAGATAGAAAGCAGGAGGTCTTGGCAGGACCGAAGAGAGCGGCTTGGTTGGTATTTTGGGACTAGGTTAGTCATGTAGCTGGCGGCAGAGTTATGGATGGCTTTGTAAATTATGGTTAGTACTTTAAATTTTATTTGTTGGGTGAGTGGAAGGCAGTGGAGGGATTGGCAGAGAGGGGTGGAGGACACTGAATAGTTGGTAAGGTGGATGAGTCTTGCAGTGGCATTCATTATGGACTGAAGGGGGTATAGTCTATTTAAAGGTAATCCAATGAGGAGGGAGTTGCAGTAGTCGAGGCGAGAGATAAACAGGGAGGGAATTAGAAGCTTAGTGGTTCATTCGTTTAAAAGGGGCGTATTCTAGAAATGTTGAGGCTCCATGATTTGGACAGGGATTGGATGTGGGCCTGAAAGGAGAGTTCAGAGTCTAAGGTTACCCCTAGCACCCTTGCATGTGGGGACGGACTGATAGATGTGCCATTGATCTTGACAGAGGAATCAGGGGAAGGGGCACGTGGGGGAAGAAATATTATGAGCTCAGTTTTATATAGATTGAGTTTGAGGAAGTGGTGTGACATCCAGGCTATCTGTTAGTAAATCAGTGATGTGTGAGGAGATTGATGGGGTGAGCTGAGGGGCAGACAGATAGATTTGGGTGTCATCGGCATATATTATATAATTATATTTATTTTATATATATTAGGACACTTACCTGTCCAAGAATCTAGCAGTGTCTTCACCCGAGCTGATTTTTCAATCTGGTGCTGCCGCGGCCATCTCCACTAAGGTAAACCAGTAGTGAAGCCTTGCGGCTTCACTACTGGTTCCCTACTGCGCATGCCCAAATCGCGCTGCACTCTATGAATAGGCCAGATGCAGGGGAAGTGGGAGTGGGTACCTGTCAGAAAAACTGGTTACCCCTCTGGTATTATATTTGGCGCCTTTCAGGGGGGAGGGGGGAGCAGATACCAGTCTAATACAGGTATTTTGCTTCCACTTCTGGGCATAGATAGCCGAGCCATATGCGGCTATCTACGCCACGTCCGGCGCCTCCTCCGCCCCCCCCCCACGCTGTCTTCTGGGAGACACACAGGTCCCAGAAGACAGAAGGGAACAGTGGGATCGTGCAGCGCAAGTAGCGTATGCGCAGTAGGGAACTAGGAAGTGAAGCCGCAAGGCTTCACTTTCTGATTCCCTTACTGAAGATGGCGGCCAGGGGAGGGCTGGCAGGGGGGGCATGGTGGAAATCTCCCCCCGGGCTGGTGACACTATGCACAGCCACCGGCCGCTGCTCATGCCTGCTGGAGCTCTGTTAACACAGGTCACGGCCGCTGCTCACCTTCCACTGTGCAGCCGTGCCTGTGTCAGCTCCGAGGTAGATGGCTGCAGAGCTGAGCTATGTCTTGTCTCACACATAGCTCAGCCTCAGCGCACACCAGCGCTGACATCCCCTTCTCTCTCTGCACAGACACGAGGAGAGATGGAGCTGCTCCTCCTCCTTCTGAGTCTGCCCCGCCCACACTCCCCGGGCATGTGTGGGCACTGGACAGGAAGTTTGAACCCAAAAAAGCACCAGACAGCCTGCCTGCGCCTCAGCCTCCATCCTGGTAAACTCACCCTCTCTAGTCTCTCCTGCCTCCCAGTGTATAAAAAGGGATGCTCTGTGGACTTTGTTAAAGGGGAGCGGGGCAGGCTTTGGTGAGCAGAGACCCTCTTTACACAATAGTCCACAGCATGCACCCTTAAATCAGGTTTCCCAGAACACCCCTTACATCAGATCTGATGTATATGGGGTATGTGCGGACTCTGATGTATATGGGGTCTGTGCGGAATCTGATGTATATGGGGTCTGTGCAGACTCTGATGTATATGGGGTCTGTGCGGAATCTGATGTATATGGGGTCTGTGCAGACTCTGATGTATATGGGTTCTGTGTGGACTCTGATGTAAGGGGAGGCTCTGTGTGGACTCTGATGTAAGGGGAGGCTCTGTGCGGACTCTGATGTAAGGGGGGGCCTCTGTGCAGACTCTGATGTAAGGGGGGCCTCTGTGCGGACTCTGATGTAAGGGGGGGCCTCTGTGCGGACTCTGATGTAAGGGGGGCCTCTGTGCGGACTCTGATGTAAGGGGGGCCTCTGTGCGGACTCTGATGTAAGGGGAGCCTCTGTGCGGACTCTGATGTAAGGGGAGCCTCTGTGCGGACTCTTGTGATCATGAAAAATCTTAGACTGTTTTTTTCGATCCATCACTTTTCCACGCTCTATGGGTCACTTGACTGGACTTGCCCCCCAGGCCTAAGGCTGCCAGCCCTCCCCTGATGGCGGCGCCTCCACCCGAGGGACAGATCAGCTTCGGGTGCCAACATCGTGCACCTGCAGTATTTGTAGCTGCTGACTAAATCAGCGGAACGCCGCTTTAAAGCGGTGGTTCCCCTAAAAATAAAATGTTGACATCGCATTTAGCAAATAAATTACAGTTAGAATCGGCTTGTTTTATTTAAAAAATACCTCCGTACGTATCGTTTCCATTATTCGGTCCCACCGCCACTTCCGGGTACGATGCAGGCGGTGGGCGTTCCTAATTGATTGACAGGCATCCGAACGACGCATCCATCGCGTCACGAGATGCCGAAAAAAGCCGAACGTCGGTGCGCATGCGCCGTATAGAGCCGCACCGACGTTCGGCTTTTTTCGGCATCTCGTGACGCGATAGATGCGTCGTTCGGATGCCTGTCAATCAATTAGGAACGCCCACCGCCTGCATCGTACCCGGAAGTGGCGGTGGGACCGAATAATGGAAACGATACGTACGGAGGTATTTTTTAAATAAAACAAGCCGATTCTAACTGTAATTTATTTGCTAAATGCGATGTCAACATTTTATTTTTAGGGGAACCACCGCTTTAAGTACAGATGTGAACAAAATACAAGTTTCGGATGTAGAGGGGGAATTGGATCCTCTGTCAGGTTGTTGCTGTCTGTGTCCTTATAGAATTCTTACCTGTTCAATGACTCAAGGACACTGAATTGAACAAAACTTTCTGTTTTTGCTCCACGGGTTTTACTATCCATATATTTCTTGGAAGAAACCAGTATGGGCTGGAGAATAGGTTTGACAGAAGAAAACTGGAGAGCCCGAGGTGTCCCTGATGGGAGTGGGAAGTTAACATCAGTAATAACCTTCACCAATTAATAAAATGTTTTTATTATTTTTTAGCTATTCAAATTAATGCATTAAATTCCGGAACTTTATATAGACAAGTCCGTTTTTAGAACATGATTCAGTCAGTAAATTTGCATATTTACCTGCGTGGAACATAAGCTGCTACATATGTGTGCTCCAATTCAAATTATTTCGGATTAAATTAACAAACTCCAATTTTTTTTCTTCTGTTGTTTATGAAGAACAAATTCCCCTGCTGTCACGGGCCTCGTTTTCAGGCGCCTGCTGTCATTCAAGTAGTTAAATCCTCCGAAATAATTACTTACATTTCATCTGTCAAGTCCTCGTTATGTAAGTCATTTCCTTCCCAAGAGAAGACGAGATTTTTCCCCCGCGAGACTTGATTGAAACTTCTGAAAGAGAAGAATAAAGTTCTGGAGTTTTGTGGTTCCCCATGGCAGTATTTTTCCCAACTCCAGCGCCATCTCCTTAGAGAGCGCGCTCCATTCATTAACACGCGTGCAATTTTTTGTTTTTTTGTTTTAAGACTTGGAAATACTTTATATCACAGATCCTGTGTTGTAAATTTCTTGGCTAAAGCCGACGTTATTTGACAATCTGCATCTCAGAAAATGACACGTCTGCCTTAGTTACTTGTCTTCATCTGTAGCTTTTCTCTCCTCAGGTTCTGCGGGATCATGAGCTGCATCTGGAGGAAGATCAGTTTAAGGCCTTAACCAAAAAATTGGGATTTACAAAAGACGGCCTTAGTTACCTGGATTTTGTCTCATTGTTTGAAGGTATAGATGAAACCAAATTCAATTTTTAAAGCCAAGCCCTGGGGAGATATAACACACATAAATGAATGCAGCTATACATGTTTGCTTTTGATTTAAATATAAGTAGTGTAATGCCGCGTACACACGATCATTTTTCGGCACGAAAAAACTTTGGGCTAGATTCACGTACCTGGGCGCATCTTTGTGCGGGTGTAGCGTATCTTATTTACGCTACGCCGCCGCAACTTAGAGAGGCAAGTGCAGTATTCACAAAGCACTTGCTCCGTAAGTTGCAGCGGCGTAGCGTAAATTGGCCGGCGTAAGCCCGCGTAATTTAAAGTAGGAAGCAGGTGGGCGTCATCTATTTAAATTAAGCGTGACCGCATGTAAATGAATGGCCGGTCGAACTGGGCATGCGCGCGCATGCTCAGTATCACGGCGAATTTTCACCCTAAGTTACGCCGGCTCAATGCCTGTGACGTGAACGTAACCTACGCACAGCCCCATTCACGTACTACTTACGTAAACGACGTAAAATCTGACGGCAGTTCCGACGTCCATACCTTGCATGGGCTGCGCCACCTAGAGAGGCGTTTTATCTTTACGCCGGCGTATGTCTTACGTAAACGGCGTAGCTTACTGCGACGGGTGTACGTTCGTGAATCGCCGTATCTTGCTCATTTACATATTCGATGCGTAAATCAACGTAAACGCCCCTATCGGCCAGCGTAAATATGCAGCCAAGATACGACGGCGTAGGAGACTTACGTCGGTCGTATCTTGGCAACAGTGAGGCGTATCTCATTTAAAGAATGCGCGCAAAGATACGACGGCACGCATTCGGACTTACGACGGCGTATCTACTGATACGCCGTCGTAAGTCTCTCTGAATCTAGCCCTTTGTTTTTCAAAAACATAATTTAAAATGATCGTGTGTGGGCTACACATCATTTTCCAGGTTCTGAAAAACGACAAAAAAAAATTCGAACGTGCTGCATTTTTTAACGTCGTTTTAAACTATGTCGTTTTTCGGGTTGTAAAAAATTATTGTGTGTGGGCTAAAACTACGTAAAAAACCCGCGCATGCTCAGAAGCAAGTTATGAGACGGGAGCGCTCGTTCTGGTAAAACTACCATTCGTAATAGAGTAAGCACATTCATCACACTGTAACAGACAAAAAAGCGCGAATCGTCTTTTACTAACACAGAATCAGCTAAAGCAGCCCAAAGGCGAATGGAACTTCCCCTTTATAGTGCCGCCGTACGTGCTGTACGTCACCGCGCTTTGCTAGATAATTTTTTAAAAACGATGGTGTGTAGGCAACGTCGTTTTAATGATGAAGTTGGGAAAACTTTGTTTTTTGGACATGCTGAAAAACAACGTTTTTTTTCATGCTGAAAAATGATCGTGTGTACGCGGCATAAGTTCCAGAATTTGATCCGGTATCAGCCTCTTGTAATCCCTTGTACAGCAGAGCTCAGGCTAGGAGAAGGCAAATCAGCACAAGTGGCCAGTTGTGCTGCAGTGCAAAGAACATGCTGATAGATGTAGAGAGCAGAGCAGGGCAGGACTTCGGGTGGTGGGGGCCCCTGTACTTGAGTGTTGATTAAAGGGGCCCCCTGGAGCAGAGAAGCGGGGGGGATCGAAGTTGTTGAGCGGGGGGGCTGTGCCGCGAGCAACTGCCATTCATAGTTGTTGAGCGGGGTGAGACGATCAGAGTTGATGAGCGGGTGGAGGAGGGGGGCAGGTCCGCCGGCCGACTGCCGATCATATTTTTTATGGACAGACAGATCCTCAGATTAAAAAAGCACCTCATCCCATTAGTAACATATTCCATTAGTAACATATTCCATATAACAACTTGTTGCAGTTCTCTCAACATGTGAGAGCTTCTTCAGGAGTGATTTTAGAACTGAACTAGTTCAGTTCTAAAATCACTCCTGAAGAAGCTCTCACGAGCGAAACATGTTGAGAGAACTGCAACAAGTTGTTATATGGAACTGAAGTTTCTATGTTATACACTTCAGCTGGTCTTGTAATTATTTATATATATATTTCTGTACTATAAAATTTATTAAAAATCTTTTCTATTTTTCTAAAACCATTGTGTCTCGCACAATTTATCTGCACCGTATAATAGTCCCAGGGTCCTCAGGTACCCAATTCCTCTCTATCTATACACATGCCGATCATAGTTGTTGAACGGGGGGATCTCAGAGTTGTTAAGCGGGGGGAGGGCGCGGCCCGATCACAGTAGCTGAGGGGGGGGGCGGACTTCTTAATCATCCACAACTGCATGGCTCTTCCTGCTTCCTCCTCCCGTGCTGCATGGCTATTCCTGCTTCCTCCTCCCGTGCTGCATGGCTATTCCTGCTTCCTCCTCTGGGGCCCCCTAATGGGCGGGGCACATGGGCTTGAGCCCGGTCAAGCCCAACAGTAAGTCCGGCCCTGGAGTAGAGTGACATAGAGATGAGCTCAGTCGTTTGTTGCTTCTTCTTTCACTGTCCAGTCACAGGCTGGAGTAGGGTAGTCAGACTTGCATGATCTGACTGCCCTCTGGGACAATAATTGGGTGACAATCTCACAAACACAAATGTTTGGCTTGACCAAAAGTCCTTGCTTTTGTGAATGAAATGCAGAAAGAAAAAACAATCCTGGCCACGCCATATTTTCAAGCCTTCCTGATTGATTGTTCACCATGACAATGGTTGGACAGCATTTTTATTGCCTGCTTCACTTGGATAGGGCAACAGTCTTTATGTATGGGTAGAGGCCGCTCTATACTCCTGAGGTAAATGTAGAACTATAGAGAACTGTATTTTTTTGGGGATAGCGTAAGGGAGGGTTGTAACCCCTGTCAGATTTTTTTGCCATCTGTGGGGAGATTTATCTTCACTTCCTGCCCCATAGCCACAGCAGGAAGGGAGAGGAAATCCCTGCAAAATAAGGGAATTGATTGGGAGTCACCAGTGTCCCCAATGGAAGATTTCCCCTTTATTATTGTTCTGGGGGACAACACAAAATTTGGGATTTTGTTATACTTTCACTTTTAATGATAATGTTAAACAGATCAAATAGAGAGGGTGGATGTCCCTAACAGGGGCACAGACAGTAAAAAAAAAAAATGACAGATGTTCTAATCCCTCTCCACTCTGTCCAAAACTAAAACAAGAAAAAAAAGGTAGAAGGGTGCATAATAAAATAGTTTACACATGGTGGGGCTCATGAAAATTGTTCTAAGCAAACCGGTCTTGCCAATCATTACTGTAATTCTTGCCAAATTGTTTAACTTGTTTATTTAAGCTGAATTACAGGCAAACAGCAGAATACACAGATGAAATACATACATAGGAACTATTCACCAGCCAAGTTATTTAGATCTATGTCTATCCAGCTCTAAGATTTACACAGCCCTGTCTGGCAGTGCATGAAGCCTGATTTTATTTTTTTCTGCTGCAGTTCACTAACACTTACAGGTCTTGGGCTAGATTCAGGTAGGGGCGTGCATAGTTACGGCGGCGCAGCATATCGTATTTACGCTACGCCGACGCAACTTACAGGAGCAAGTGCAGTATTCACAAAGCACTTGCTCCGTAAGTTGCGGCGGCGTAGCGTAAATGGGGCCGGCGTAAGCGCGCATAATTCAAATGTGGAAGGGGGGCGTGTTTTATGTAAATCTATGATGACCTGACGTGATTGACGTTTTGCGCCGTCCGTGTACAGATCCCAGGGTGCATTGCTCCCAAGTACGGCGCAACGACGTATTGGTTTTCGACGTGAGCGTAAATTACGTCCAGCCCTATTCGTGAACGACTTACGCAAACGACGTAAAAAATTCAAATTTCGAAGCGGGAACGACGTCCATACTTAACATTGGCTGCGCCTCCTAGTAGCAGGAACAACCTTACGCCGAAAAAGCCTAACGTAAATAAATTGCGCCGGCCGTACGTACGTTTGGGAATCGGCGTATCTAGGTAATTTGCATATTCTACGCCGAAAACAACGAAAGCGCCCCTATCGGCCAACGTAATATTGCACACAATCATACGCCGCCGCATTCAAGTTACGTCGGCGGAGGAAGCCTATTTTTTAGATGTATCTACCTTGGAGAATCGGCGTAACGATACACCGACGCAGATTTGAAATTACGGCGGCGTATCTGGAGATACGCCGCCCTAAATGCTTGCTGAATCTAGCCCCTTGTCTCTTCCCCCAGCCTATGAATGGACAGTAAAAAGAGAGTCATCCTGCTTTCCCCTTCTATCAGCGTGTTCCTGAGCTCTGCCGTGTCCTAGTTAAAGTGGAGTTCCACCCTGAAAATTCCTTTTTTTTTTTACAGAAAATCAAAAAAAAAAATTAAAAAAAGTTTTACTTACCAGGAATATCGGTTGCTATGCGGAAGTTCCTAATCTGTCTCTTCATCCACCGCAGCAGGTCTTCTTCCTCGTCCTCCTCACGGTGTCTTCTGGGGAATGGTGCCCACTGCCTTCTGGGAACTGTGTGTATCCCAGAAAGCAGCTGCGCATTCACAAAAGCGCCGCGAGACTTGCGCATGCGCAGTAGGAAACTGGCAGTGAAGCCGCAAGGCTCCACTGCCTGTTTCCCTCAGTAAGGATGGCGGCGCCGGGAGCTGCTTGGATTAGCGAGATCCGTCTAGGGGGGGTCGACATTGCGGGCACCTAGGACAGGTGAGTGTCCTTATTAAAAGTCAGCAGCTACAGTGTTTGTAGCTGCTGACTTTAAAAAAAAAAAAATTGCGGGTGGAATCCCTCTTTAATCATATTATATTGTCATATGAACTCATACGGCTGTATTTATCCACATGTACATGTTTTTATACGCTGTATCATGGAGCTCATGTTTTGATTTCATTAGATGTCTTCTCCATGACGTACTTTTTTTCAATAAAATATTTTTTCATACTTTTGAAAATCATAATTTTTTGCTGTAATCCAAAGCCCCTTGGGGTATTCTTTCCAACCTTAATGTCTTTTTGGGGGGTTAGCAACACCCATAACCCACAACCAGTATTGCTGTTCCTTTGCTAGCAATACAATGTTAAGCCTATCTTTCTGTCATCCTGCTTTCCCATCCTATCAGCGTGTTCCTTGTTTGCTCATGAGCGCCGCTGATTGGCCCCCTGTGCTGCTGCTTCCTCCCCCAATCTGAGCTCTGCTGTGCAAAGATTGCAAAAGGCTGATGCCAAGTATAATTTTTAAATGCTTGTATTTGAAAAAATAAGTTTAATGATATATCAGTCAATGCAGAACTGCACTAGTTGGTGTCTTTGATATCTGCTTGGAGTTCAGCTTTCATTTTGGGGAAATTGGATGTGTGATCTGTTGTTTCGTTAAGTGAAAAAATATGTATCCTAATGTATTATTTATGACCTCAGTCCCATCAGGACATGGACCTGGCGATACGTTACATAACAGCCCCAACCATCGTGTTAATAACGCCAAGCTCCATTACATGACAGCAGAGGAGTGTCTCAACCAGTTCCTGAGCAAGTTTAGAGAAGTCTATGGGGTAAGTATGAGTGAATTATGGGATGCAGGGCATGTACAGTTCCCAAGACAAGTTCCCATGGGCCTTATGCATTCTGCTGCTGAGAAATGCAGCTACAACTGGCCTAAGGATGAAAAGATTATGTTCTACAAGTGATTTTCTTATTGATGCTGTTACGTATAAATGTACATCAAATCAGTGGCATAACTGGAACCTTCAGGACCCCAATGCAAGAAACCATGAATGGCCCCCTGACTCCTGGACGGGGGCCCTTTCCTTCGAGCACGGTGGTGTAACGGCAGGTCTGGGTTGCAAGTGGGTGACTGCATATAAAGAAACTGATCTCTCCATTCCCCCACTTCTCCTCCTCTAAATTCCCACAGACATTCAGCGGCCGCAGGGGGAAAATTTAGAGATTAGTTCCTCTATTCCAGTGTTTCTCATTCTTTTTTCAGTCAGGGCACCCTTGAAGTATACCTCTAGGTGAATGGGACTGCACTGCAACCACCCTGCAATTGTGTGCATTGCATGCAATTGCAGCATAGTGATGATGTATTTAGAAGGTTACAACAGGCAGTCATGAAGCAACATATTGTCTCTTTACCTTCTGATGCCTCTGAAAAGTGATCTCAACATGGATTGCCTTTCAGATGAAGGGAATTTTCTTGCTGGTACTATAAACAAGCAGTAAAAAAAAAAATCAGGTTCTGATTGTACACATATAGGGGGTCAGAATTAAAAGCGCATGCATCTATCTCACAAAAGTGAGTACACCCCTCACATTTTTGAAAATATTTATTATGTCTTTTCATGTGACAACACTGAAGAAATTACACTTTGCTACAATGTAAAGTAGTGAGTGTACAGCTTGTATAAGGCCCCTTTCAGACGTGCGGACTGTATGTCCGCTTTTTCATCCATCCGTTTGCGGATGAAAAAGGGACATACATTGGTCCCTATGTGATTGCAGGTGTCAGCAGATAAACATCCGCTGACCCGTAATCACCTGCCTCCGCAAAGATCCGATTTTGCGGACGGAATAAAACCCTATTTTTCTTCCGTCTGCGGATCGGATGAACACGGACAGATGGTCCGTGTTCATCCGATCCCCCCATAGGGGAGAGCGGAGAAAAGACAGGGCGGTCCCTGCACAGTGTACGGGGACCGCCCTGTCAGCCACCGGCTCAGCGGGGATATATGGAGCGATCCCCGCTGAGCTTACGGACACACGGAGGCGGATCATTACTGATCCACCCTTACAGTGTAAATTTGCTGTCCTCTCAAAATAACTCAACACACAGCCATTAATGTCTAAACCGCTGGCAACAAAAGTGAGTACACCCCTAAGGCCCCGTACACACAGTCGGACCGAACCGATGAGAATGAACCGAAGTTCAGTTTCATCGGACCAAACCGACCGTGTGTATAGTCCATCGGTCTGTTTTCCTTCGGACCAAAATTTTTAAACATGCTTCAAAACCGAACCGATGGACCGCTGCCCGATCGGACCAAACCGATGGTTAGTACAGAAAAGCATCGGTTCAAAACCCGCGCATGCTCAGAATCAAGTCGACACATGCTTGGAAGCATTGAACTTCATTTTTTTCAGCACCTTGTGTGTTTTACGTCACCGCGTTCTGACCCGATCGGATTTTGAACTGATGGTGTGTACACACATCAGACCATCAGGCCACTTCTGCGGTGAACCAATGAAAACGGTCCGTCGGACCATTCTCATCGGTTCGGTCCGACCGTGTGTACGGGGCCTAAGGGATAATGTCCAAATTGTGCCCAAAGTGTCAATATTTTGTGTGGCCACCATTATTTTCCAGCAGTGCCTTAACACTCTTGGGGATGAAGTTCACCAGAGCTTCACAGGTTGCCCCCCCCTGGATTCCTCTTCCACTCTTCCATGACGACATCACGGAGTTGGTGGATGTTAGAGACCTTGTGCTTCTCCACCTTCTGTTTGAGGATGCTCCACAAATGCTCAATAGGGTTTAGGTCTGGAGACATGCTTGGCCAGTTCATCACCTTTATCCTCAGCTTCTTTATCAAGGCAGTGGTAGTCTTGGAGGTGTGTTTGGGGTCGTTATCATATTGTAATACTGCAATGCGGCCCAGTCTCTGAAAGGAGAGGATCATGCTCTGCTTCAATGTGTCACAGTACATGTTGGCATTCATGAATCCCTCAATGAACTGTAGCTCCCCAGTGTTGGCAGCACTCATGCAGCCCCAGACCATGACACTACCACCACCATGCTTGACTGTAGGCAAGACACACTTGTGAGGGGTGTACTCACTTTTGTGAGATACTGTATATAAAACACACACATAATGTCAACAGACTTTTGGGGCAGGTGAAATCAGTAATTTTGCTGCTAAATCAGTTTTGGGGCAATCATTCCACTTATCCCTAATGCAGCTCAGTTGGCTGAATCAGTGCTGTTCACAGGTTGTTAGAAAGGTCATGTGATGTTGTGGGGTATATACTTACAGGTCTGATAGATATAGATCTAGGCTACTCAGAAGTTATTTCTCCCTTTGTAAGGGGTTATTTGCCTATCTGCAACTCTACACAGTATGGTTTGGTGTGTCTAGGCTTACCTATCTGATTATGCTACATTTAGGACACCTACACCGCTTTCTATAAAATGGACAGTAACCGAGATGGCATAATGACAATGCATGACTTCCGCCGTCTCCTGGATAGCTTCATGTTTCTCATCACCCAGAAAGAGTATGAGCGTTTACTAGGACTGCTGGGTCTCAGGTTAACCTCCTCTCTAAATTATATGGAGTTCTTGGACTTGCTACGTAGGCAAGAAAAAGAGGACTTCCCTCCTTG
This sequence comes from Rana temporaria, assembly GCF_905171775.1. Classification (NCBI taxonomy): domain Eukaryota; kingdom Metazoa; phylum Chordata; class Amphibia; order Anura; family Ranidae; genus Rana; species Rana temporaria. The sequence goes on from NC_053491.1 coordinate 393,347,953, forward strand.
GCTCAACTCATACTACACGTGAGTATCTTTTGGATTCCCTTACCGTTTCTAATGATATGTTTCCAAAACATTTATTCAATTATAAAAATGCCTTTATTATTATTGTAAGTGATGCAAGTGCTTGAAGACTAAGGGCTTCATGCAGAGAAGCTGGAAAGTCGGAAGGTTACGACTGACGCCCCTTTCCAGCCAATTAAATGATTCTTCAGACTAGTAGACGCTGTCAGGGGAAACGTAGGTGGAATAAACAGTGAGGCACCCGTATAGAAAAAACAAAATAATTAATGTAGCGCAATTATATATGAATTAAATTAGTCATTTAATGCATCGAGTCCATAAAATCCACAACATGAAGTGCATCAACCACCAATGTGTTGTAGTTAATATCTTCCAATCCACTCAGTGCCACTCAAAACATGCATTCTCCCACCTTTTTCAGGTAATAAACTCTCACCTCACAGTATTGATCCCTATAAAATCACAGTCAAAACAGCTCTAATTTGCCCCTCCTTGTCATCAGTAGTTCCCGAGACTGCTCTTTTTACCTCCTCTGATGGCACCACACTCAAATGCAGGTCACATACAAAACAAAATAGGACTGATAGTACTCTTTGTATACAAATTGCTTTATTAAAATGCCCAGAAAAAATACACTTGCATAAAATAAACACGCCAAGTGCTATGATACAGCCATAAGCAGAAACATGGATAGATCAAACCGCTATCTCTCTCCACACCTCATAGACTTCCCTGACCCTCAGATGGCCTTATTTCAACTTAACCATGCTCTGGGCTTCTTCATTAGGCCTGTAGACACGTATGGAAGAAGCATTCAAGTTGTGTTATTTTTAGGCCCATTTTACTTCTGATTGGGTATGCCTTTAAGTTTTTCAGGCGGACCTGCTCGGACCCTCCAGTCTCATCTATGGAGCAGCGGATGCCAGTGGACACATGTCCGCTGCCACCCGCCGCCATCCGATCCAATCCGTCCGCCAAAAAAATGATGCATAGTGGTCCTATTTCCCATCCGATCAGATGGCATTGGATGGAAATGGACAGGCGGTCCGTTTCAAACTGATTGCCCAAAAGAGGAGAGCGGGACTGTGCATAGCAGAGCGGACGCGAACCTGTCATCTGCCTGCTTAGTGGGGATCAGTGGAGAGATCCCCTGCTGAGCAAGCGGATTCTGCTTAGCGAAGTCACCCGTGTGAAAGGGGCCTGAAGCAAAATTACACTTTTTCCATCTAGGGCAAAGCAACGGGTTCACTTTAAGGCTCCATGCACACTATAAGTTTAAAAAAATGCCAGAAAAATGCTAGATGAAAACTGCTCATAATAGCATTTTGTGCCAGCTTTTAGCAGCAGTTAGGAGCATTCAGCTCTTTTTTCGCGCCCAAAAACACAACATTTTTTATTTATTTTTCTCTGCTCCTGGAAGCTTCAAAAATACTTTTAGGCCCCATATACACGAGAGGAAGAACGTTTCCGCGGATAAATCCTCTCGAGGATTTCAGCGGATTTCTCTGCGATGGAGTGTACTCACCATCGCATTGAAATCCGCGCCGAAATCCTCTGGCGATGACGTGTCGCGCCGTCGCCGCGATTATGACGCGGCGACGTGCGCGACGCTGTCATATAAGGAATTCCACGCATGCGTCGAATCATTACGACGCATGCGGTGGAACCCCTCGGACGGATGGATCCGGTGAGTCTATACAGACCAGCGGATCCATCCGTTGGGATGGATTCCAGCAGATAGATTTGTTTAGCATGTCAGCGAATATTCGATCTGCTGGAATCCATCCCAGGGGAGATATATCCGCGGAAACAGATCCGCTGGAGTGTACGCACCATAGGATCTATCCGCTGAAACCCATTCGCTGGGATTTTTCAGCGGATGGATTCTATCGTGTGTATGGGGCCTTAGACTAAAATAGTGTGCATGGACACATATGATAACACTATTTGCTTCTAGAAGCAGAAAAAAAATGCTCAAGAGCTGCGGCTAGGAGCGTTTCTTTAAGCTCATGTACATGGAGCCTAAAGCCCCAGTCCGCGGCAGCACATACTTTTATTCTCCCCCCAAAAAAACTCCATCTGGCCTTCAGCAGCAAAGAAAACACCCTGGCCCAGATTCAGGTAGAGCCGCGCAATATTTGCGTGGGCAAAGGGCAACGATTTTTGCTCTGCGCCCACGCAAATATTTCGATTTGCCCGCGATTCACGGAGCAGTAGCTCCGTAAATTTGCGCGGGCGCTATGCTAATTTGCCCTGTGTAAGGGCGCCTAATGTAAATGATCCCGCCGGGGGCGGGAATCATTTAAATTAGGCGCGCTCCCGCGCCGAGCGAACAGCGCATGCTCCGTCGGGAAACTTTCCCGACGTGCATTGCGGCAAATGACGTCGCAAGGACGTCATTTGCTTCTAAGTGAACGTGAATGGCGTCCAGCGCCATTCACGAATCACTTACGTAAACGACGTGAAATTCAAATTTCACGAGCGGGAAGGGTGGCTATACTTTAGCATTGGCTGCGCCTACTATGAGTAGGAGCAGCCTTATGCTAAAGTCGCCGTACGGAAACTCTGTACCTTGCGTTCGCAGGGCCCGCGCAACTTTTGTGAATCGGTGTTAGTATGCAATTTGCATACTATACACAGATCACAATGGCCGCGCCCCCTAGCGGCCAACGCAAGAATGCAGCCAAAGATATGAAGGCATAAGGAGGCTTATGCCTGTCATATCTTAGGCTGCAGTCGGTGTAACGAGGTTCCTGAATCAGATACGCCGGCGTAACTCTGAATCTACGCCGTCGCAAATTTAAGTGTATTCTGGAAACCAGATACACTTAAATTAGGCTAAGATACGAGCGGCGTAAGTCTCCTACGCCGTCGTATCTTAGGGTGCATATTTACGCTGGCCGCTAGGTGGCGCTTCCGTTGAGTTCGGCGTAGAATATGCAAATGACTAGATACGCCGATTCAGAAACGTACGTGCGCCCGTCGCAATTAGTTACGTTAGAGATACGCCAGCGTAAAGATAAAGCTGGTCCCTAGGTGGTACACGTCGGAACGGCATACTTTGGAGCAATGCACACTGGGATATGTCCACGGACAGCGCATGCGCCGTTCGTAAAAAACACCAATCACGTCGGGTCACGAGTAATTTAAATAAAACACGCCCCCCTCATCCTCATTTGAATTAGGCGCACTTACGCCGGACCATTTACGCTACGCCGCCGTTAACTTAGGAGGCAAGTGCTTTGTGAATACAGCACTTGCCTCTCTGACTTAAGGCAGCGTACCGTATATGCGATACGCTACACCGCCTCAAAAGTGAGCCGCCCTACCTGAATCCAGCTATTAGTCTCTTATCACTTCCCAGGGCATTATCTAAACAAAGAGTATAGAACAAGCTGGTCCATTCTGGCACACTAATTGAAACCTGCACTGTATAGACTGGGAGGTGAAGAAAGGGAGTTACTGCTCTGGTTCATCCACATATGTGTGTGTACATTGCAGCTTGAGCTACTGAATTCTGTTAACAATTGGCTTTTTTTTTTCCAACAGTGTAGCTTCAACTCATTAGAAAATGCCTAAAGGGGCCCTTTAGTATCAGCTGTGTATGAGAACACAACATTTTCATACACAATATTTCCTATTTACCTAACAAAATATTTTTGTAGTAAATATTTTATTGAGGTTTAGCAGTACAGATAGCTTTAGAATGGTAATTGTTTCAACATATATGCATTGTCCCAATAAATTGCTGCATATTGTACAGCAAAGAAATAAAGTGCTGATATATACATTGAAAAACAGTAAACGCAAAGAAAATCCAATACAATGCATAGGGAAATACTGTACATACACGTGTCAGCATTTTTATCATCTCCCAATTGTTAAAAATAAAGATAGATGTGTGCAAATGATCAAAAACCAGTATGCATTCCTTTAATTATTTTTGTCTTTTGTCATTGGACAACAATTATGTTTTCTTCTCTCCAAGGCCAAAACAAAGCCAAGACTGTGCAGATTTGGCTTGTGAGCAAGCTCATTACTATCTGGTGACAAAGGCACAAAGCAGATGGCATGACTTAGCGAAGGTAAAATATGTGACATAAATTAATTCTTTGCAAGTTCACAGCATCACCAGAACCCAACATCTTGGTTTTGATACCTTTGTGTCAGATGTCCTCTCTGCACCTCTTATAGGCCACTATCACATAATACAGAGGCTGTCGGCACCATCACTGACATGCTTTATGGAGACTGTAAGGCTGGCTTTAAAGGAAATCAGTCATGAGTCTCAGCCTGCATATATCCTCTGACTTCCAGGCTGCATACCAGGGCTAGTGAAAGTCAATAAAATCATATTCAGTGTCATTGTGTGTGACATCACTGGCTCGTAGCTATGAGGCGGCCTGAGAGTCAGAGCATATTTGCTTTCTGAGGATACTCATGTGGCCATTTTGCTTTTTAAATTTGTCATGAGAGAAATATGGGGGACATTTGACATGCCATTGCATAAGTAGCAAAGTGACAACTTCAGAGTATATACAGACAGAATTTGATGTTTTGGATAGAGTAGAGAGGGGTTTAATAGATAGAAAAGCGAACGAGATATATTTGAGATATTACAAGAGTTACTCACACCTTTTTTTAATGGTAACATCTGCAACATTTTGGATTTCCCATTACTGTCTGTCTCTGTGACAGTGCTCACCCAGGACCAACAGAATTGTATTAATTTTTTTGGCACTACATACAATTTTAGGGCTGCCAAAATAAGATTAATTTGTTGAGATCAGATGTGACCCATAGACTTTCCATGAGAAAAGCAGTGAAGCACAGTCTTTGTTTAGCACTTACTAAGCAGGAAGCAGTAACTGCATATATAATGGAACAGAAAATGGCCTTCTCCAAACTGTTACCACAATTTTAGAAGTGCACGGTTGTCTAAAATCCTTTGGTATGATGTAGCAATAAGAGTACCCTTCAGTAATTTGGATGGATGTCCATGTACCTTTGGTCATAAAGTGTTGGTGTGATGATCAGGTGCAGATAAACTTTCACCAAATTGTGTATATTTTAAAAAATTAAGCCTTCAATATAAAAGTATATATAAACAAATTTGGTGCAGTACAACCAAAATCACCTCATAAATCCATAAAAAAATTAAATAAAATTATCTTATAGATAATTACCATATACACACATCATATAAGTGTGTGTATATGGTAATTATTTATAAGATAAGTTTATGTTTTTTTATGGACTTAGGTGATTTTGGTTGTGCTGCATTATTTGTTTATATAGTTAGGTGTGGGAACACATATCAGTGATTAGTGGCAACTTATTACGTTTTGTAGTACACTAATATTTTTTTGCTTCATTTTTCAGACACAATTTTTTATTTTGGTACCATATCTGGTTGAGTGCAGTGTTTTTTGTTGGTTTCCTTTTTTTTTCTTCAATATAAAAGTATGTCTCTGTCTTCCAATGCGAAAATAAACAAAGTTGCCAGGGCACAGGATTAGTGGAATAGTATCAATATTGTAAACAATATTAAACACTTACATCAGGACCAGAGGTGTGCGGCCCTAAGACCAGTGGGAGATCATACAGGCACTAGTTCAGTAAGCCTTTGAACATGGAACAAGGACCCGCCAAAGACAAACTACCAGCGACATTTTGCAGCCATCCTACTATGCTCACAACAGTATCCGGTGCTGGTATGTTAGCTTGCAACTATGTGTTTCAGGGCCCCACTTCCTTTGTCAAGTTTGCCCAGCAGTGACCAGAGCTGGCTTTTAAGCCAGTGGGTACAATTAAAAAGCAAATACAGTTAGAGCACGATTTGGTGAACATAGAAGGCTAATGGAGTATGGAGATTGAGGAATTAATGGAATTGAGGATGGAGACGTTGATCAGCCCCCCCCCCCCCCAAAAGAAATGTTTAAAAGTCAGAAGCTACAAATATTTTTAGGACACTTACCTGTCAACAAATCCAGTGGTGTCTTTATCCAAGCCGATTTTTTTAATCAGCTTTTGGCTAAGGGAAGCATGGTGCGCTTTGTGAATGGCCCAGTGGCGGGGAAAGGAGGAGGGGGGCCAAACTTCCTGCTGAGTTTACCGCGGTGAAGTCAGCTGAAAGTGGGAGCGGGTACCTGTCAAAATTAGGTGCCAAATGTGGCAGCGGAGGGGGGAAGGAGGCAAACAAGCAGAGCTTTCCCTTTTGAGTGGAGCTCCACTTTAAGTACAGTTAATCTATTAAAATGCTCAGAGTTTGGGTAATTTAATCTATTCCTAATACCTCCTCTTTTGCTGAGAGATTTCAGAAACTTTGTAGGTGAGAAACTTTCTGGATTTTCACGCTGAACACACTAGCTCCCAAGGGGCTCAACGAGGAATTAAAGTGTCATGGTCTGTGTAAGGTTGCTGGTTCAACTAGACCCGGGTTTTAAGAACAATCTGGATGTATGGAGGCTCCCCAATGCATTGGTAGTGAAAACATCCACACGCACATATGGTATAGGCTCACTCAAGAATACATCACTCATAGAACGTACCTGACCCCACAACAAATTGCCAAATTTTGCCCATCTCGCAGTCCCATTTTCTGCTGACACCTTTGACCATCTTTGTCACCATATTCGAGGATACTGGTCACAGGTTGTCCAGTTCCTTCATGATCAGTTTGGCTCACCGTTTTAACTAGATCCCAGGCAATGTCTCCTGGACCTCTTTCCAGATACGGACATAAATACACACTCAAATTCCTTCATGAAACATTATTTGCAGCTAGGAAAATCATAGCCCGGAATTGGATTCAGTCCACTACCCCCACGCTAGCTGCTTGGCTTGCAGAGATCAATAACACCTTACCCTACAAAAAGATTATCTATTCAGAAACTGTGGATCCCCCTTTCACTTTTGTGGCCATTACATTATTTCATTTGTGAACTCATTTTGGATTCTGTTTAATATTAGTGTATACTGTGAGCACTATGAACATATTAGTTGGTTTTACATATATTGGCCCGGATTCACGTAGATCGGCGCATCTTTGTGCCGGCGTAGCACATCTCATATGCGCTACGCCGACGTAACTCTGAGAGGCAAGAGCAGTATTCACAAAGCACTCGCTCCCTACGTTGCGCCAGCGTAACGTAAATTGGCCGGCGTAAGCCCGCCTAATTCAAAGTAGGAAGGAAGTGGGCGTGATCCATTTAAATGAACCTTGACCCCATGCAAATGATGGGCCGAACGAACGGCGCATGTGCGCGCATGCTCAGAATCACGTCGAATTTACTCCCTAAGATACGACGGCTCAATGCCTACGATGTGAAAGTAACCTACGCCCAGCCCTATTCAGCGTATGTCGCTCATTTACATATTTGATGCAGAAATCAATGGAAGCGCCCCTTGCGGCCAGCGTAAATATGCGCACAAGATACGACGGCGTAGGAGACTTACGTCGGTCGTATGGAGCCAAATTTCAGGCGAATCTTACTTGAAGAATCAGGCGCACATATACGACGGCGCATCCGTGCACATATGCAGCATATCAGTAGATCCGTCGGCGTAAGGGCTTGCTGAATCCGGGCCATTGTTTTTAGTTTCATGTCTCCCCATTTCCTACAAGAGACTGCAATTCTGTTATGCTAACCTGCCTGGAGAGGTGGTCTTTGCTGCTGATGTAATATAGAAGCCAGCCCCTGGATTGAAACCACAATGGTGGGTGCTGCTCAAAGTAAGAGAAGCCTGCAGTGAGGACAGGTTTTGTTATAAAAAAGAAAAAAGTTTCAGAGCTATTTGGGTCAGATCCCACTATTTTTAAATTGTAACTACACAGTACACAAAGTAACAGATTGCAATTCATCCCACTGCTGCTTGGATTCTGCAAATTTCTTGCAGCATATGTTATTTCTACCCTATGCTTCATCTTATTTGCTTCTTTTACAGACCTTCTGTGAAATTGACAGCGAAGGAAATGGCATCTTACAGAAGAAAGATCTGAGGAATGTTTTGTATAGGTTTTCACTTCCTATAACATCTAGCGAATTTGAAAAACTCTGGACCAGGTAGGTTTGTTTGTAGATCTAATACAGGGGTCCCCACATGTTTTTTTTTTTGTTTTTTTCGTATAATGTTTTTTATTTTAAAGTAATAGATTACAACAGTTACAGTATGTCAGATGACAACAACTAAGAATGAGTTACAGCATTGAAATACAGATTAATGCAATAATAATTGAACTGTTGTAGGAGTTGTAGTATCATACAGATATAACTAAACATAAATAAAAACAATTACTAATAAATGGAAATGAGAACTAATGGAGGGAAGGGAGAGGGTAATGGTGGTGTTCCGAAGGTGAATTTCACTTATTTTATTTCGCTATTATCCATGACAGGGTATCAATACCACAACATGAGAACTCTTGAGTCAAACGTGTCTGGAGTATAGTATATGGCCCAGGGCTTCCATATGCTATCAAATTTTTCCAACCCATTTTTGTCTAGGGCTTCTAGTTCAGCATGTACGAATGAAAGATTCATTCTCCTTTCGGCTTCCGACAACAGTAATGCAGGTGATTTCCATGCGCTGGCTATTACCTGTTTATCATAAATAAAATAAATAACTTATGTTGATTCCAAGAAAGGGTTTCTGGTTTATTGTTAAGTAAGGCTGCTATTGGGTCCGGTAGTATAATACGTCAAATATTTTAGAAGCGATCCTGAAAATCACTTCCCAGAATTTCCTTGCAAGTGGACACTGCCACCAGATGTGGATATATGTTCCTTTGTCTGGGCAACCGCGGAAACAGAGATCTGAGCAGTTTGCTGAAAATTTGGCTAATCTATTGGGAACCAGGTACCGGTCCCCACATGTTTTAAATAAAAGTTAAATTCATTGTCATTGTGACTTTAGGGAGGCCAGGCTGTGGTCAGTGAGAGTAGAAAATGTCCCAGCATCAGTGGAAGTAAACCATGTGCCAGACTCAGGGGCCAGTGGGCTTAATAAATGCCCCAAGATTGGTGGTCAGTGAAAGACAAAAAAAATACCTGCAACATGCTGTCAGTGGGCGAAAGAATAATTCCACATCATTAAGTGTCAGTTGAAGGAATAGTGCCCCATCGTTGGTGTCAGTGGGAGAAATAGAGCACCATCATTGCTTTAAATGGGAGTAATAGTGCCCTATTGAATATTCCTAAACGGCGCACTGGAATCCCACCTCTACCATAAACAAAGTATAAGGCCTCGTACACACGTCCGCTTTCCTCGACAGAATCCATTAAGAAACTTGGTGGGAGAGCTTTTTTGCCGAGGAAAACGGTGTGTATGTTTTTCATCGAGAAAACTGTCAAGGAACTCGACGAGAAAAAAAGAGAACAAGTTCTCTTTTTCCTCGTCGGGAGTCTCAATTTCCTTGTCGTGTTCCTCGCCGGGCTGGTTTTCGACGAGAAACACGTTCGTGTGTATGCTTAGAAACCCGCGCATGCGCAGAATAAAGTAGGAGACGGGAGCGCAAGTAGTGTTTGTAATGGAGATAACACATTTTTCACGCTGTAACAGACTGAAAAGTGCAAATCGTCTCCTACCAAACTTTTACTTAACACGCAGTAACATGAGATTAGCAAAAGCAGCCCCAAGGGTTGTGCCAGTGGAATCAAACTTCCCCTGCCGTCGTACGTGTTGTACGTCACCGCGTTTGAGAACGACGAGATTTGGTCTTGACAGTGTGTACGCAAAGAAAGCTTGTCAAGTTTCTCGACAAGCCTAACAAGGAACTCGTTGAGGAAAACGATGTTTAATTTACGACGAGTTCCTCGGTCGTGTGTACGACGCCTCATAATCGATGCTTCTTACCTTAGCAGCTGGAATTAATCTCTTCGCGTTACAGAAAGAGATATCAATAATAAAAGTGGCCAGCGCTCTCAAACTCCAAGATAACAAGTTCAATAATGTTTCTGTATAACTGAAGATTAGGCGTCATATGTCAACTTCTTCCTGTTATTCCTTTCTTTATCCTTCCTCTTAATTCAAATCTTCCTTTACAGTGATCCATCAAATGCTTGTTGTATGTCCATTCAATAGCTATCAGATTCTTCTCAACCCTGTGTCTCCTTGTGTCTATGCTTCAATAGCCGTCTTTCATTAAAGATCCACACGGTTTTCCCAAAAATAAAAATACCAATATAGTGCAATATTGTTTTCCAAAAATGATATTCAGATATAAAGCCTCTCACCTCTATATATTAGCTGTGCATTTCTTATTAATATCCATAGAAAAATTCCGCCATGTGAATCACCCCAGCTCAGACACTCAAAAACTCCTTACCGGACTTCCAAAAATCTGTGCTTTAATAAACCGATGTTCCTTCTTTTTTTTGCTCTTCAGTGACTTGTGCAAGTAATCCCCAGAAGTAAAAAAACAAAAACAAATATAGTGTAATATCGCTTATACACAGCGCCTAAAATAAACTGAAAACCACTCACATTTCCATATCACCAAAATAGTGCATATCCTTTAAGTGATCCATATCCACCGCATGCAAATAGGTAATAATATCACTCCATACACCTTAGCAGATTGGTGCTCATCCACTTCCAACAGTCCCCCTTCTTAACTTCAGCATCTCTCCAGGGTTCCCATGCAAAAATATCATTCAAAAACCGTAGTGCAGTAAATCCTTATAAAATCATATATAGTGCCTTGAAAAAGTGTTCATACTCCTTTGACATTTTCCAAATTTTGTCATGTTACAACCAAAAACGTAAGTGTATTTAATTGGGATTTTATGTGATATACCAACACAAAGTGGCACATAATTGTCAAGTGGAAGGAAAATGATACATGTTTTTCATTTTTTTAACATATACATAAATATCTGAAAAGTGTGGCGTGTATTTGTATTCAGTCCCCTTTACTCTGATACCCCATAACTAAAAATCTAGTGGAACCAATTGCCTTCAGAAGTCATCCAATTAGTAAATAGAGTCCAGCTGTTCTGTAAAGCCCTCAGAGGTTTGTTAGAGAACCTTAGTGAACAAACAGCATCATGAAGGCCAAGGAACACACCAGACAGGTCAGGGATAAAGTTGTGGAGACAAGTTTAAAGCAGGTTAGGTTATAAAAAAATATCCCAAGCTTTGAACATCTCACGGAGCACTGTTCAGTCCATCATCCGAAAATGGAAAGAGTATGGCACCTAAACTGACAGGCCGGGCAAGAAGACCATTAATCAGAGAAGCAGCCAAGAGGCCCAATGTAACTCTGGAGTAGCTGCAGAGATCCACAGCTCAGGTGGGAGAATCTGTCCACAGGACAACTATTAGTCGTGCACTTCACAAATCTTTATGGAAGAGTGGTAAGAAGAAAGCCATTGTTGAAAGAAAGCCACAAGAAGTCCCATTTGAAGTTTGTGAGAAGCCATGTGGGGGACACAGCAAACACGTGGAAAAAGGTGCTCTGATCAGATGAGACCATAATTTAACTTTTTGGCCTTAAAGCAAAATGCTATGTGTGGCGGAAAACTAACACTGCACATCACCCTGAACACACCATCCCCACCGTGAAACATGATGCTGGCAGCATCATGTTGTGGGGATTCTTTTCTTCAGCAGAGACAGGGAAGCTGGTAAGAGTTGATGGGAAGATGGATGGAGCCAAATATAGGACAATCTTGGAAGAAAACCTGTTAGAGTCTACAAAAGACTTGAGACTGGGGCAGAGGTTCACCTTCCAGCAGGACAACGACCCTAAACATAAAGCCAGAGCTACAATGGAATGGTTTTGATCAAAGAGTATTCATGTGTTAGGCCCTGTACACACGAGAGGATCCATCCACTGAAAAATCTCAGCGGATCGGTTTCAGCGGATAGATCCCCTGGTGTGTACGTTCCAGCGGATATTTATCCGCGGATATTTCCGATTTCCAGCAGATACAAATTTGTAAGCATGCTAACAAATCTATCCGCTGGAATCGGCTCCAGCGGATCGATCCGGTGGTCTGTACAGACTCACTGGATCGATCCGTCCGAACCCATCCCTCGCATGCGTCGTAATGATTCGACGCATGCGTGGATATCCTTATATGACAGCGTCGCGTAGTCGCCGCGTCATCATCGCGGCGCGACACGTCACCGCGATGGGAATTCGGCGCGGATTTCGATCCGATGGTGTGTACACTCCATCGGATCAAAATCCTCAGAGGATGTATCCGCGGATCAATCCTATCGTGTGTACCAGGCCTCAGAATGGCCTTGTCAAACTCCAGACCTAAATCCAATAGACAATCTGTGGCAAGACTTGAAAATTGCTGTTCACAGACGCTCTCGATCTAATCTGACAGAGCTTTAGCTATTTTGCAGAGAACAATGGGCAGAAATATCACTCTCTAGATGTGCAAAGCTGGTAAAAACAAAAAAAGACTTGCAACTGTAATTGCAGTGAAAGGTGGTTCTACAAAGTTTTGACTCATGGGGGCTGAATACAAATGCACACCACATTTTTAAGATATTTATTTGTAAAAGATTTTGAAAACCATTTATCATCTTCCTTCCACCAATTATGTGCCACTTTGTGTTGGTCTATGACATAAAATC